>NW_026517312.1:0-481422 GCF_026319265.1 Colletotrichum chrysophilum | reverse complement strand
TACGTAAGCACCTTATGTAATTAGCAGTTTAGTAGGTTACGTTTCAGATTATCTTTCCCCTCACTTTTGCCTACTAGAGAATGCAACCTGAAAACAACAACAACAAGAGTCATCACAATACATCACTTCCTTTATTATTCTATATACGATTAAATGCCTATAAATGCTTAGGATTATTACATTTCATCATAACATAAGCCCATCTATAACCCTATACTATATAGGCGTATATACCACGCCCCTGAATACGCTTATACCTGTGTTAACAGTTAATACTTACATTAAAGTAGTAGTAGAATAAGGACTTATTAAAGCTTACTTATTAATACTATAATATATAAGATAGTTATAGCTAAGAGAGGTAAACTCCTTATAGTAATAGATTATACCTTTATTACTCTAGTAAATTATTAGCCTTATAGGATTAAAATAATAAGAGAGTAGTATTTATATTAATATAAGTAGACTTAATAGCTTTATTAGAATAGATATAGTAGGTAATATTACCTAAAGAATAGTTAGCTTCTATAATAACTAAAAAGCAATAAGTTAATATACTTCACTTAAGGATATTATGGTAAGCTATAATATTACTAAGCCTCTTAGCTTTAGCTATAGTAGATATATACTTTAAGCAAAAGATTATATAAGTAGATCCTTAGGTTTTATCTAAGGGGATATTACTAAATATAAGCTAGCGCTTATAGGGGCCTTAATAGAATATTAAAAAGGTAATAGATAAATAATAAGAAGGTATATAAAAGTAAGCTTCTATATAATAAAGTAAGTAAGAAAGGACTAAATAAGGTTATAGAGGAGGTTATCCTAGAAGTTAAAGTCCTTAAGGATAAGCTTCTTACTATTAGAGAAGCTAGTAAACTTAATATAGTTAGAAGGTAGGCTCTTATAGTTAACTAGAGGAGACTTTATCTCCTTATTAGAGTTAGGGAGAGTAAACTATATAAAGTTAATTGTAGTGAAATAATAGGAAAAAAGTAGGTAATAATATATAAGAGGCGCCATTTATAGAGTCTAAGTAAGTAGTAGCTAGATCTATATAAGTCAGTAATTAATAAGGATTTAGATCTAACTAACTTATAGGATAAATAGACTAAACGTATACTAAAACTGTAGTTATAATAATAATAGGTTAGTTGAATAATAATATAAAAGATTAAGTAACTTACTACTATATAGGTTAATAAGAGAAGAAAAAACTAAAAGTAAACTAGGTATAAAAAATTATATTATTATATTATTTACTTATAGGGTGTAGTATAGTTAGTAGTTTAAATTAATAAAGTTCTAAGCTTATTTTTAGCTTATACTAACTGCTTTTAGCTTATATTAAATCTATACTTATATAAAGGCTAGAGGGGGGGTATATATTATAGGCTACGCTTACTTATTATATTTAGGTAATACTATAGATTACTAGGAATTTTACCCCTAGCGACTATGTTTACTTAATAGGCGCCTTATATCTGTTTTTCTTCTATATAGGGAGTATCTTAGAAAATTCCTTTTTTTAGCTTAAATTACTATAATTAAGGCACTCCTAAGTTGAACAAACTAAAGGCTAGCCTCTTATAGAGGCTGCTTTAATTAGCTTAGGATATATAGTATAATACTAAATATTTATACTAAGTTATATAGAGATATTCTCTAAGAAAAATGTAGGATAAAGCTATATTATTTACTCCTTCTTAATAGTTTCTTTAGTTATATTAGCTTAGATCTTATAGAATATTATATTAATTTCATTATTATTATTAGTTTTTTTCCCTTTTATACTATATATCTACTTTAACTTATAGATATAGAGGTCTTCCAGCTATTTAAGAAGGCTTATTAGATAGTATCATAAGAGTTTATATAAAGTAGTAACTTTATTTTTGCTTAAGGAGACTTTATTGGTAGGCTTTGATAGATAATAAATACTATATTTACTTTAGCTAATATTGTAATAAGGTTTAAAAAGTTAGGTATCTAGCTAATTAGAGATAATATAATCCTCTCTTAATTAGTTAAATATAGTTATACAGTTAGCTTAAATTAATATATCTAGATACCTATTTTACTACTTACTAAGTAATAATAGGTTTAAGAGGGCTATACTATAAGTAGATATAATTAAATAATATTATACTACTAAGTCAAGCTCTCCTACTTAAAGGGGTTATAAAGTAAGTAAAGCTATAATTAATAAGGGTAATCTATACTATAAGAGACGTCTTATACTATAAGAGACGTCTAAGAGTATATTATTAATTAGAATATATATATAAAGATATAATAATATAAGTAATAGATTTAGTAAGGTATTAAACTAGCTTATTTATTTATTATTAGTATATTATTTATAGAGATTAAAGAGTATTATAAGAGGTAAGTAATTAAGGCTTCTAAGAAGAAGCTTAAATAGTAATATATTACTATAAAAAAAGAGGCTTAATAGTAAGAGAAGGTATTATTAGTAGAGTATAATACTAATAAATACTAATTAATTAATAGGTATATAAAAAAGTTAAACTTTATATTATAGTTAAAATATATTAAGAGATTTGATAACTATATTATCTTTAACTTAAAAGATTTATAATAGTATAAAGTACTTAAGCTTAAGTAGTAGATTAATTTTAACTTTATGCTATTACCAAAAGAGAGTTAATATTTTATTAAGTATTATATAAGGCTTCTTAGCTATTTTACCGTTAAAGATTTATTAGCTTTAAGAGGGTATTATATTAATAATAGTAACTTAGAGGTCTATAATAATATTAATAACCTTATTAAGGAAGATAGTAATAGTATTACTTTAAGCGTTAATTTAATTAATAACTTTGGTATTAGTAATAATAGTGTTAATACTAGTAAGCTTAAGTTACTAATATTACTAGCGCTAGCCCTACTAGCTATATTAGCGTTATACTAAGTATCTATCTTTATTATATAAGAGGGCTTAGTATACTTCTATACTTATAGTATTATAAAGGGTAACATTTTAATAATGTTTCTATTAATATAAGTAGTAAAGAAATAGAATTATATTATTAATAATATAAAAAGTAATAATTTAGTTATTATCTATAGCTTATTAATATTTATATTAGATATATAGATATTATATATATATAGCTAGATAGCCTTACTTTAGAGTAATATAATAATACTACTTTTATTGCTATATGATGTAGTTGAGGCTGAAAATCGCATTATAAAAAGTTATTAATTTAGTGGGTTAATACTAAAAAATGCTACTTTTAGTGATCTAGGTGGAAACCCCCTTTTTTACGTGGAAACCCTGTTTTTTCGCCCCCTACGTGAGTAGGGGGTCTAGCGTTAGCCTGCGCCGCTTGGACCCCCGGGTACAGCATATCGTCACCGCCTGGTGTTCTGCAACTGGCCCTCACCCCTCCTTTTTGACCATCATTTCAACCTGTGCGCCCCTTACCTGGGTGACCCAGGTCAGCCCTATCAGTCACTCCATAGCCCCTGGTCGGTTCGACAACGACACAGGAGACATGCGATGGAAGGCAATGCAGGATTGGCAATCTGCCATTTCATGCTATGAACAGATGTCTTGGTGCAGAGCATTCGTTGATTGATATAAATGTATGAACAACACATTGGTGATGCAACATGACAAGCGCAGACTGTATGAGAACCGACTTTGCGTGTGACTCTTTAGTACATTAGCAATCCCTCAAGTTTTTCTCCTAGGCTTGCGTGGCCCATCTTCTTTACCGCAATATCCTCACGCTTGTTCTTGAAAAACAAAGCAGCCCAACGCCGAAACAACCCTTAAAAACAAACAAATATGCCACGATGATTGAGCGCGTCAAAGAAGCACAGCGTAGCCCCACATGTTCAAGTATACACTCCCCAGACTCAACAAGTCTAGTCATTGCTCCGAATATCCACCTCTTGAGACTAAACAACCACCGCCACGAATGAGCATCGCTTAGCAAACGCGCACTCCGCACACCTCAACACCCTTGCCCTCGATGTAAGGCTTGCGGTCAAAGTACTTCGCCATTAGCTCTTTGACGAACTCGGCATCGTGTGCATTCCAGACATCGAGACCCATGCTCTCGATAGCATGGCTTTCCACGCGGACCGAGCGCAGGCCCGCCTCGCTGTCTGATCGAAGAGGCGTGTCCTCGGCCTCTTGCTCATCATCGTCGTCGTCTTCGTAGCGGTCATCGGAGCTCTCTACGACGTCCGCCATAACGGAAAGCATCTGCGCTGTGAGGCGGTGGAAATATGCGATGACGGCGAGCTCGGTTCGGGCCTCGTCGTCATCCGGCCCGACAGACTGCCGTGATGCCACGGATCCGATCGAATCCCTCATACCACCGGATGCTGTTCGCTGTTTTGGGGTGGGCATCGTCATGCTCGGGGTGTGAGGCATCAGACCGAGATCTGCCAGCAGGGCGGCATCACGGGCAGACTCTTCCTGTTCCTCGCTCCGCGCCTGTTCTCCGGCACTGGCCCACCACATGAAGCCATTGTATGCCAGCGCAGACCAACTCAATGGCTCCACAATCTTGTCCAGGGCTTCGTCAGACTCGAGATTCGACGCAGGAAAACCACCAGTGGTGAGCTTGAAGCTGGTCGAATTTTCAGAGCGTGGGCTCTCAGCCGTCCTTGGTCTAGGTGTTGTGGCCGTGAGCCGGGTAAGGCCACTCTTCAGAGCACGGAATCGCCGCAGATCTCGCTGTGTTGCCTTGACGGGCACACCACGAGGGCACTCGACCGTCGGCCAGACCTTGTCCTTCGCATTAGGTGAGTACGGGGGAGGCATGGTGATGAGCATGTCCCAGAGAGTATCCTTCATGGCCAGAATACTGTCAGTAGTGCAAGCAATCCAACCGCTCCCGGCCTCGTCTGGCACGGCATCATTGCTGTCAGCCTTCTTTCGTTTTGAAGCTTCAAAGTCTTCGACGAGGAAGGGGATGTCATGCACGCCGATAGTGAAGAGGGGCCTCAGACGTTGAGACGAGGATGATGGTGCTAATAGCTCCGCGACCGTCTGGGGGATGTTTGAGAGAACCGAAATGTTGTACACTGGAATTGTGTGAGCTACTTTAAGTTTCGGGAATCCGGTCTGAACTTACCAAAGTTGCAGATTTCACGCACTGGCGCGTGACAGGATATCAAGATGCGCTTCCGAAGCAAAGCTGCCCGATGTATGGGGAAGATTAGGGGACCAAAAGTGTCCAGCAAGTCTGTCAAACTCCAGGCCGGATGGTACGGGGACAGCCGATGGCCGGGATGCACAAGCGCAGCCCCATCGGACGCGGAGCGGTTCCTGTTATGGCTCGTCTTCTTCGGCTGGGTAGCTTGGGCACTGAAGCTGACAGAAGGCGACTCCATTGGGGGGCGTTCCTGATCGGCGTCCTCTTTATCCCGATTGTTCTTCCAGTATTCATCGAGTATTGCCGTATTCTTGCGATTCTCGGCGAGTTTTCTGTTCAAATTTAGCAAGATGAGCCATGCATAGCGTAGATGCGCACTCACGCTGCAATGTCCTTCAGGCCCTCGGCATGTCTCCACGCCCGGCCAAGCCGACCATAACTCAGAGGCACCAAGACTCCCACGGCAATCATGCGCGCATGGCGCGCCTCCTCCTCGTCGCATGGCGTGTTGATGAATGCACTGAGGCCGGCATGGGCGCCCTCGTGAACGAAGTAGATCAAGTCGTCGGGAACAGTGTGTAGACCCGAAGGCAAGCTCTTGTATTCAACTAGTCCCTCAAGCTCGATTCCGGGAGCCGCTTGTTTCCATACGATTGTGTATCCAGCTTTGACGTCAAAGTCGATGAGAAACAGCGCGGAAATAGGAGGAAGTTCGGGTTGCGTGGGGCCTGTCGGCAGGCGAACGGAGAGGTCCGGTTGTACTCGGCGGGATGGCATCGTCGATGTCTTATCGGGTCGAGCTCATTATACGGTGGTAAGAGGATGCGCCAATCGATAGGCGCTAAAGGTGGACTTATCCTTTCGCTCTCGGTAGGTGTAGTCTTGATGTATGGCAGAATGGAGAATTTCGAACGGGGCCACTGCAGGTTCGTGATGCACTTCACGACTGTCGTGCGATCGATGTTGAAGCTCGTCGCCGTCGGGCGACAGTTACCGGCGCCGAGTACTTACCCCAGGCAATACGCGCCGGGATGTCTTAGTCATCACTATCGATAAGGCGTCGGATATCGATAGCACCTTGTGGGGTTCCTGCCGCTACCTGCCGTACCTGGGCTCGTGAATGATAACGTACTGCGTAACGCACCTGCGAAAGTACCCTAGCAGTTTTACATGTGTCAATGAGGTTCACAGATGCCATCAGAATAAAATAAAACGGCGAGGTTGAGACTGTGGAATAGAGCTGCATCTTTCGTGGGGCAGGCGAGCACCCCGGCCATCATCGAGCACGGCTCCGAGACATGCCACTAAAAAGCTGGCTAGGCCTGCCACATGCTTTTCGCAAAGAGGCACTGACGAAGGAGACACGGGAAAGTCATGCCCCACCATCTTTTGTCCTAGTGTACGACACAATGGCATCGGGGAGCTGACGGGACCTTGATTGCATTCTCTCTGTTCCGTGCCGTCCGGTCTCTCCCCTTCCCCAACCTTTTCCAGCCTCGCCTCCGGAACTCAACTGCCACAGAACCCACTGTCCAAAGATCTGATGTCAGTCCGCGCCTAACCGCCCCTCTCTTGCTATCAGTTTGTCCGCTCGTCCGCTCGTCCGTCTTCTGACTTGCGATCCGCACCTAGACCGGACGATGACTTGTGCTAGTGGCTTGCCGGCAGCAAGTCAAGGTCTAGCGCGCTCTCCCTCAGCTGAGCAAAGGGCGGCGGCAGCAACGGTCTTGAGGTGGATGAGCTATGAATATGGAAACTAGTGTTCCCTTTTCATCCCGTTCTTTCCCCAACGACAACTGCACTCGCCTAGCCACAGCAAAGACTGTCAGTCATGCATATTCGCGGGAAGCAGCAGCGGCAGCATGACGACTGCTCAGTGCTGACCCCCCAAGTGATGAACAGGCTTCAGTTATGGTACACCAGGTAGGTACGTACCCGTCACCGCAGACCCCGCCGTTGTTGTGGGGGCGGGATCTTGGCCAATCACAGACACCTCCTCAACGACTGGAGGGGCGCCTCCCCAGGGGAGTTAAAGTCATCCCACCAAAAAAATAATCTCTTGGGAAAAGAAGCAGCCAGAGAACCCCACTGCGTGTTCACTTTCTGACCTCGACCCTGCGAGTGCGACCCCCAGCACCCATGACCATCAACCAGGGCCACGGCCCATGAGGTCCTTCTCTCCAATGGAAGAGCTTGCGGTGTGCATCCGCCACTTGGCTTTGGTTTCCACTCTCTTCGCCTGTATCTGTACCGCATCTTGCACCGGCGCCGCATTCCCACCAACGTATCCCCGTTCGTTCCCTTACATCGTCATTGTATGAGTCCTCCTTTAACCTCCTCCCACCCCTTGAGACATCCGCACTCCTCCATACAACCACATTGTGTGTGTCCTCGTAACATGTGTCTGTGGAAGCTGTAGCCTTCAGTGCCTCTTCCTCACCTCTACTCTCTCTCTTGCTCTACCTGACACGTGCTGTCTCCTACCTTCAACTCTCCCCCGAGTTCCGCCCTTGTGACGATCCTTCGTTCCTCGGCCTCAACCCCGCGCTCGAAAGCTCCTCAACCATCTCAACCCCATGAGACGCGCGCCCAAAGAAGCTTAACGCCCCGCCATCCCGACTTTCACACTTTCCCAGGCCTGTCCTCTTCCGCGCGCCTGTCTCTTTTTACGCCAGCAGCCGCCCGTTTCCCGCCGCCCGCACCTACCAAGCCTCCCAAGAAGAATCCCAGCTCCCGCCAGCAGCCATGTCGGCTCTCCTGGGCTACATCTTCTCCTTCTTGAAGGGTTATGCCGCCCTCGTCGTCGCCCTCTACATGCTGTCCTTCGTCGTTCCCAAGGCCGCCTTCGGCGCCCGCGTCCTCGCTTCCTACATCTCTCTCGTCGTAGCCGCACTCTACGGCGTCTTCGCCTCCATTTTCCTGCGCATCGTCGGCAACCCGGGCATCGCACAATGGACCACCGCCAGAGCCTTCCACTACCTCATGGCACTCACCACCGGAGTGACCTTCGAGCTCGACGACCCTAAGGACATTCTCGGCAACACGCGCCCTGCCGTCTTCGTCGGCAACCACCAGACCGAGCTCGATGTTCTCATGCTGGGCGCCATGTTCCCCAAGTACTGCAGCGTCACCGCCAAGGCCTCCCTCAAGAAGACTCCCATCCTGGGCTGGTTCATGACCCTCAGTGGCTCCATCTTCATCGACCGCAAGAACACAAAGGACGCGAGGGAAGCCATGTCTGGCGCGGCTGACGAGATCCGCAAGAGGAAGCAGAGCGTATACTTGTTCCCGGAGGGCACCCGAAGCTACGCAAAGGATCCCGTCCTGCTGCCCTTCAAGAAGGGCGCATTCCATCTGGCTGTTCAGGCCGGCGTGCCCATTGTCCCCGTCGTTGCTGCGAACTATAGCCACGTTCTCTGGCTCAAGGGCCTCGTCTTCAACTCTGGAAAGATCCCTGTCAAGGGTAAGTCATCTGGTCGTCCAAAGACCACCTCAAACATATAAAGTGACGTATGCTGACTCGATCCTCCCCGCAGTCCTGGACCCGATCTCCACCACCGGCCTGACCTCCGCGGACGTCGACGAGCTCACCCGCAAGACCCAGGAGCTGATGACGCAGGAGTACATTAGCCTCTCGGAGAAGGCTCAGGGCAGGCCCATGAAGGTTGCCATCGCCGGTGACGTTGCGTCCGCAAAGGCAACCGGCGCCGACGCCACGGATACCGTCTCGGCATTGTGAGCCGTTCCAACACAGACAAACGTATCTGGAGAAGACGCCGCGCCTCTCCAGAAGATGCATCCCCCAGACGGTGCATCATGTTCCCCGAGGGCACTGATGGCAGACCGTTTTCGCCAGCCAGGGCTTGGTCAGCAAATGGTGGTTGGTTATGGGTAGGGTAGACTTGGGGGGCATTCTTTGATACCCTATAGACCGAAGGCACTTGCATTTCTCACCTGCCATGTTGGGGCCCTCCATCAGGCCAGGCGAGTTGAGAAGACTAGATTATTCGACATGATATGTAGATGAACCCGGCGTGCAGGCAGCATTTTGGTATGATGACATTAAAGTTATTTTCTTCAGTTGAACATGAGTGCTTGCGCTGTCTGTGACATGCAGCCATGTGGGACTTCATAGTGCGGTACAATAGCTGATGCCTTCGCAAAACACGACGACGACGACGCCACTAACGACAGGAATATGCGTGTACATGAGCCTACAGAAAAAGTGGTCACTACAGCACGGAAAAGTAGGCGCTTGCTTCAACTCATGCATTCTGTAATTCATGCTGCTATCATAATCCCGTAATCCTGCTCCTTGTGCCATACACATTCTCTATGCAACTCGGCAGTATTCATCCACCTCACCGGTCTTCAAACGTCAGAAGAAGCCCTGGTCAAGTCTGTATTGATGACCAGATCATCCTTCCCCTTCAGATGCATAACAATGGTAAGACCCTCGACGCCCAGCTCATCGTCACCCTGCCCGACGTTCACCCCCACGTCCACGCCAGACGATCCAAGCCTCTCTCTGGACATAATCTCAGCCTTCAACTGCCGCACTTCTGACGTCAGTCTCAAGTAGTGCTCCTTCCAGGTGCAAGTGTGTTCGGATGAAATCACAGGTGCTGGGCTGAGAACCTCAATCTCGTTCGACTGTCCGCGATGTTCGAAGCCGTTGGTAATGCTCGCCTCGTTGTTTTCTTCGACAACGTGGGAACCCGAGGCGGAGTGGGTTTCCTTTACTGTGTGTGAGACCTGACTGCTGGTCTCTGACTCGACTGTTGTTGACGTTCTGGAGCTTGACTTGTGGGAGATCGAGGCTTGAACCTCCTCAACACGTTTCGACCTCAGAGGCGCCGGAGACTGGTTCTCTTCTTTTGTTGCGTCGGTAGCAACGTCGGCAACCTCGCCAACAGAGGAACGCGATGGTAAGCTTGTTTCATCGTGACACGAGCTGCAAGTCTCAGCTCGCTGTCGGCCGCCATGGTGCGAGTCCTCGACCTTTCGAAGCTGAGATCTCCAATTCCCGGCTTCCGTCGACTGTTGTGTTTGAGCTTGCTGGGATATGTTTTCCTCTTTCTGGACTCGGCGCAAGGGCCTTTGCATCCACGGCAGCGTCGTCTTTGGCTTTTCCTCCACGGTCTCCTTCGTCACCTTCGTCACTCGCTTCAGCTTCGGCCACTCGACTGTTGACTCAGTTGTGGCCGAGCCAACCTGATCAATCGAAGACCTCATTTGGGGTGTGCTCTTGGCCTCTGTCACGACTCGTTGGCTCGTGATGGATCCTCGATTTGGACTCAGCCATTCTGGAGGATTGGATAGTCTAGTATCCGGACTTGGCGGGGTATCCGAGGCTCTTCTCTTGATCGGGTCAACATCAAACGACTGAGACCTCTCCCACTCGCGAAGCTCGAGAGCCCGATTGCTCTTCTTTTCTGCGGCAACCGCTGTGTCGAAACTGATTAGCCTGCCGCGGTTGACCGTGTCGATACCGGGTTTGGCCAGAAGTCTGTCGACGTCCACTACACTGGATGTTCTGTCCGTGACTTGGCTAGAGCTGTGCTGCCCTGGCCCAGCGGATCCTGCAGCGAGATGCTCCATGATATGCTGTGTTCGCTTCAGATCGTCGGCGTGATGGTACATATTGTCAATTTTGCGCTGAACAGGATCATCCAGCGGAGCATGAGACTGAAGATCGTCAGTAGCATCTGTCGTTGCCTGTTGGCCCACAATGCATGCAATGCTGTGACGCTTGCTATGGTGGCCCGCATGTATGGCGTTGCACCTAGGATTGCCGCAGTCTCCGTGAGTTCCAGCAGTCGTGGAAAGGTCATTTTGCTGCGGAACACAGTCTGAAAATCGAGACTGATGCTCTCCGCGAGCAGTGGCATCAGTGAGTCGGGGCTCGGCAGTGACGACCTTTGTCATCTTGTCCGCAACAATGAAGGGGTTGTCTTTCAATGCTTGCGAAGCGACTGTAGCATTTTGCGCTGTTTTGGACGAATGAGTGGTGTCCTGGTGGGAGGAAGACCGTAATTCCTCCTCAATCACGTTGAAAGCGTGCTGCTGGGAGGTTATGACTGTTTGTCCCGAGCTCTCCGTGCGTCGATGATCATCCTCGTCATCAGGGATTTCGCTGGAACACTGGGGGCAAACCGAATGGCCACATGTGGCACAGAACGTCCGGGTCGTTACTTCCGCCCCGCACGAGTGACAGATGTTGCCGACATGCCTGGGAGTGCTGTTGGTACCATCCTGGTGGCGTGAGAAATCCTCTTCGTCGTCGTCAGAAAGCCAGCCGGAAGGTCGTGAGATTCCAAACTCTTCAAAGATGTCACGAGCGTGACGCAGACGGATTGTGGAGGTAGTCAGCTCGGATTCCTGGGAATGATACGAAGACGCAGAGTTGTTCGAGAAGAGACGACGCGGCTTGAGGCTTAGTGACTGCAGAGAGGCAACATCCTCAGCAAGTTGGTCCTGTTGGCCCCGGGTTTTTGACCGGAGGCGTCCTGTCGATGCTGTCTGACGCAACTGCGTTGGATCCAAGTCCTTGTTCCTGGGAGGTGTCAGGTAGGCTGACTGCTGCGGGCGCAGCAATGGTGTTCTGAAGATCCTGGGCCGGCCCCAGCCCTCACCCTCAGGGCCCTAGCCAGGGAACGAATGATCTTGAGATGGAGCCTTGGACTCCTCGACCATTGTGTTGCGGGTCGCTGGTATGGCGAAGATCTTCTCGGCTCGTTGACCCTAACCGAACCGAGTAGCGTCGCGTTCTATACTGCCGGGTGTTGTTGGCCTCCGCTTCGCAAAGCGAGGGGGAGTCGGCTTCGCAAACTTGAGTCGTCTCTGCGACACGAGTCCCTGTGGGATGTCGTCTCCTTCTCCATCAGACTGGTAGATGGTGACGTCGGATCGAGGCGCTCGATAATTGGCAACGAAAGGATAATCCATGCCTGAAGACAGTGGCAAGTGATTGTGTATGGCTGTATGATGCTGGGATAAGTGTAAAACAGTACTTGACCGGATGGATCGTTGGGGGTTGACAAACGATGCCCCGGGATGAAAGATACGGAACATTAGTTAGGAGAAAGGTTTGCCTCGTAGGAGGTCAGGGAGGATATTTATGGAGGTTGGAGCTGGTGCAGAAGCCCCCATACCTGGGGCAAGAGTGAGGGGCATCGGTGACATATCCCTAGGCAAGCTCGACCCCTGGGCCCGAAATAAGACGGAAGGGCCGTTCAGGCATGGCGCAAACGCAGAAAGCACGGCACGCACAGGTTCGAACTACAAGCAGGTGCTCAGGAACGTCGCACGTGGATTCAATTATGCGATGTTAGATGAGTTAGGGAATCCGAGTCTTTGATGTACAACGTCATTTGTCCGACGACCTCTTTTACACTCTCTATTTCAGGGCAGCCTGGAGGCTCTCGAGGACCTGTGGGGTCAATCAGCGTGTGGCCTGCATAGCCGTCCGGCAGCTACTCACCTCCAACTCGATCTTGGCCTCAGCAATGTCCTGCTCGCTGCCGCTGCCGTTGGCAACCTTCTGGGCCTCGGCGATCTGGGACTTGACAGCCTCAGCGCTGAAGTCCTCAATGGGGTAGCCCTCAGTGGCGTTGATGCTGAGGACGGAGTTGGGCTGGACAACGGCGAATCCACCGGAGACTACATAGCCGTCAGTTTCTTCAATTCGACATCCCTTGCAAGCCTGGCTTTGCGATTGGTGCACGTACGGAAGAACTGCTTGCTGGGACCGCTCTCCTCAACGACCTCGACCAGACCGGGCTTCAGCTGCTCGATGGAGGGAACGTGGTTGGCGAGAACACCCATCTCACCAGAGTCGGCGGGGATGTTGACCTGGACGACATCCTTGGAGCTGTAGATGGACTGCGATTGCGGCAATTAGCTCCGAACCCTTCAATTGGCTTCCTCCGGCGCATGCAGCATGCAATCGTTTGTCGTCGACTCGGCCGCGGCTCAATTCATCTCGGAGAACATCGGGGTCGTACCTGGTGAGGGAGGGACAAGCTCAGCTTGATCTGCAAATTGTCAGCGGGCGCTCGGGGTCGGTTCGGAGGCTGCACCGGTGCTTGCCTTGTCGGGGACGGCGTCCGCATAGGTTCGGCGCTGGAGGGGAGCGCGGATGGCAGCAGGGCGAGCTCGGAGAGCCGCACGCGCGATGCGGAGGGAGTTCATGATGGGCTGAGCTGGCAATGGGGATGTGTTGCTGGAGACAGCTCGGGTGAGGTCGCTGGCAGGAATCTTTCGGCTGAATCCATTCGCGATTCGGCTAGCGGGAGAAACTTTGGTCACGCCTTCGGGCACATGACCTCGAAGCACAGGCCATGAGCGATAAGCTGATAAGACCTCTGCAAGGATTCCAATGCCGTTACCCCATAGTCATTCGCTTAACGTGTGTAATCAATTAAGAGTCATCTACCAACAAGTCATGATGACCTCTTTTCAACCTCGCCGACAAGGTCAACTTCAGGTGGATATCGCTTGAGTGTTTCCGATATCTTGCAGTCAAGTCTTTTCTTCCCGTTTACTAGGCGACGAAATCATGATAAAAATCAGTTCTCCCAACGCCACATCTGCTCGGTCAGTACCAACATGGACGCAACCTTGTAAGAGTTTGAAGCGTCCATATAGATAATCCAAGCACCATGATGGGCAACTTCATGTTTTAGTTTGATGATGAGCTCTCATACTGAACTTAAAAAAAGTATAGCAAGGTCCTCAGGTCGGTGATAACTTCCTCCGGCTTCGAATTTGCGAATCCACGTGTTTGGGTCCTAGGCCTAGAATTTCCCTCAGAACAAGATAACCCCTGTGAACTCCAGGTTTGCTTCCCAGCAACTCACAAAGTTTGATATTCGGAGACTCCCGGTGCTAGAGGAATAAAACTAAGAACTTCAGCTCCCAATGGTTCCGGTTGAGTCTCACTCAAATCTGCTCCCATAACATTCAGTTGCAAGAATCTCGCAGAAATCAATATGGCATCTACCTCGCTCTCCCCCCTAAAGCATTGCCAGAAGCCGCGGCTCTTGAAGGTCTGATGGCAATCAAGTGTCCGAACGGCCCCCACATACCCACGGAGGAGGACTTGGAGAAACAGAATCTCTTCAAAGTAACATGCTCTGAATGTCACGAACGTGTTGTTCGAATGGCCCAGATCTTCTCCAAGACCTGTCCCAACAGCGACAGTGGATACGGTCCGTTAACGTATGGCATCGTGCGGGATATGGCCGCGGGAATCAGACTGGGTGGCTGCAACTTGGACATAGCAAATATGATGACATACCAATGGAAGATGGCGCAGCTTGCTGATCGCGCTGTCAAGAATTTTGGCTTACCTGCGCCGAGTAACGAAAACTGCATCATGTGGGACTTTGGTTCTATCGACATCGCATGTCAGACTCGGAGTCAAAACAGAACGAGATTGGGAGCCTTCAACAACTGGCCAACCAAAAATTCTTGCAACCCCGAGTATCTGGGCCACAGCCTGATAGTACCCAGGGATACTATTTTGGACGCTTCATTGAATATCTATCGGCAGCAGTTGCTGACGCGCGCCTGCCAATAGATGAGACCGAGAAGTTGGTTGAAGGGGTGAAGGCTTACGTCAACTCCTTTACGCATCTGTCCTGAAGCACTCTCTGCCAGCTCTCTGGTCAGACGAAGAGTATTCTAAGTAATTCTTATATCCGGAACGTAGCTTCTGAGGCGCAGCGAGGAAAGTACATATATTGACACCACCAAAGCTCGGGCGCAAAATCAATACGATGTATCTCTTGGCGGATCAGTCGACCTTTGGAGGCCCTTCGCGGATCAGTTGCCAGAGTGGCGCTCAGGTGAAGTCATTCTCAAAGCCCAGGGCAGGAGGTAGGGCTTTAGGGGGTAGGCATGAGGGCAGGCAGGAGGCATGGAGGGGCAGATAGGAGGACATGGAAGGCTACACTCCGGAAGCTTTGCTGAGGACAGAATCAATGTCGAAGGCCTGGTTGTGGCAGACTACTGAAGTCTTGATCATTCGGAAACGTACACTTTCAGGGCTAGATGCGGTTTAATAGCACTAGGTGGCGGGAGGCGTTCGTATTGGATGAAGCGCAAGTCAACCACGACGAGAAAACCGTGATTCGACAGCTCAAACCACGACGTTCCACATAATCACTTAGTCCAGGACAATCCCACTCGTTCTTGAAAGTTGTCAACATAACTCAATAGTACGGTGGAGAACTCCCGGTCAGATAGACATCCCCACAGCAAGCTTGTTGTCGACTAGTAATCATAACCTCGATGAAAATGCTCAGATATGTGCGAAATGATCTAAGCCGACAAGAAGCCGTTGACAGCCAAGTGAGGAAAACGTCAAGCCCGCTGAACATGAATACACCCGCTTGATAGAAAGATTGAAGAATGCGATTGGTCACAGGTGCAACTGCTCCTTTGTCGTTGACCGGCTGATCTCCGATAGAGGAGGCAGCATTAGAGCAACGGAAAGAAGGACATCTACTCATGTCTCAGCATACCCCGGATGAGTTATTCCCCTGGATAGACATCTCTCAGTACTCCATGATGGTCTACGGAAACCATCGACATAACGAAGACTGTGCTTGGTTTTGACCCTATGCTAAGTCTCATCAATTACAACTTCGTGACAACCAGTGGCCAGAGGACCAATGAACCACAGGCAGAGCCAGTCAATTGCAATACCTGATTGGCGACTGTTGCCCATTGAGTACCAGGGCTGATTATGAAGTGATGGGCCTCACTGATATTCAAACTGACAGAGTTCGTGGTCAAGCCACGGAGGGCAATCAACAACCTATGTAACTCATGAGAAATGGAAGAAGCGTGAGATGAACATGAGAGCCGGTTCACAGTTTTAAGGTCATCTACTCACGCCAATCAGCCTCGAAATTGGGAAACTTGACGTGTATCGATGCTCTTCTGCGGTGTTTGACCCAAGGTGTCTCTGGTTTCCCGGAGAATGGCAAGAGTAACATTTTCAACTAGCTGTGGAGGACATATTGAAGGATTCAACATGCTCTGAAAAGAACGAGAGTCAGTTTTCCTGGACTGCTTCAATAGCTGAAACGTCAAAGTCTTGCTCTCCCTTAAGAATGCTAGGCGTTGATCAATATCCCACCTCGCAATCCTGTGTCAATAGTTTTAACCAGGAGAGACAGCCAAGACGATAATTGCAAACGACGAGACAGTGCACCGTAAAGGCGCGTAGTTTACCCCAAGCAACGCCAACAGAATTGTTCAACAAATGTCGAGCATATGCCTCAAAGCAACTCAACCAGCGGATCAAAGGATACCTCCCTTGTAAGATATGCGCAGGATGACCCTCCCCAAGAATGCCTCATCAAGGCATGTTGCTCCTGCCAGTCCTCAGCCTCGTCCGTCTCCGGCAGTCAGCACCGCTCAACAGCCAAGACAACATCGTCATCAAGCAGCCGCAATCACAGACATCACCTGCGCCTGCGTCTGCAGACACCTGCCAAGGCCTGCATACCGCGTTGACTTACAAGCCGGCCGCCCATCGCCGCGTTCCGCCTACAGAATCTCACGCCCAAGACACATGCATCTCAGCCAGCCCCCTCACGAATGGGGTCCCATCCAAGTCAGCTTACAGGCTTCACATGCCACTGGCACACTCACATAGAACGCAGTGTAAACCGGATATCTGACAGGCCTTCAGCACAAGAGATCTGACAGTACACGGCATTTCTCGAAAAGGGCAGTGATGTGCCGTGAAAGAGACCTGAATACCATTTCCCCCGCCATACAACTCGAGTCAATTTGACATGCGGCTAACACTGTGGTGGCTTACGTCTCCGACTGCTGCATACACGCCCAACGACAATCACCAACCCGTGACCGTCGATCACATATCCCAAAGTGTTGCCTGCAGCATGATACTCGACAATCATTGCTAGATACCGCCAGCCCGACAACACACCATCTCTAAACCTAAACGTACACGCAAACACGGACCGACAAGCCACAAGAAAAAAAATCCCGAACGCCTCACAGAATCCCATGCCTGGAAAGATGGCAATGGCAGTGGCGAATACACACACAAAGGAGAACAAAGGGAACTTCCCTCTCCGACTTTCGGACCGGTGTGAAACGAAACACATTGTTCTCTCCCTGCCCACCCTTCCTCTCCCTCCAAACCCAACCTTGCTGATCGGTGATGATCGATTTCCTTTCCGCCCCAAATCCGAGCCGAGGAAAGGACGAGATTGGAGAGAGAGGGAGGCATTAACGGCGGCGGCGGCGAGACGTCGCTACCCGTGCCATCCACCAGCAACTGTTAACCGACAAGATATGCGGCTCATGAAACACCACGATGACGGCCCTGGAGATAAGGCATCCAGCGAAAGAAGGTGAGGTCACACCTCTACACGCCGTGACTCGCGAAATGCGCACCGGCACGATCGAACCGAAGAAGGGGGCTCGGAACCGGGCGAAGATGCAGGCAGACTTCTTTTTGCCGCGGCGGCGGCAAAACCTCGAACTTCCCTGTGTCACCTAGGGGATCCCGTCTTCGTTACCACGTTCTGGAAGGAACCGAGACGCTTGAGATGGGACGAAAACAGCAGCGATAGACACACGATGCGGCGAAAGGAGACGGGCAGGGTTATGGATAAGGCCTGCTGGATGTGTAACAAGACTTTTCTTCTGCCCAGTGCTCTCTCAAGGCCAGCTGCATCAGGCTTACCTTACACCGCGGCAAGGCAACAGGATCGCAGGGTCGTTCAGCAGCGGCGGCACTAACACGAAAAGGCAAGACAATGGGGCTCCTCGGAGAGTTCAGTCATCACGAGTTGGTTGACAGGAGTCAGTAAGCACAGGAAAGATAGCTCCTCGATGCGGCTGCCCGTCGTATGCGAACGCCCGTCCGACACGAGAAGAAACGGGTGGTGGGCTGCAGCATGTCACTCTGTAAGCGTACAACATACTTTGTCTGCCCTCGAAGACCCTGGATTTCGCCATGAGGAAGGGGTTCATGCTCGCAAACCCGAGAGATCACAGGCAATAACAAAACGCGAACGAAAAAAAGTGAACAATGTCCATGCCTGTTGTCATTCGCTTCGCAGACAATCCGGCACGCTAGAGTTGAGAGTCAATCGCTCCTGCGCAGCCGACCAACATCTGAATCGCTGGTAGTCTGGAGGGGGGAAAAGGGTCCCCTTCCACCGAGGACCTTGCCCAAAGCGGCCTCCCGAGACAGGAACGGATCTCAGCGCTCCAATTGGGCCTCGAGATTGTGGTTGGTGTTGGAGAGACATGCTGCCTCTTTGTTCGAAGCGATGGGGTGGTGGTCGTCCTTTGTTTCTGTCGCTCACCGCCTCCTGTGACCCTTTCCCCCACGACGAGACCAACACGGCGATTGGAGGGGAGCTGGGGGAAGGGGTTGGAGGGAATTATCTCGTTCTTTTGGTCACTCGGAGAAAGCCTAAATTCCTGCTGCTGAAGCTGCTCCCGAACCCCCCCTGCTCTGGCCTTTTTGATGCCGGAGTCTCCTTGGGGATGTTCCCTTTGTCACAGGTTTTCCAGACAGGAGCTTCTTTTTTGCAATGTCTCATAAGCTACCTCAACAGCTAGAGGGAGAGGTAACCCGAACTACTGGCAGGTACTGTGTCTCACAGAGGCTTGAGGCGACCAGGCAAGGTCGTCGTAGCTCCGGCGGCCCAGCTCGCATTCTCGCAAGGTTGGATCTTCAGTGTCGCTACCCGTATGGCTTACGGGTGCCATGCGTCGCGTGTGCAACTCTGCACCCCTCTCCCCTCCGACGCCACGAGCTTGACATCTAATTCTCATGTGTCAAGAACAGTTTTGGGCGTCGAGGAGGGGGAGAGGAGGGAAAGGATTGGCGCCGGGCTGGCGTAGAAGGCAATGGTCGGCGGCGTGCAGAAGCTTTACACACCAAGAAAGATGCCAAATCATCGGATAGTAGGGCGACGGAGGAGCGAACCTGTCGATCACCTTAATGGTTCCCTCCCACGTAGGCCGTGGGGAACCGTTGGTGTTGCTCTCTCTCCCTCTCTTTTTCGGCGCTACCCGCTGCTACCGCGTAAAGAGTCGCATACTACCTTACCTAGACTGTGGTTGCAGTGAATCCTGCCGCCAGTCGTCGCAACCGCAGGCCATGTCCTCCTCTGAATGCGGGGTATTTGCGTGGTGAGAGCTAACAGGCGCCCCCGTTTAATGGAACAGGGGGGCGGATATGCGACGCGGGGTGGGAATTGAATTGGCTCGCGTTGTGTTCGAACTCCAGAATTTCCCCTCGCAAGTTGCGCCAGCCCCTGGATCCGCGGGCGCGGGTTGGTGCAAAACGTGAGGGGTGAGAAGGACAACTCACACATGGAGTCTGTCTCTTCGGGGACGCCCGAGGCGGCACCATCGCGTGCCGCTGTTCAGGTTTGAGGAAGGGACGCAAAAAAGTTGGAACACAATCCTGCGAGTCCAAGGTGCCGCCAGCGACGCTCAGTGTCGTCAACAAGCAAGACGTCTCCTGGCAAGATATCTCTTGGCAGGGAGATATCTCCGGGGAACTACTACTCCAGAGAGAACAGGCCACAACCTAGTGAACAACGAAATGAGAGGAGGCGTCGTAAATGCCATGGAAAATCGCGAATTGTTTTTGTCGAAGCGCCCGTTAGCTTGCCCGTCATCCCGCCATGATGCCCCCCGTCGTCCAGAGGACCGCAGATGAGCATGTCCAGGACGAGGTCAATAACACGAAAAGTGGAGGGAGGGGATGCATGTGCCGTACATTCTTCTCGCACCGACGTTCACTCTCTCCTGATTGAGGGCCAGTGTTTACACCGCAAACTGGGCCACTTTGGTCCCATGGTTGCCCGGAATGGAGATCAACAAGCGGCCGGCACGGCATTGGCGACGACATTTCCTGCGGGATATCCGCATCGAACCGCAAGTAAGTACCAAGACGGTATCGAGACCGTCCGCTTCGTTTATCGAAACCTTGCGAAATATCTGAGATTCGCGAGCCCTTTGCTCAGCCCCAAAACAAAACATGAGAATTCTTCAAAACAGAACAAGGCTCGGCATCTCTTCTTTGAACCCTCGATAGCGTCCTTCCCGCGTCGACGGCTTTGTTGCCGCGCAGGGACCAAAGAGCCAGAGGCCGTTGGGAATCTCTTGGCGGTGTCCGAGCCAGATCTCTCGTTGGCAGGAAGTTGAAACCCCGCCAGACATGTGCCTGTGAGTGGACGGAAATGGGCATGGTATGGGGGTGCTGCGGCTCGGACGGCCGCGGTGGTGAACATTGCCGCTGCTGCTGCTGCTTCTGCAACACCCGCGGCGCGTGCTCGATTCCGCATCCCGCGCTTCATCTTTTGGCTGCTGCTGGGCTCTGTTCGACGCCAAGAAGTCGCAGTTGGGAAACACACAATCTGGCTTTCGTCCGCAGCGGGTTGGCTGGCGTCATGGTGCATCACACAGTGCTCTCCGATACTTTGGTCTCACAGTCTCGGCGAACTGAGACTGCTGCGTGTGATGCGGCGACGGCAGGTGACGGGATTATTGGGGGTAATTTCTGCATTCGGGATTGAATGCGCGGCTTGCCCTTTGCCGGCCTTGCTGGCTCCGGACCTACGGCATCCTCATCATCATCATCACAATGACATCCACAGCGACGGGACAGGCTTGTATGGGGCAAGGCCCAGCAAAGCAAGCTTTGAAGGGACGTACAGCTTATGATATAATTGATGTCACAGCTTTTTGCCTTTTTGATGTGCTGGCAGTGCTGCTCGCTGCTGGCGGCAGCCGTGGGCGAGCTTGACTTTCCCAGTGACCCGAGGCAATGCATGGCATCGTCCAGCAATAGCATGGCCCGCGCCCTCCTTAGCCTCCCATTGGGCGAGTCAGGAAGCAGACGGGCCGGGATGAGGGCTGTCTGGCTGAAGCTTGTCTTCCGGGCGATGGGCCCTCTGCAGGATTCCTGTCCTCCCAAAAGTTGCTGTGTGGCTCTTGAGAGCAAAACACCCAACACTTGCATGTGGACGGAGGCATGTTTGGCGTGAGGATTGGGCCCAAGAGGGGTCAGCCCGCCGACCGTCGGACGACGGCACGCTAGAAGCGCCTTGCATGTACCCGCGACGGGCTTGTGAAGAAACCGGGAATCACAACAGGCTAACAACGAGCTGCCTGTTGTCTAGCGGCTAGGGCAACTCAATGGTCGACGGGACGGGCTTTTTTTTGGCTTTGTGCTTGGGAAAGTTGGCAAGACGAAGTGAAGGACCGTCGACTGTTGTTTACCCCTCCGTGGCTGGCATTCTGCAGACGGTTTCTGAGATTATTTCGGCGCTACTCTAGCTGCAACGCAACGCTAGAGGCCAGAACGCCTTTTTTTTGGTGGTGTTACTCTGGTCTGGCAGTGACGGGCCACTTTCACTTTCACTTTCACTCTGCGGGCAGAGCAGTCAGATGCTTAATGCTCTTTGCATTGGCATGAGCATTGGCGACATGGAGGATCCAGAAAGGGCTGAGCTTGCCTGAGCTCCATCAACTGGCAAAGATCAAACAGCTAGCCCCCAAGCAGTTGCAGGAAGTGCTATGCGGTAATTGGGGCAGGGTAAGGGCATGGCGCTCTGTAGTCCGTCTGATGTGCTCCATGGTGCATCGAGGACGCAGACGTTCATGTGCGTTCTTCTGATGTCGTCGTTGCGAAGGGTAGCCTGGTAAGGGTTGCTGTAGGGGAAACGGATTGCAGCCGAGGGTTGCGGGTAACGGGTGTACCTGATGGTGTAAGACGAGGATGGCTGGCCATGGTGTTCGGAGTGCGCGCTGGGGAAAACTCGCGCAGGGCAAGCACGACAGCACGGAGTAGGAGAAAATTGTCTCAATTTGATCGAAGGCTGGAGACGCAAAACCAGGAGACGGCCCATGCGGGCATCTGGGGGGCACGACGTCGAGTCAAGGCCCGGCGTTTTGGATGATATTGTCATGGTCTCTGGTGGTGCAGCTGGCGCAGCTGGCAGCCAGACAGCTAATATGGCGGCTATTATTCCTCGGCAAGAGCCGGGCCAGGAGCAGGAATATATCAAAAATACCCCAAACAAGCTGTGGACTGCGCTGAAAGGCTGATTGTGCTGTGAATAGCAACAGAGTGGAGGAAACAAAGACAGCGGCGGATGGGTGTGGTGCTTTAGACCAGACCAGAGTCACTTGACTGGACACATGCAGGGCCTGAGGGTGATTGCCTGCTTTGCTTGGTATTCGTGACGGGTGATTGGAGACGGATGGTGGTTGGAATGGTGATTGGTAGCGAGACAGGAAGAAGCAGGCCAGCGGAGGCACAGGACAGAGTGGGAAACCAGAGGTCAGAGCTCGCCTTGTCAGAGCTAAGCTAGCTGGCATTGGCTGCAGGCTGCAGCAAATAGTGGCGGATGGAATCGGGGACAGATTGAAAGATGAGATGAGACAGCGCGGAAATGGGCCAAGAGGAACGGACGGCTTGTTGACTTGGTATGGTCATGGTCATGGCCATTGCTGACACGGCGCCATCCATCGATTGCAACCCGCGACTGGAGTGAGAGTGTTTGTGGTGTAGCGTCGTAGCGTCCATTCTTGGGGTGGTTTCTGGAGATTATCGTTCCAAGGTGAACCAGCGGTGACCTGTGGTCATACGAAAGTAATATGGAATAGACATGTCACTCCTCGCTTGTTGACCGAGATGAGCTAACGTGAGCCGGTGCCAGTGCCACTGCCACTGCCAGTCAGCAGAGGGAATTGAATGGGACAGGAAAAAAAAGAGAGAGGACGGATCCCGCGCGCCATCATCTCGCGCGTCCCTCGGCCCTTTCACCGTCAGACTTGGGAGCTGTCGCTGCGAGACTCCCATCGCCCATTCACCGCAAGCGATGTGGATGCCGTCAGGACTGTCCCCGTCGCGCAAACCGACCACTGGAGGAGCGAGAATTGGTCACCAGCACTCCACCGTGTCATTCATTTGGCTTCAGTGGGTGAGTGGATGTGAATTGACGACGGGCCTTCGGGCAGTACGTACCGACAATTGCCCGGGAGGCGGTGATGGACCTTGGCGGCCTTGCCATTCCCGGCCGCCGCAAGGGGAAAGAAAAAAAGCACGAGCCAACGCTCACAGTGGGAATCGACGGCTGCCGTTGGCTCCGTTTTCGGCTCGAAGCTTAGGTTCCTTGGCGCGGTACCCGACGCAAGGCGACAAAGTGCCGCAGCTTCCCGCCGACGACATGCGTGTCTCGAGGTCCCTCAGCCGTGCGCCTCTGGGCGTTTCCGAGCGAGATTGACTGCCTGCGCACCGTGTGGGGCACAGCCAGCTCCAGTGTCTGGATCAGCACGCCTGGTTTAGCCTCCCCAAGACTCCGATCCATCTCCATTTCCCGCCCGCCTGTCGATGATGCTGGTCTCTTTGCTTCCTGTGCTTGCCCTTTTTCCGCCTAGCCGCCTTTTCATCATTCAATGGGGAAGTTTTGCTTGGGGAGGGCCCCCTGCGAGCCCTGAGAGACAGGGCTCACCCCACTGACACTTGAGTTTCCTCTCCCCCAATCCAGTAAACGTGCCACCCCCGGCGACGTACGGGAGAAGACGCGAGAGAAGAAAAATTCGAAGCAGAGCCAGCATCCCCACGGCCGCTCGCCGGGGAGAACAGGCGAAGAAAAATTTCGCAACAAATTTGGGGACCAGTCCGAGCTCAGCTCAGGGAACAAAAAGTTCAACGCATTTTGTTGACTGACTGACGGACGGGGTCCAGCCCGCGCAGGCCAACACCGGTCCCAGTCCCCCAAAATGAAAAGCGTAAAAAACACGAGGTGAGGGTTTAAAAAAAAAAGGGCCACAAGGAAAAACAAAAAAGGGTGAATGAGACCTCACTTGGGGGGAAAAAAGCCGCATCGCAATAAAACCCTCCACGCGGTTTGCCTGCATCCGCATCTCCCAGCGCCCGCTGCTCCTCTCCTATTGTTGCTGCTGCTGTCAACTGTCAAAGCTGTAGCTCTAAGCTCGCAGTCCGCAGTCCGCAGGTGCTGCTGCAGCGCCTTTTTGCCAAGATCTTCAAATACCTTACCTTGCACTGCCAAGCCAAGCAACTTTCTCTCTCCCTTTTGCCTTTTGAGGTCTACGGTCTACGGTCCAAGATCCAAGAGATCCAGATTCCGAAGGTCTGAGGTTGATCCAAAGTCTGAGCCTTTTCTTTTTCCTCGGCAACCCGCGTCCACGCATCTGGCTCCCTTCCCTTGTCCTGCCAGCCTGTCTGCCAAATTTCCTGCAGAAACGCGACAAGGACGCACGCACAAAGGGAGGACCCCCAAAAAAACCACCTTACGCCAGACACACCAATCGCACCTTATTCTGCTGGTGTTTCCCTACACCCCCAGTCCGTCTGCCCGCCTGACCAACGACAACGAGGACGACGCGGAACAGCTCCTCAGCAAACGAAAGACGACTTACGTGTTGCACTGTTGCAGCGACCTTATCCGCATCCCACGCCCTCTTACGGCATAACGCCCACATACCCGCCCACCCATCATTCAATCAATCTGCAATCACTCGCCCGTCGCCCACTCTTCCTCCCCTCCTTCGGCCTCTCTCTGCTTTTCCCTTCTTATTGTAATAGAGAGCAACAGAGAAAGAGAGAAACAGACTGGAATCTACCAGCTGGCACACACACACTCTCTCTCTCATACGCCCACCCACCATCAATCGACACAGACACCACGCACCACACCACCCGACCACACTTCCCGAAGCAACGGGCAGCACCAACGAGGCGGTAAAGAGAATTTGCCTTGCCCTTACAAAAAAAAAAAAAAAAAGCTGGACGAGTGACCTCCGCTAGTCGCGGCCTCTATCCGTACCCGTCGCCACTCCCACCTCTCTCTGTCAGGTCCTAGGTCCTAGGTCCTGGCCCCGTTGGCGTTGGGTTTCCCCGGCAAATACTTCTACATACCCATCTGCCCCCTACCCTTAACTGGCTCTCCCAGACACCACACTCCTGCTCGGCCAGAAAAGAGCCCAAGCCCTCAGCCTCCGAGCATCCTGAATTCATCCCACGTCCATCCCCGAACACGCCAAGAATAACCCGGAACCTGTTAAACTTCTTCCAACCCGCCCGAGCATCTATCCCAGCGCACAGCACTCTACTGCCTACCGCCCGTTGCCGTTTATCCTTTCCCAGATATTTCCCTCTCACACACGCCCAACCCAACACCAACACACATCACTCTACACTACCTTTCCTGCGCCACGCTAGGCCCGACGTCATCTGCTCGCCCACGACACAGTCATCCTTGTGCCACGCCCAAGCCCGCCCTTTCATTTGGGATCTACACTCCGATTCAGTTATTCTTGTACACCCAGGACCCTGAATCGACCTGTTCCCATCCCACCAACTACGCCTCACATTGAGGCAACGCCCGGTCGTCCTATAATCTCCCTCAACTGCCACTACTACTTCAGAACAAGATCCCTTTGACGATGTCCGTTCTGTCCTTATAGCCTCACGGTCCCTAGGGACACTTTTTGGTCAGCTGCAGTTGTCTTCCGAGACGATCACCCAGTCTGCACGTCCTCTTGAGGGCAACCCGCTCTTCGACATACAAAACAACAAAACATCCATCATATACAAACCACTACAAGAGCCGCTTGTGCGAGCACTTTTACTACTACGACCGACTACTACTACCATATTCTCACGAAGTCGACCTTCGACCGGTTACGCCTGCTAGACGCATCGTTGAACGACTTGGCCTGGAATACCACCCTTCGCCACACCTCGAGCCGAAAGCCCGATTTAACCCTGCAATCACCTCTTGACCGACCTCACCTATCCACAATGACGCACAACACAACACACGACGCCGCGACGTCAAACGTCCTGGCCTGGTCCACACATTGCGCCAACATGCCCTCCATGGTAGAAGACGAGACCGCCGATGTTGACGAGCCTCCGGAAAATCCCACCCAGGTGCCCGTCTCTCCCATGAGCAGCATGTTCAAGAGGAACCCTATCCGACGCACTACCTTGGACCACAACACCTCTCTCCTGACGAAGGCTCTCCACAGCCCTTCCGAGGATGAGGACCCCGAAGCCCGCCCGGGCATGTCCTTCTTCGCCCGCCGCCGTTCAATGGCCAGCAACGTCAGCCTGGCCTCCACCGCCGACTTGACGAGCGACACTGGCCTTACCAGCCCTTCTCGCGCCAACACTCCCAGCCCTCCCATCCCCGAGATGCGCTTCCTCCGTCTCAACGATGAGCCTCAGAAGCTGGCCATGCAAGCTCCCGCTGCTCGTCCTCAGGAGCCCGCCCAGGAAGCTCCCAAGAAGCGTTGCATCCAGTTCGCCTGCGCAAAGCCCAAGCCTGCTGAGCCCATCCAGGCCCAGCCTATGGTGAAGGCCCCTTCTGCCCAGGAGCCTCAGCGCAGAAGCTGCATCAAGTTCGCCTGCCCCGTTCCTCAGCGCCCTGCTTCCACGCAGAACACTCCCCCTCAACGCTTGGAGATGGCCGCTGCTATGCTCCAGCCCCCTTCCCTGAAGGAGAGCTCGCCCGCGACTGTTCGCAAGTCTCGCTCGCGTTCCCCGCGACCTACTCTCGCACCTCCTCGCATCGCTGTCGACGTCAAGTCGCCTACTACAAAGAAGTACATTACCGCCAACGACAACGACTTGCAAAACGAGTCTTCTCACTTCCACGAGTTTGCGAGCGACGTTCCCCGCGAGGATGACTGGATCCGCAACGCCTTCACCTCTCAGGGCCGCCGCATCACTGTAGACGACACCTTGCAGAAGGAGAACGCCATTCGCAAGTTGGCGATTGAGGCCGAGGAGGAGGCTGAGGAGGAGGAGAACGAGGATGATCTTGAGACCGCCATCGACGACGATGAAGAGAACGATGCCGATGATCAGGACGATGAGGAGGAGCAGGACGACGATGACGACGAGGATGACGAGGACGATGAGGATGAGGACGACGACAACTCGGATGGCTACAAGACCGACGAGGAGACCGGATTTGCTGATTCCGACGAGGAGGACGACGAAGACGATGATCTCAGCCTCTGGACGCCCGGCCGCTCTACCGCTCAGAAGATCGACACCACTCCTGTGGCTCGCCGTCCCTCCCTTCCTGAGCAGCTTTCCGATTCTTCAATCGCCTCGCGCACCAGCCTCCGTGCTCGCCGCGGCAAGACCCAGCGTATGAGGATCCGCCCCGGTACCCCTGAGCTCCCCGACAGCACCGACTTTGTCTGCGGTACCCTCGATGAGGACCGCCCCATGGAGGATGCCTACATCTCCTGCCTCGCAGCTCGCAGACGCGAGAAGCTCCAGCTCATCCCTCAGGACATTGACCCCAGCTTCCCTGCTTCGGACCCGGAAGACGAGGGCGATGAGGAGATATACAACCCCGTTCACCACAGCAGCGACGACGAGGACTTCCTCCACGGCAAGATGGAGGACCTCCACCACGGACAGGACAGGAGAAGAGGTCGCAGGAAGTCGGAGCACACCTCTCCCAAGCGCTTCCGCTCTCCTCCCCTCATGAAGCGTCGCGCCTCTCCTGCGCCCATCAAGCGCCGTGCTTCTCCCGCACCTATCAAGCGCCGCGCCTCTCCGGCTCCCAAGGCCCGTGGACGCTGCCTCTTTGACGGCCCTTCTCCCCGCCGTCTTCGCTCTCCCCCTCCTACCCAGGCACTGCGGTCTCCTCCCGCATCCCCTCGCAACGTACAGGGCGCTATTACCTTCAAGACTCTGGCCTCTCGCCCCGGCCTTACTGTTACCAAGTCTCTCCCCCGTCCCCCATCCATGTTTCCCCACATGGCCAAGGGACGCCGCACAAAGGCTCCGGCCAACGACATCCACGTCCGCGGCGCCATTGACATCGTCAAGGGCCTGGAGAGAAAGCGACAACGTCGCAAGGAGAAGTTTTACCAAAAGTACTGCAACCGCGCTCGCAAGGGTCAGATCCCTGAGCGCAAGCCACAGCGCGGTCTCGGCTGTGAGCGCATGAGAGAGCTTGGTCTGCTCATGGCCGGCAAGATCGACCAGGGCAACTACGTTCTCTCCGTCTAAACTACAGACAATTTTCTGCATCGGGTGGGGTTTGTTGATTTGCATTTACAGCGAGACTAGGGGTGTCTTGCTCGGCGTTTAGCATGGGATGGTGCATGGCATGGGAGAGGAATTCATGACATATATGATACTATTTACTGTCCGATGGACTGTACATATCTTTTACACAGAGGCCAACCCGACGCACGGGGCCTCGTACATTTCTTTCGCTTCATTTTCCTTGTCTTCTATCGTTGGGACGGAGCACGAATACCCCTGGAATGGCGTGTTTGAAGGCTGTATGGTTGTTTGAGCGAACACATAGCATTAGGGAGCCTGATCAACTGCATTCCTGCGATATATCGCAGACCTCCAACAACTTGTCCACATCGCATTCACAGTGACTCATTGCCATATATGATGACCACAAAGCTCTTGACAGGATATAAATGGCCTACCGTAATGGCGGATTCTGCCATCTATGTGACATTGAGTTCGCAATAAGTTCGGATGCCTCAACGTGTTGAGTAACGGAAAATCGCAACGTGTTCCTTCAAACTCTACATAAATGGAGAGATGACAACGATTGAGACCTTCAAAGCTTCACTACCTGCACATCATCATCCTTTGCTTGCCGTGATCCTCACAAAAAGGCCAGAGTGAGTTTCGCTCTGACGCACCAACACCTTTTGCCTGCCAGAGTGGAGCATCTCCGATAAGTTTTGCCCCAAATATAAGGCATAAGCACACCTCAGCACCTCAGCATCAGCACCGACCACAAGCAAGTTGGAACCCGACAGCACACAGCACAGCCAGCACTCCACCCCAACCGCTGATAGCCCAGTCCAGCCCACCAGCCAGCCAGCACTCAGCAACCCGCACAGCACCGTCCGCCGCCTTGCCTTGTCTCTTGGGAGCAAAAGTCCGAACAACGAATCTATCCCGACCTCAATCTACCTATCTGCTCCACCGCATCCCCGAACCAACCTCACATACGCACAATAGACTTGATCTTTCGTCGTCAAGATGTGGATTATTGATTGGTGTACGTACTCAGCTTGCTGTTTCTTCTCCTCGCGCGCGATGCTGTCTTCTTCGCCGCCGCCGCCGCTGGGCCAAGCATCCATCCCTGGTCGAAGAGCAATCAACTGACTTGTGTTCCATCGCAGTCTACAACGTCCTCTCGAGCCTTGGTCTGCTCAACAAGCACGCAAAGCTCCTTTTCCTCGGTCTCGACAATGCCGGCAAGACGACTCTGTTGCACATGTTGAAGGTACGATACCCGAAAGCCCAGCTTGGACCGCAAGCTGCGAGAGACCTCCCGTCCGCCATGGTCCGGATGCGCCGATATGGGATATCAGGAGCTTCTGGTGCCAATACGGAGGGACTGTAGCTAACACATTCACCAGAACGACCGAGTTGCCATTCTTCAGCCCACTCTCCACCCCAGTGAGTACCTCCCTGTCCCAACAACGTTGACGATGCCGCGGGAAGCCGTGCGCACGTGTCCTCGAGTCCATCTGGAGCAAAACTGACCACCTTGCGTCTGCAGCTTCCGAGGAGCTCGCCATCGGCAACGTGCGCTTCACAACCTTCGATCTCGGTGGTCACCAGCAGGCCCGCCGCCTCTGGAAGGACTACTTCCCCGAAGTCAACGGCATCGTCTTCCTCGTCGACGCCAAGGACCACGAGCGATTCCCCGAGGCCAAGGCCGAGCTTGACGCTCTTCTCTCCATGGAGGAGCTCGCCAAGGTTCCCTTTGTGATCCTCGGCAACAAGATTGACCACCCCGACGCCATTTCCGAGGAGGAGCTCCGTCACCAGCTCGGCATGTACCAGACGACTGGCAAGGGCAAGGTGCCTCTGGAGGGTATCAGGCCCATTGAGGTTTTCATGTGCTCCGTTGTCCTCAGACAAGGTGGGTTTCCGCGGTGCTACCAATACGCGCGAGGATCATGCAAGGCTAACAGGAGCAGGTTACGGCGACGGTATCCGGTGGCTGTCTCAGTACGTCTAAGCATGGGACCGACTGCTCTGGGAAGAGCTGGTCAGGCGGTGTTTACGGCGGAATGGAGTACACGGGCGATTGGCAAGAATTGGCAAAACAAAAGAGTAAACGTCCGTACGGGAACGAAATCATGGTGCCACGTCTACGATGCTCCGGTTCAAATTGCTCGAAGGGGCCGAGTCCATGTCCTGGCCCTTTTCGAACCTGATATCCTTGGGGGTGAAAGTGCGTAATGGGGCAGGTTTGCTGCTTTGGAAGAGCTCTGCGTGTTGGTCACTGGGAATATGAGTACGCGGCATGGCGCAGAGCTCGCTGCCCGGTCGGCCACGCAGCCAAGTCAGTCAAACACGAGGCAGTATGTACGGTTTCTAGGCTAGAATACTCATTCAGGCCCGGGACCTTGGAGAATCTGGTTATTGTGCGTTTCAATCGTTAGCCTGCTATGCTAGTTCTGCATCAACAACATAACATCATCAACATCATTGTTTCGGAACGGTATTGCTGGTAGAGGTGCATATGTCGCGGTGTGCTTCTGGAGACGACGTAATGCCTAGGTAGGCAGAACCTCCACGCAAGGCGCTGTGCCGCTGTGCCATGGTGATCCCGGCCCAGAGGTGATGCAACCGAGGCCACCGTGTCAGCAGGCGGGATGTAAGTTTGGGAGGCGTGGGAAGCGGCGACGTGTAAGTGTGGCATTTTAGGATTCACAAGCCACAGCCAAGATTTTCTTGATTTTGCGGATGACGATGATGATGATGACAAAGTGTGTTATCATGGATGTTCAACAAACAGCAAGGCATTCAAGGCATTGACATTGCCCGACTCAGCCCTCCGAGATCATCGTCGTCCCGCCTCCCCCCCCCGATACGATAGCCTTGGACGTCGACCTGAGCTCACATCATCCAAGCCATGCTTTGGGCGGGCCAACCATTGTCGCGCGTGGCGAGCGTGGTTAGGTAACATTTCCAGAGGATTCCGGAGAGGCGGGAACGAGAACGGGGGGCAAGCTTAGGGGTCCAAATTGGCGAGGAGGGGCCATGCCATGCCCGTGTCCCGCCAGCCAGCCATCCATCCAATGCCGCTGACAATGCCGGCCCCGAAGTGGTTTGCTCTTCTCCCAGTGGACGTTGTTCAGTGACAATTTGACCATTCTTTGGAGCTGTGCCACATTCGCGCAAGTGCAGATGGATGTCCATGTTTGAAGCAACGACCCAGGGGCTCCTCGTTGCTTACCTTACGTAAGGCTTGACTCGTACCTAATGTTCATGTGCGTGTCATTGGCGCGGCCATATCTACCTACCTGTACGGCCCTCTTGGCAGATAACTGCCTGCCCGCTCTGTTCATGCTCGGAAACGAGCACGGAGACAGCGCTGCTGCTGCAGAGTACAGACGGTTCATGGATGGTCATCTCGGCTAACATGGTCGGTACGGGCATCCCGCTAGAGGTGCTTCACTCAGGCACATCATCCACTGAAGAACGCCCCTCCCTCGCCCTACGAATGAAGTGCACCTGATTCAATCCACTGTGAAGAAACTACTGGGGAAACACGGGATACGGGATGCTCTCCCTTCCACTCTCTCCATCCGCGTCCACTGCAGCTCACTGAGAGGTGTCCACCCGCCCCCCAACGAAATCCAATTCGAGCTACAGCCGACGTCATCCGACCCGTGGCATCACGGGCGCATTCCCCAGGGAGGAGAGGCGCGCGCATCTCGAAGGAAACGCTCCGGTCCGAACAACCACCCCCAAGAACAGTCAGCTTTCCCAACAAACGCCCTGAAATCACCCGTTATCCAGCTCCCATCACCACTTACACTCAGAAACGTCGTCTCACACATTGGCTGGCATACGCACCACCCGACAGGGAAAAAAGGGGGAGATTGACTTTCTCCATCAGCTGTACCCTCTTGTTTCCTTTTTCCTGCCGTTCGTCCTTTTTTTAGACTTTGCGTCTGCAATATCATGCGCCTAGACTTGATAGACCTCACAGCTCGCAGACATGGCTGAGCACACGCGCGAACAACGTGAACACCACAGAGTGACCTTTGCCCCGATCTCTCCCAGTAGCAGCAACAACTACAACACCGACAGCTACGGCTTCCCGCCCGAGTCCTTCGGCAGCGATGGCCTCCCCGACTTCGACACCAACTTCCTCGACGACGCGGACCTCGAGGCTTTTGTGAACGCCCTGCACGCCCCGGACCCGCTGCAGTCTCCCGCGGACGAGACGACCTCCCTGCGCTCCCCGGGTCTGAGGAGCACCTCGTCGCTCGACATCACGAAGCGAGGGAGCACGTACGAGGATGGAAACGACGACCCGTCCGCCGTGGCGGCGGCGGCGGCTGCTGCCGCGGGCGACGTGACGGCGCCGTCCCAGCCCAATGGCAACGGCCACGCGAGCCAGCCGAACATGTTCATCACCGCGCAGAACGACTGGGCGCCGGTCAACCAGCGGGTGGCAAAGCGAGGGTCGCGGCGGCGGAGAAACCGGGCCAAGGGCGCAGCGGAGGCGTTGCTTGGAACGAGGACCAAGGATGAGACGCGGGAGGGGATATTCTACGCCCTGCTCAAGTGGCCGATGCTCTTTTTCGTGGGGGCCTGGCTCGCGGGTCTGGCGCTGACGTACCTTTATACGAGGCTGTACATCTGGGTCTACGAGCACTTCGTCACCTGGCGCGGCACGAGGGAGAGGCTGAGGCGGAGCATGCGGCGGACGAACAACTACCGCGACTGGGTCGTTGCGGCCAAGGAGCTGGATAGCTACCTGGACCGCCAGCGCTGGAAGGAGGAGAACGACTTTGCGTACTACGACTCCAAGACTGTGAAGAGGGTGTGGGAGCAGATGCGCAAGTGTAGGCATAGAGCCGAGGAGCAGGAGAACGGGGAGGTTGATGGGGAGAAGGGGGGCAAGCCTGCGGTCGAGGAGCTCCACGCGCTGCTGTCTGCTTGCGTGAAGAGCAACTTTGTGGGCGTTGAGAACCCGAGGTTGTACAGTCAGACGTACTACGGGACGAAGAATTTGGTGCAGAACTTTGTCGACGAGGGTAAGCATTCGCCAGTGATGGAATGGAGGTCATTAGCTAACGTGGAGTAGTTGAGAGGAGCATCAAGTTTGTTCTAAACACTCAGCAGCTTACCATGGAGGAGAAGAGGAGCATTTTCAAGGGCATGTTTAACAACTACGGCCGGACAGCTCTTTGTCTATCCGGTGGCGCATCGTTCGCGTACTACCATTTTGGTGTTGTCAAGTCTCTCCTCGAGGCGGATCTCCTCCCGGAAGTCATCACTGGGACAAGTGGCGGCGCCCTGGTCGCTGCCTTGGTGGCCACTCGCACCAACGACGAGCTCAAGAAATTACTCGTCCCGGCCCTTGCGGGTAAAATCACTGCCTGTCGTGAGAGCTTCACGACTTGGATCCCCCGATGGTGGAAGACGGGCGCGAGATTCGACTCGGTCGACTGGGCCAAGCAGTGTTCGTGGTGGACCCGCGGCTCGATGACGTTCCGCGAAGCGTACGAGCGCACGGGGAGGATCCTGAACGTCTCCTGTGTCCCGGCCGACCCGCACTCGCCCACGATCCTCTGCAACTACATCACGTCTCCCGACTGCGTTATTTGGTCTGCGGTGCTGGCCTCGGCCGCCGTCCCCGGCATTCTGAACCCCGTGGTGTTGATGATGAAGCAGCGCGACGGGACACTGATCCCGTACTCCTTTGGCCACAAGTGGAAAGACGGTAGCTTGCGGACGGATATCCCCATCAAGGCGCTCAACCTGCACTTTAACGTCAACTTTACAATCGTTAGCCAGGTAAACCCGCACATCAACCTCTTCTTCTTCAGTTCCAGGGGCAGCGTGGGCCACCCCGTCACGCACCGCAAGGGCAAGGGCTGGCGGGGCGGATACGTCATGTCCGCGGTCGAACACTACCTCAAGCTGGACATGACCAAATGGCTCAAGTTCATCCGGCACGCCGAGCTACTGCCGCGCCCGCTGGGACAGGACTGGAGCCAGCTGTTCCTGCAGCAGTTCTCCGGCACCATCACCATCTGGCCCAAGACGCAGCCGTCGGACTTCTACCACATCCTCTCGGACCCCGACCCGCCGAGGCTGGCGCGCATGATCCACGAGGGCCAGCAACGCGGGTTCCCGATCTTGAAGTTTGTGAGCAACAGGCTCAAGGTCGAGAAGGTCATTGAGCAGGGGCGGCGAGAGACGAGGCCTTGGATCCGCAGGGGCAGCATCGAGACGATTCTGAGCGAGGACGACCTGAGGAGTCTGTTGATTAGTGGAGCGACGGACGGGGAGGAGGATACGACGGATGCGGAGGGCGAGACTCTGCTTGAGCTGGAGGAGGAGGCTATTGTTGATGGGGACGAGGATGAGAAGTTTGAGAGGAGTTAAGTGTAGGATAGAAGATGGGGTGCGACACCCTTTGGGTTTTTGGGAATAGGGATGGGAGGATTGTAGCATAGCTTGGCGTTGCCTTTAATACCTGACAACTGGATTTTCCTGCCAGTATGTTTCATGATTCTGGCGTTTGACAAGGCCTTCGACGGGATGATCTTTGGCATCGCAGGCCAGCCCCTAAGTTGCGTGGTCTCTGAGGTCCGTTGAAGATATAAATCATTCCCGTGTCTTCTGTCAGAGGCTTGAGCCAAGCATTCTCGACAAACGAAACATTACCTCGTGCGCTCTGAATCTACAAGGTCTGAGGGACTCGACGGACATGAGACACAGCGAAGAATTGGTGCATCACTCCCGGCCGTCTCCGCGTTCGGGTGAGTGTTCCAGATGGAAGTATTCTTATGAATACTACGAGGGTGGAAATGATGAGGGAGGGTCGGTTGTTGAGGAAGCTTTTCAGAGACTGCCTGCCGTAAGGGGGGTGATGGCTTAGAGAAAGTCGACCGACGTAATCACCTGGCTAGCGGAACAGAAGGAGCCTCTCTCTTTTCATTGGTGACAAATCTTTTGAGGGATGGTCAATAGCCATGACAATTTGTGCGTTGGCCTTATCCGTTACTCCTTCTCAGAGTCGTTACTCTTCCTTTTTATTTCTTGGGAGAACATAATGTTCGCGCTTCTCCTCTGGCTGGCTATATAAGCAATAAAATGATGTATTCATGTCTCCTTGCCAAATCTGTCGATCTGGCAAGCGCCATCCTATGGTTTTAAGGTGGTGAAATAATTAGGTACCCTTGTGACAGTTAGGTAGCTACGCGTAGTTTCAATCATTGGAAGCTTGTCGGGTCTTTCGAATAACTAACCGTCAGCTTATTCTGGAGATCAATACGCAGACATCGGTAGAGACAGGGGTGGACAAGGGGAAGGAGGTAACAGTTGCCGTCATGGCCGGGATCCAGCGGTGCCTTCTGGCTATTGCGGCCAGGTATCAACATGGCTGATCAACTGTGCTATCACTAACCTGGAAGCCACAACGCCAGGAACGATTGTGCGTTGTTCGAAGAGTCTGGAGCTGGCAATCACGCGCACTTATTTATAGTGATGGAGGCTGGTTGGTTATAGTTGTTCCGGCCATGAGGCAAGATACGCGAACGGCATTTCAACCGAGTGAGTAGGCTCCGCGTTACGCTGGAATGATCCTTGCGGCAACTTGTACATCACGCTTTGGTTTTTTCGATCAGGAGCGTCTGTAGTGAATTGCTCAACACCCTGCTCCAGGACGAAGATGAGGGATAGAAAAGGGGCGTATGGTGGCCGACCTGGAGGTTTTGCTTGCATTGCTGGTACCGGACAGAACTTGTGGCTCACACGGGGTGAATAATTCTGGTCTTGCTTCACATCTCATGGCTGAAAATCAAGTTACACCTACAGAATCATTGCTGTGAGACGACTTTTCCTTGGGCACAAGCAGTGTTATATAGTCTTTTGAAATAATTTCAGTGGTAAGTTCCCAATTACACCAGATCTCGAATATCTTCCTGGTGATCTAGGCGTAGCAACTCCCACACATATACATACCGTCATGGATATGAGGACGTCGTCACCAGAGAAACCGTATCTTGCTGTCCCTATGTATGAAGCCTCATTCAGGCCATAAGATAGCCGGCAATAAATATATGCGAAAATGAACGTTGTCATCGTGGATTTGGAAGCGAGATTTTCTGCTACCTCATCTCCTGCACATTTTAAACAGCGGTTTCTCGGCCAAAGACTAGACGATCAAGATGATCTACGGCTAAAACCGATATAGATGCAAAAAGTAGGAGCATTTGCGAAGAAAATCAGAACAAAAAGTTGGCAAAAACAAAAGGTACACGCCCAGTTGAACTGCGCGTCTCGCGAGCTGACCAGCCAGGCCCCGATCGAGATATTTCTTTTGCCTAACCCCGCGGCGGTTTTACCAACTAGACCACTTAGCCTAGCTGAACTGATCGTTGGGAAAGTTCCATGCAGTTCCGTACATGAAGGTTACTTGCGTGGGAAGAGAGAGTTCGGGCGGTGCTCTCCAGGTTCTTGTCTCTCACGGCCGCGGCGATGCGTGGGTAGAACCTCAACGGCTGAACCATAAGAAAGGAGAACTATCCCACCCTTTTTGGCTCGACACCACCTTCCAGAACTATACGAATGCGTTAGAAATTTTCACTGCCAATCACAAGACGTTCACATACCTGTCTGGAAAGGCCTGACTGCCGCTTGACTACAACATTGAAATGCCTCGTACAACTGAATACAGGCTTTTCGGCTAGCGATATGCTTTCTCCAAGAGTCGGCGGTCCTAGATCACTTTGAAGAACTTCAAGATGACGCTGAGCAACCATTTCCAGGGAATATGCCACAGAAAGTTCGAATACAACGTGAAAATATAACATGACAGGCAACCTGGAGTCTTTGCCTATTCGTTCTTGACTCATCGCAGGCGATAATTCTCAGGAACACAGCCTGCTGCCAGGGTAGCAACCAACCACTAACAGGTAATTGAGGCCATTGATATGCCAATGGTTTTCTGTATGAATTGATTTGACGCTAACGAGTCCGGAGTTAGAATCGTTGCGATACGGCGGATCACGCCAGTCCGTTAAGTGGCTTGCTTCGACGTTGAGTTGAGCAGGGGTTTGAGATGCCATGGCAGGGGTTAGAGTTGTGATGAATAGCAAATGAGAATGCTTACCGACATAAAGCATCGAGTGCATGTTTGTTTCTAGTCAATAAAGGAATCAACTGATCTTTGCCAGTTGTATCCCAGAGTCTTCAAGCCAACCCACCAGCAAGTGTTACTATTAGATGCATCTCGACAAACGACGGGTACCTGAAGGCCGTGGACGAAATAAAAGAGTGGGCCAGCCGGAGCTAGCCAACAAGCTCAAAACGGCCAGGTGCAATTAAGGTCCAAGTTGGGGAAGGACAGATAATCCATTTGCCGGGCCGGAGGCGAAAGCAGCCAGGCCACAGTGGTACTTCAAGGTAAGGGCCAGCGGTGGGTGGGTCTCGTAAGGCGCACTGACTGGACACTGAGCCGTAACCCCCCTGTCCGGAATCTACCACCGCAGTCTTTCGAGGCCACGATTGTCAAAAGAAAGTGACTGACCAGCAGCGCAGACGGCCAACGGACACTTTTGCTTCCTCAGCCCAGAGTTGTCTCCCGCTACACGGCACAACCCAACCCACTGCACAGCGCCTGCTGTTCTTTTCCCTCCGGGTTTCTGTATTCTTCTCTTTTTTTCTAGTCTGTCTGCTGCAACGACACGACTGTTTCTCCGTGCCGGCTACGCCGCTCGTTCCTCTTACTTTTCTCGCATCTCCCGCGACACTCTCTTTGACGTGGCATCTTCATCGCGACACCACCACCGCCCAGCCGCTGCTCCAATCCCGCCTTCGCCCACCCGTCCCAGAGCTCTCGAGCTCGCCACGCCGTCAAGATGAGTTCCGACTACTCGTACGACTCCGAGGCGCAATTCTACCCCTTCTTCATCCTCGCCCTCAGCAGCATCATCACGCTGCCCCTCGGCTACACCCTTCTCTTCCCCTCCAAGGACATCGAAGCGAAAGCCCCGCGCATTCAGAGCGACTACAAGCCCGAACATGCCGACCTAATCGAGAAACAACGCAAGGCGCACGAGAAGAAGCAGCGCCGCATCGTGCGCGTCATCTTCGTCCTCGCCGGCCTGGCCCTCATGGCCGGCATGGTCTACCTCATCCTCCACGTCCAGACCGTGACCCCCAAGATCTGGAACCCCTATGACATCCTCGGCATTTCAGACGTACGTACAATCGGTCGCTATACGGTCACCCAGCACTAACAAGCTCCTAGTCCGCCGACGAGAGACAAATCAAGAAGGTCTACAGGAAACTCTCCCAAAGACTGCACCCCGACAAGGTCAAGCCCGACCTGGCCAAGAACGAGACCATCGAATCCCTCAACGCCGCCTACGTCGAGATCTCCAAGGCCTACCAGGCGCTCACCGACGAGGAGGTCCGCAACAACTACATCCAATATGGCCACCCCGACGGAAAGCAGAGCTTCAGCATCGGCATTGCGCTCCCCAAGTTCATGGTCTCTGACGGCAACGGCAAGTACGTCGTTCTCGCCTACACCCTGCTCCTCGGCGTTCTCCTGCCCTACCTCGTCGGATCCTGGTGGTACGGCACCCAGCGCATGTCCAAGGACGGTGTCCTCATGGAGAGCGCCAACAACCTGTTCCGCGCATACAAGGAGGACGTTGATGAGGGTGGTGTCGTTACTGCCCTGAGCCACGGAAAGGAGTTTGAGAGTGTCCTCAAGGGTGACAAGGCTGAGTCTGGCCTTTCCAAGCTCGAGTCCAAGCTGTTCACCAACGCCGAGAAGGCTGGTCTTTCGCAGAAGGACAAGCAGGCTCTGGAGGATCTCGACAGCGGCGTCCGCCGCAAGACCCTCGCGCTTCTCTGGTCCTACCTCGGTCGCATCGATCTCGAGGACCCTGCTCTGAACAGCGCCAAGTATGAAGTTGCCCCCATCGCCCACGCCCTGACCAGGTCTTTCTCCTCCATCGCCCAGGCTTACGGTAGCACCGGCCCCATCTTGGCCGCGTACTCCGCCAGCCAGCACCTGATCCAGGCCACGCCCCCCAAGTCGTCTCCTCTCCTCCAGCTTCCTCACTTCAACCAGGAGATCGTCAATGCCATCGAGGGCGGCGACGAGAAGGTTCACGTCTCCCTCCAACAGTTCATGGATCTCCCCGACACCCTCCGTAGAAACCTGACGGTAAAGAAGGGCCTCCTCACCGAGGAGCAGTACAAGACCGCGCTCGACGTCTCCAGGCAGCTTCCCCAACTCCGTGTCGCCAAGGCGTTCTTCAAGGTCACCGGCGAGCGCTTCATCATCCCCTCGTCTCTCGTCACCCTGGTCGTCAAGGGCCGCATCATCCCCCCTGGCAGCGAAAACGTCCCCGAGATCGACGAGGTGGATCTGGAAGACATTGACCCCGCGGAGGACGACCTCGAGGCTTTCCTGGGCCGCAAGAAGAAGACAATCAAGGGACCCGACGGAAAGGCCATCCCCGTTGACGACAAGCCGATTCTGCCTCCCCTCGCCCACTCCCCGTACTTCGCTCGCGACCACGCCCCCAAGTGGTACGTCTTCTTGACCGACTCCAAGCAGGGCAAGATGGCCGTTCCTCCCTTCACCTTCACCCAGTTCGACCAGCCCATCTTCGGCGAGGATGGCAAGCCCACCTTCAACATGCAGACCCTCAAGGCCCAATTCGCGGCACCCCCTCAAGCCGGTCACTACACTTTCGTTATGCACGTCGTGTGCGATAGCTACGTCGGCTTCGACACCAAGATGGAGGTAACCTTGGTGGTTGAGGAGGCGGACAAGGCTGCTGCAATGGCTGCCGAGGACGAGATCAGCGAGCCTGATGAGGGTAAGTCTCCTATTGAACATTCACACAAAACATGCAAAGCTAACCAACCTGCAGACTCGATAGCCGGCCAGATGCAAGCCCTCAAGGGTGGAAGCGTACCTGGTGCCACCAAGCCCCGCAGGAAACCCGCCGATGATGATTCGGATGAGGAGAGTGGTACTGATGACGATGTTGAGGACGACACGAGCGCGACAAACACGGACACCGAGGACGAGTCATAAGGGCTTCTCCCCCGTGCAAGGACGAGCCCGGTGAGCGGGCGTGTATGAATGTGCAATAGTAGAGAAAAGAAAAGGCAAAGAAATCAAGGAGTGGTAGGACTCGCAAACAATATACCCCAAGTCACAACTTCAACAACCAACATCACACCAAATGTGGCTGGGCTTGACGCTCGGCGATGGCTACGAATACGGATGAGATCGTACTTGTAGGCGGACAGGTCAGGGGCGAAGGGGTGAAGGGTGCCAGACGTATGTCCTGTGCATAGGGTGGCCGACACACCCATCAAGCGTACATAGATATAACCGGCGTTGTTCAGGTAGTTGTCGTGGGCTCTCTTTCTGGTTTGATTAATCTATAAGCAATTTTTTGGTAAACTGTGTCAAATGGCGGTTCAATTCGCTTTCAATGCTGTGGTCATGCTGTATCCACGATTGATACCCAGCAGAGGCATTGATGATGCCCTACTACTGCTCCATTGCACAGAACGTCAAATCAGCGCAGCCGACTCGTTTATAACAACGCCCATCGCCGCCTTAACCTTTGCAAATGCAACATTAAAAACACAATATCATTTACAACGAGTTGCCCCCTTCATCTCCACATTTGCTCCCCTCCAAGCATCCGGGTATTTATTTTTGAACAGGTATTCAGCGCGCCAGCCGCCTGCCTTGCTCTGATAACTCCGTCCATTCCGCCGCGCCGCCCCTAAACACAGATATTTCATTTACTCACTAAGCGCCTGGAGTGCCTGGGTCAGGGGCACGACGCGCAGACTCCTTCCTCGCTTCAAGGGACTTGAGCTTCCGCTCCTTACGGGCATGATGGTCGGGCTGGCCTCGTCCCGCCACTTGCGGAAGACGCTCTTGAGGTCCTTGGGGATACCCTCGAGGACGACCGTGGAGATGGGAATGAAGGGGCGGTCTTCCATGCCGCTGGCCAAGATGGCATACTCCTGTGCAAAGTCGAGGGCGATGCGGAACGAGCTGTACTGACTCTGGGCGAACTTGCCAACAATGATGTACATCTCAAAGAAGGCGTCCAGGACGTAGATTCCTGAGGGGTCCAGGTCTGCTTGAGTGAACGGAGCGATTTCAACGACCTGTATTTCGTTAGATTGGGTACCAGAGCTGATTCAGGAATTGTATCATCTTACCTGCTGCTTTGAAGCCGCGTTAGACCGGAACAGGCGCTGACAGTACTTGTCGTAGCTCGGCTTCAAGCGCCAATGGTCCGCGGACGTGGCCTTCGAGCCGCCGTCGAAAATGTCCCAGAAGCTGTCCGGCTCGCTGCCGTCGTCGATCTCCAGGAGCTCGCCCGTCAAAGTCAAGTCCATACCTATGAGACGCGCGCAACTCTGCTCGTCTACATCACTACCCTTGCCCTTCCACAGGTAGCACTTTCCTGAGGTTGCGATCAGGAAGGGGAATCCTGAGCAGAGGCTCGCCGAAGACAGATCGACCTCGTCAAACACAAAGGTGTGTTGTCCGAGGGTACGACGGCCGCAGAGCATGCTAGGCGCCAGAGAGTCGTACTTGGTGCTGGTGCCCCGGCGAATGATGATCATGCCGCCAAGTGCCAGGATAAATTCAGGGGTTTCTCTGCCCTGGCGCATCCTCACAACCTTTCCGCCGAGAGACCTGGCTTCCCGGTTCACAAACAGAGAGGCATCTTCGGCAGTGGCGTCGGGCACCTCATCGCCGGCCCAGAAGTACACCTCCGTTGCCTTTCTGCCGGTTTCGTTTGTAAAGGTAAACGCGCAGATGTACATTTCCCGCTCAAACAGGATGCGCTCGTTATGCGCCGGCACGGGGATCTTCTTGCCATCGCCAGTGATCTGGAATAGCCGACCACCCTGGCCCTGGATGTTGCGAGCCTGGGGCTTATTCATCAGGATTTCCGCAGTATCCACCCGGAACTCTCTCTGCGGTCTCGGTGTGCCGAAAAAGTCATCCAGCATGGTCGACACATCCGGTCCCTGTTTGGTCGGAGATCGCATCGGCGATGTTACGGGCGTAGGGGAAGATGGCTTCGGAGGAAGCGGCAGTGGCCTGGCAGCGGCCTTCGGGGTGCTGGTCCTCTCCACAGGAGGCGCGGGGTTTTCAAAGCGGGAGATGTTCTCGACAGGAGGCGAGTTCAGTGGCGACCTCACAGGTGATTTCATGGGAGGAGGCGACTTTACGAGCGGCGGTGACTGTGCCACGGATCCTCCAAACATGGCGGTGGCATTCTTGACAGACACGACTGGCTCGCTGTCGACCTTGTCGTTCGATGCCATCTTCAGAGGTGAGCTAGGCCGCGACAGGCGGAGAGGCGCCACATGCGGGCTGTAGTCATTCGGGGGCGGGGATCTGATGGGAGATCGAATTGGCGACCTGGAGGTGGGTTCAGGCAACGGCCGCGCCCCGAACGTCTTGATCGGAGTGGGCTGCGCGGGCTCCTCGCGGGGTTCCACAAACGACTTGCGCGGAGAACTGGGCCTGGGCTCTGGTAGAGGCCGTCCAGAAGTCTTGACAGGGGAAGCTTCCTCCTTCTGCGGTGTAGGGCTAAGAGGCTTCTCGAAGACCGGCTTGGGCTCGAACCTCGGCGTAGAAACGGGACTCTCCTTCTTGGGGCTGCTTGGTTGGGGGATGTCCCTCACAGGACTATCAGGCTTGGGGCTGTCCTTTCTCGGGCTTTCCCTCTTGGGACTCTCGGCCCTCTTTGGACTTTCGGCCCTCTTTGGACTCTCGGCCCTCTTGGGGCTCTCAGGCTTGGGGCTAGCCTGGGCGGTGTCATCCAGGAATATCGACATCCTCTTCATATCCAGCTTCTTAGGCGAGGTGGGCTGGGCGGTAGGCTCAACCGGCTTCTCCTCCTGAAGCTTGATGGGGGAAGACTGAAGCTTCATGGTGGGGGATCTTGACCTGCGGGTCGGCACGGGTTCACTGTCTTTGGGGCTGAAGACTGGCTTCTCTGCAGACCTTTCGGCTGGCTTTTCAGGTTCTTCGACTGGTTTCTCGAACGACTTGAGAGGAGCCGGCCGGCTCTTCAAAGCCGCTTGAGCAGCGACTTGGGCATGGATCGAAGGAGGCGCTTCCTTCACCGGGCTCGTCTTAGGCTCCTCCATCATGACCGGTTCTTCATCCTTGACCGGCGAAGCGGGCGCCGGGCTTGACTGAGACTCCACAGGAGCGGCGGCCTTTGTCGGAGCCTTTCTCCTCGGACCACGAGCACGGCCTTTGGTCATGTGCGTCAGCTGCGGGCCTGGTGCCGTTGGCTCTGAAGCTGAGGCGCCGGAACCCTCCGACTTTTCAGAGTCTTTCCCTCCGGCCATGGGTGGCGGGCCGCGAGCCAGAAGCCCAGCAAGCGCAGGGTTGAAACGGTTTGCAAGCCCACCAGCCGCAGCGCGGCCTTGCAGGCGGGCCGGGGGACTGGTCTCTTTCTGAAGACCTGGAGAGGTGACCGAGCCGGTGGGAGACTTGATCGATTCCGCCAGAGACTTGAATGACGGCGAGGGCGCCGCGGAGTCATCCTTTGGCTCATCTCTCGGCATGGACTGAGGCCGCCCGCTGACAGATTTGCGATGTTCAATCGTGTATTCTGACATGTCTGGCCTGGAGGAAAGAGATTTGCTAAATTCAGCCTTCTTCAGCAGGGCCTCAGGCACCGGTCTGTCGGCCGCGTTGGATTTGCTGCGAGCGATGCCTCTGCCTTGTTCTTGGGCGGCCTTGAAATCTTCCTTTTTCTTCAGGATTGCATCCTTGAACTCGTCCTTGCGCTCGCTGGGCTTGGGGCCACCGGTAATGTTAAGACCTGCTTTTCCGCGCAGGATGTTACCCTTCAGCTCATCTGGGGCAACGTAGTTTTGAGTCTTGGTTCGACGCAGATTACCAAAGACGTTTGCTAGTTCGTTAGGCTGTTCCTTGGATGACCCTGCATCGCCAGAGGGGTTCCGAGACTTGAGGCCGGCACGAAAATCCTTCTTTGGTGGGGTCTCGGGCTTGACCTTTGCTGCGGCAGGGCCGTCACTGACTGACGATCGTTTCGGGATATCTCCAATCTCTCCCTCAGGTTTGGCGTCATTGATCGGGCTCTTGATTTGACTATTGCGGAAGCTGCTTCCACTGATGCTGCCGCTTGATCTATGTGAGGTCTCAGTTGGTGGTGTAAAGATGCCCTTCAGCCCACTGACAGAAGGCTTGGAGGTATGGCCGCCCATGGGTGATGACCGCATGAGCCCGCCAATATTGACTTCGTGCTTCTGGGAAGAGACGGATCCGGCTCGCCCAAGATCAACACTCCCACTGGCAGCCTTTTGCGCCTTGGCTTTGTTCAGCTCGACCATCCACGCCGGTTGATTCGTCGTGGGCGGCGGCTTCGGCTTCGGCGACTCTGGCTTGTTCAGTGCTGTCTCCAGCCAGCTAGCTTTGGTCGGGCTCCATCTCCTAGAATCCATGGTCTTGGACGGACTTGACGGTGGTGTAACCTTCTCCTCGTCGTCTTCGGTGGGCTTCGGATCCGGATGGGGATCGGCGACAGGTGCTTTGGGGGTGGTTTCCAGGTCATTTTCTTCTTCTGTAGGACCATGGCGAGAAGCAGGACGAGAGGCATGGCGGGACGCGGGACGGGAACGGGAGCGAGCTCTGCTTGTGCTCGTAGGAGTGGACGCTCCATCGCGAATAACCATACTTTGTGGCCGTGATCGGGACTCACCAGTCCGGCTTGAAGCGGCAGAGTCGGCACGAACGAGCCCAGTAGGAGACGTGACACTCCATCTCTTTACACTGTCTGACCTCTTCATCATGGCACTCTGCACAAAGCCGCCCATGCCTTTCGTTGGCGAGACAGGTCTTGTGGGCGATGCGCGTCCTGATCCTGACGACAGGGCCGACGCTCGCTTGTCATTTTCGGGAGAGATCTCGGCAGGGGGGTCGAGTCTTTGCGCGGAGCTCAATGACAGCGGAGATGCCAGGCCTTTCGTGGGGCTCGCACTTTCTGGAGCAAGATCGGTCGATGAGCTGCGGCTCATGCCAGGGAGCTGATGGCGCATGGCCGACATGTCGGTTGTATCTGTGTCTTCCACTTGGCTCTTGCGGCTGGCGGCGGAGGCAACGCTAGCTCTGTCGGCCGTCTGGCGGAACCAGGAGGGGTCCTTGGATCCCAATGCCTGGGCGATCTGGTCCTTGGAGAAGGACTGCTCGGTTGCGGAGGCGGGGTCAGAAGGCGGGTTTGGCGAGGTCCTCGCAGCGTTCTCGGCGGCGACGACGGAGAGAGGACGGCTCTTGGATCGATCGGAATGTTGCGAGTTGGGACGCCTCTGCCAGGAAAGCGGTCGCGCTCCTTGTACGCTGCCGGTAGGAGAGGTGACGCTCGTTCGCTTGGTATCAGCATCGAAGGGTGAATCGTTCTCTTTGGTGGGAGAGGTGGAGGAGAAGCTCTCCATGGTGTCAGAGGCCGTGATACCACGAGATCGAGGGCTTCCGGTGTGTTCGAGACCAGGCGAAGACAGCCTCAGATCATCGGAAAGCTGCGTGGTGTTGCGTTGAGACGATGGTGGTGGGGTATTGGCCGGGGATGATTTCTGAGGGGAAATGGATCGGGCGCGTTCTGTCAAATGTTGTCAGAAGGAGGGGTTGATGCAATTCTGGCAAATAGCACGGCGAGCGCAGCAAGGAAAAAACACAATGGCAGATGAGGAAACACAGAAAGCGTGTTGATGATTTTTTTTCTGCAGGGCGCAAAGTAGACGGGCAACAATGGACGAAGGCCGTGTGCTCTTGGTAGTGCAATGTGCGTGTGCCCATTGTAGTGCCGTGGGTTGGTGTCAAGGCGTCGAGGCGTCGCCCGCGTCTCGCCCAGTGCGGCGGCGGTCCCGTCAGTAGCTCAGCTTTTTGGTCAAGGGCAACCTGAACCTGAACATAGCACAGCACCGAGCACTCGCGCAGGATGGGCAAGACGCGAAGTAGGATGCGTACCTTGGCCGAGTTGGGAAAAGAAAGCTTACAAAAAGAGGCAAGACACGCAGGTAGGAATAGAACAACAGCAGCACCAGCGAGGGTAACGCAGGTGAGGAGGGACTGCGCGGGAAGTGAGGGACAGACGGGATGGAGACAGAATGAGAGACAAACAGAACAGGTGTCTGGGCTGGGCAGAGCAAAGCAAGGGAAACACAACAACACGTACCGGCACGACGAGCCTGGCGTTCCCTCTTCTCCTGCTGGATCTTCTCGTCCAATTCGCGCTGACGGGCGTCGTCCTCCTCGGTGCGGCGGGCATTCATCTCCTTGACATCCTGCAAAAACTTGGAGACGTCGTCCATGGCTTGTTCCGACATGTCGAAGCGGGAGGCAGAGTCATGACACGATTGCGGTGGGGGAAGAATGGAAACGGGTGGTTCTGTATGCGCAGGTATCCCCCGGTGAGAAGGTATGCCGTGGCAAGGCGAGCAAGCGTGGTGAGGCCCCTTTGGTTGGAGAAGGATATGTTGTCTATTTTTTTTCCCTTGGCCGGTGCTCCTCGACGGGACGGGATGAGGTAGGTAGGCGGAGGCGGAGGCAGAGGCAGAGGCAGAGGCAGAGGCAGAGGCAGAGGTAGAGAGGGAGGTAGCAGGATGGGTGCGGTACTGAGCGGGAGGTACTTCGTCACCACCACCTCAGAGGTCCAGTCGAATCTGGGATGGGACAGGATGGGATGGCGCCGCTAACGAGCTGGAACTTGCGTGCGAGAAGCAAGGTACTGGGCGCGGCAGGGTGCAGGATGCTGCTGGAGGTACGGTAGGTTGGTTCCGAGGGTTTGGTGAGGGGGCGCGTGAGACTGGAGGCCTTAGGTAATGCACGAGGTAAATAAGGTCGTGTGGGTGAACGGCGACAGGACGGGATCTGCGTTTGTTGATGAGAGGCTTGAGGCTCAAAGCTAAGAGCAGCAAATGCGAAGCTGACGGCAGAGATGAAGGAAGCAGGTTTTTGGACTCGTCAATGGCCGATGCGAACGACTGTTGCATCCCGCGTTGGCGACCCGACCTTTCTGCCTTTGGGCCCTAGCTACCTACCTTACCTTACCAGGGACACACATATGAGAACGAATGCTACGTCCGCCGAATACCTTTGCCCTGTCCTTGGTCTAGCCTTGGCTGCGAAGACTGCACCGTCAGGCACTGGTCACAGATGATAGCCCAGCACCCCAAACAATTTCACAGAGTTGGGAACAGACGTTGGGCCCGTCGTCCGTGTTGATTTCCCCAAGTCTCAGCGCTAAAAGACCGATCTCTCAGAGCTGCTTCTCGTCCATCTCATCCAACGTTCTGAATAACCACAGGTAGAAAGAAGTACAATCCTCTCAGTAACGGCTCATCCAGCTGCACGAAGATTCAGCTCAGCTCGGCTCAGCCAGCCCAAGTCGGCTCAGCGCAGCCACGGAACTCGATGAAAAACAACAAAACACACAAAGGAAGCTCGTAAAAGAGGTACGTACCCGTCTTTCTTTACCTCAGGCAAAGACTGGGCGCTCGGACCACTGGCTTCTCCACACTTGCAACCCCTGTCTCACATTGGGATATCGCTCGTACCTGAGATCCCTTGACTTGGGGCCGCACCAATTTCGCCGTTCAAGCACCTCACTGGCCAGCGGGAGCGTTTCAATCACGTCGTTTCAAACCATGATTTCATGGAGGGATGTCCTGGCATTCAACACAATTCCTCTGCTATTCCAGCCGTCCAACGGTGCTCAAGGCACGAACAGCGTTGTTTGTCGCGTGCCCAACAGCTGGCAAGTTCTTCGGCACTGCTGAAGCACCAAGCAGCAATCTTTCGGGCATTATCGGGCCAGCGGAGGCCCAATTTTAAGCAATAACCACCAGGTCGTAAGACGCAAAGAAATCCGACAAGCTTCCGGTCTTAGCTTTCAGCCTCAGCTTACGTTGGCTTCCAATGATAATAGCAGTCCCCTTTTCACCTTTTCACCGCGTGGATGCGCTGCATTTCAACCTCCGGGTCATCCATCTATCTGCGACCCATTACACAACCTCGATCCTGACTTCCGAGCCGTAACACCCCATCGGATCCGGTATGTCGTGGGACCAGGCTTCCAGAACACATTGTCATGCCCTGCCGTCCCCCTTTTGACCTAAGGGACTTCATGCTGGTTTCTGCCAGCTCATCCCAGCCTCCAACGGCGCACTCGGCAGCCAGCTGTGCTGACTGCCGGGACATCCTCGAGTGTCGTTAACCGCGGAGCCTCCCTTTCTGCTCCATGTCCATGATGTTCGCTTGTCGATAACAGCGGGAAGCAAGCCCCTTAGTACAGAAATAGCCTCTTTTTTGCGTCTTCCACAACCCATGCCAGGCCCTCCTTGAGGTTGGTGCCTGTCATGGCGCTACATCGCAGGATGTGCCAGCGATGCGTTCTGATGGCTTCTAGTCGTAACCCCTGAGAAAAGGTCAGCGTGTCAGCCTCGGGTCGCCAGGGGTGACCGGGACGTACATCGAGTATTTCCTGCTCATCCATGCATCCGTTCACATCCGTTTTGTTCGCAAAAACCAGGAGACTGGCTCCCGAGAGCCGCTGTTATCCATGTCAGCCCTATCGAGAGAAGGGGTCTGCATCCAACAGACCTCTTCTTGCAAAAGCCCATGCAGTTCCTCCATGCAATCCTGGATTCTCAGCCGGTCTGTGGCGTCGACGACCCAGATCAGGGCGTCTGTCTTCTCAAAATAGTTCCGCCAGTATGATCGCAGCGTCTTTTGGCCGCCCACGTCCCCTGCTACGGTCAGAGGGCTGGTCACCCGTATGAGAGAATCACCCACAGATGTTCAGTTTGTATCTGAGCGGTGTCAATCAGCAGCACTGGGAAGTGGAGGACGCTCAACGCACCCATCGTAGTCGATAGTCTTGATGATGAAACCCAATGTTGGGCTCACCGTGTTGACATCCTCTCCCATGATCTTCTTGACAATCGTTGTTTTGCCCGCATTGTCAAGACCTCTGGTGAGTCTGTCAGCGGGGTCGGCCAAGTGTTGCGCACTCGCAGACTGACAGCATCAGGATTCGCATTTCCTTGTCCTTTACCCGGGCTTTTCGCAAGATGGACAGCATTTTAAGATAGGCGTGATGGTCTGTGGTATAAGGTATCTGAAATGGGCGTCTGCAAGATTCTTGATTTGTCTATCGTAATGCTGCTCCTTGCATTATTCACGTTGACCGATGCAGACTGCTCTAATTCGGGCGCCTGACTGGACCAAGCTGGGCACGTGACACCATCGGGCATGCGGTCTCGGTCTGGCTTCGGTGAGTGGCAGCTCATTGGCGTCTCACCGAGTACACCGACCACTTCAACAACTACACTTGAAGCTGGTTTTCGTCCTCGTCTATGATAGAAATATCTTTTCGAATCGGATAATACCGAAAGTACTTCTAGCAAGTTGACCTGTTAAGTTCTGGAATTTATTACCTAAATGTTAAGTCAGAGATAAGTGAAATACACATAAATCGATGAAGATGCTCAAACTCAACTCCTTCAAAGTCACCTAGAATATTTTTAGCGTCTTTGCGTTCTGAAGCCTGGATCATATCTTTCTTCCAGAGTCGAGAAGACTAACCCTATCTGATGGGAAGGCACCTTCCCTAAAAAAGCAGCTGCTCCTGCCTTTGATATCAGAGAACTCTCCCACACTTTGCGCCAGACCACCCGTTCGTTTCCTTTTCCTCTCCTTCTTACCCTCCCCATCCCCACCCACCTGCCTCTCCTCCTTCTCCCACACCACAACAGATTTTGTGAAACTTGGCTACAACACCAGGAGCAGTGAGACAAGTCAAGGCACTGCCCTGACTTTTCCTACCCAAGTTCACAGTCGGCGCCAGAGGCAACTGATCTCCTTCGCTACAGGTTGCCGCGTTTCTTCCTTTTTCGGCCAAAAACACCCAAACGCGCGACCCATCCTCCTCTTTCCCTCTCAAGAACTTCACAGCCGACAGGCAAAGCAGTGAGATCCTGGTCTTCCTTCCTTAACACCCCTTTCATTCAAGCCAGCCTGTAAGTGTGAGCAGCAACAATTGCTCAGCCTGAAAATCTTTTGTTGGATCCTTTATACTGATCTCACAACAGACAACTACCAGCCCCGAAGGTGCTTGATTTCTCTGTCTCAACCACACTGTCTACTCGTTTGAGATAGAACGAAGAAGTCACTACAATGACTGAGGCAGATCAAGAGCGGGGTGGCCGAGGCAGAGCCCCAGATGAGAACACTCGTCGTCGACGCCAGGGCAGCCCTTACCCCCGAGCCATCATCAGCTCCTTCTCTGCAGGCAGTATACCTTCCCCGAGCAGCATGCCCTGCCCCACTGCGGCTTCCTCCCCAATGCAGCTGCCGATTGAAGACAGTCCCAACGAGAAACCTCGAGTCCCTGGCATTCCTTCCCTCTATTTTCCCATCCCGAGAAGCCCTGGCCCTAAGGTAAACGAACCTACTCAGCGAACCTCCATCCGCTGGGACAAGAATCTTCCTCTTCCCGACAGGAAAAGCCCTACCTCACCTGCCAGCAACATCCCGTCAAGCCCTGAATCACCGGAGCCTATTCCGCAAAAGAACCGCGATTTCAGCTACGGCAGCGACTTCGTGCTTACTCGAGATCACGATCGCTACTTCCTGGCAGGACAGACTGAGAAGCAAAATTTTCAGGAGGAGGCGAATTCCACTACAAGCAACACGCAACAGAGAGGCAGCTCGCTGCACACCGACTCCGAAATGGCTTACTCTGACTACTCCCGTGGCCCTTCGGCTTTCGGTCGTCCCACCGCGCCTATCACGCGCGTGTTCAACGAGGAAGTCGATCGTGCTCAGCTCACCCAGAATGCCTTGCAGTCAATCCCCAATGGAGAACATCACACCGGACGGGAGTCCAGCAACAGCCGGTCTTCCTGGGATGTTAGCGCTGACGACGAGTCTTCGAACGATGGAAGTGTTTGTTCACGCGTTGCGCCGTTCACACCCAGTCCCATCGTCGAGCAATGGATCCAAGATCTCCCTACAGGTATCATATTTTCACTGTCAGACTGCGCTCGCGACGACTGGGAGTACGAGTTTGGTATCGATCCCGAGACCGGAGATGTGATGGAAGAAGTCAAGCAGCCCAACACAATGATCGACTGCGACGAGGAGGGCAAGATGTCTCAGAACTGGATCCATCGCCGTCGAGGAATGACCAGCAATGTACTGGTATACAAAGAGATTGACGTTCGTGCCAAGATCATGAAGCGACAGGAACAGGAGCGCATCAAGAACCGAGCCAGAAAGACGGTCAAGCAGATTCAAGACCAAGCCGTTGGCCGATTGCCCCAGCCCAAGGAGGCAGAGAAGCACAAGGTGCAGCCTCTTACCGACTACACTCTCCGTCCCGCCTCACCGAGTGACGCCAATGGCTGCGCCAAGACCTACAACCTCTCCGTCACGGCCCAGGAGCCTCTTGCCGACTCGACCAACGTCTCGACGCAGCATTTCGAGTCCATTCTGAGAGAGTGCTTTCAGGAGAAGCTGCCCTTCGTCGTCGCAACTCAGACGAGCGTCGACCTCCGCGATCCCAAGAACTGGCCCTCCCGTGCTGCCCATCGCCAGTATATGCAGCAGTTCCAACATCTGCTGGAAAGCCAGCCCAAGAATGATAATGCGACCATCTGCGGATTTGGGTTCCTTGCTCCGTATGAGAAGGGTATTAGCTTGACCACGGGCGCCGCTGCAGACACCGCGAAGGTGGTTGTTTTCGTTCACCCTGATCATCGCCGCAACGGTGTTGGCAGCGCCTTGCTCCACCGACTGCTTTCTCAGACATCTTTGATGTTTCACGGTCATGCTCAGTACGAGTGGCGTGACCCCGACGCTGTCGATGATGGATTCCATCGGCCCGACTTCAAGCCTATTCACCGTGAGTTTCTCATATTTCTGCTGGATATCACCCAACTAACAAACGGCAGGCATTGTCATGCATGCTATGGTCCAAGGCAAGGACGACAAGCATCAGTGGATGAGCAAATTCATGAAGTCGTTCCAGTTTGAACCCTCTGGAATACTCAACCAGGTCTACAAGGTCGAGAAGCCGAATGGTATCGACTGGTACGATCAAGCTGTCTGGGTACACTGGGCTAAGAACGCCGGCAACGGACGCACATTCTACGCCGAATCTGAGTGCTCTTATGACTACCCTGGCAAGCCTCACTCGCCCGTCAAGGTTGCGGACTCCTGCCCGCGAGTCGAGTTCCCCAACGGCCCCGACTACGAGAGTGATGATACATACTAGAACGTCTAGAATGCGTCTACTTGAGGCTATGAGAGGTCTACGACCCAGCTCACGCTGAGAGTTAGAAATGTCACAGATGTAAGATTTTCTTCGCTTATTGTGGTTGCAACTTACTGACTTTGTCGCAGCGTCACCCGTGAACGGTGGCCACAAGAATGACAACAAGAATGTGCAATAACGAATGAGTTTGCTGACGCCGAGTCAACGAATCTCTCGAGAATCATGAGAATGGCACGGGTTGCGGGGGCAAACCCTCTACCGCAAGCAATCGAGAGGCCCCGGAGTACCGCGAAGTGTATTGTCTGAAGATTTTAATCATCAGACCCACGCAACTGTTCGAGAGAGCCGCCTCCGAATCTTTCTCCTCTGTCTTTTCCTTTCCAGGTTTTTCAGTCCGTGTCTTGAGCCTCATAATATGTGTCAGAGTACCCGAGGGAAGACGTAACGTTGCCAGAGTTGTGGAATTGGACCGGATCAATGACCGTCTGGGGAGAAGGGAAGGGTTTGCTGGTCATGGGAAGCTTGGTTTTGCTCCTTCGTGCAAAGGTTGGGACTCCTCAATGCCAGTATGGGTGGCCGGCAGATCCGGACCTTAGAAAACCTTGGAATGTCACTGGTCTCTAGGTAGATAGCTCAAAAGTTTTTGTTTTCAGTCTCCGATGCCAGTGACAAAACGGAGAGCAGAGATGTCTAAAAATGGGAAACAGAAGACGTGCACTCTCGTAGACCTACCATAGTGCTCGCCGCTACGCTAATCCTATCAAACAAAATGCGCAAATCCTACACGATTAATGAAATAACCTATCGCTGCGAATCCCCATATATCACAGTCTGGGCATCATCGGCATACCTATCATGCCCGTTCCGGAAGCCGCCCATGATCTGGCTCCAGATATGATCTTGATTCGCCGGGGGCGGACGGGCATGTTCCGAGGGGGGCGTCGACGAGGAAGACACCGCATCTTCACGTCTAGACTGTCCAGAAGACACTGTTGGCGGATGAGAAACAGAAGTGCGGCGGGACTCTACCGTGGACGACCAGCTGCTTCTACTTCCTGGCCCGCGACCGCCGCTGGAACCTCCGCTGGAACCGTTCAAACCCTCCGCTTCAAACCTAGCCTCCCATGCTTTACGCGCCGTGCTGGCCGCGCCGCTCACCGCTTCCTGAGGCCTGCGAACAGTCGGAACGGGCGCCGGAGGCCGGTGGACTCCTGCCGCTGTTACGTCCTGTGTCACGGGGTTATTCACGCGACGGGAAGAAGGGGGACTCACTGCTTCGCTTGCGCGGGTGCTGGAATGGTTAGTACTGCGGGCGGATTTTTGGTTTGCTGGACTTGCCGAGCTGCTACTGCCATGAGCCCGATTATTCTCTCTTCCGAGGGTATTCGCAATCTCCTGAAGCTCCGCACGAGCCCGGGATTCTCGCTGGACCATCGAGGCCGGGACCGAGGATGTTGACGTCGTCGAAGGTCGATGACGGAGGGACGGCGCCGACTGGGGAACGGCATTCTGCCCTAGGGTCTCTATGCGAGTGGCGCTCAGTCTGGTATGCTTCTGATGCTCGGAGGTGCCGACAGATGGGGTGGTTTGTCTACGGATATCGCCTGGTCGGTAGTCGGCGGAATGGTAGGTGGTGGGGATTCTCGGCACGCGTGTATCTTGGGATGATGTAGGTGGCGGACGAGCAGACTGATCGGGGTTGCGTACAGACGTTCTCTCTGAAGCATCTCTGGGGTAAGAGTGTCGAGCGGCATCGGATTGGTGTCTCGAGTTGGACGTCGGGGGTGGTGCGTGGGCTGAATGCCTAGAGTTGCGTGCACTGTCTCTTGGCGTGGCTGAGGCAGAGGTCTGCTGAGGAAGAGTTGTCTCTTTTCTCGACTGCGACGGCTCAGGAGCGTGCTGGAGAACCTCGCGAGACTCGCGTCCGAAGAGTCCGGGGTGTATTGATGCTCTATCGAAAGATCGTCCACCGTTTTGCGCAGCCTGACGCTCATAGTAGTTATTCATCTCGTCTTGCCAAAACGCGTTTCCTGCGTTAGTCTCGTCGCCCTCGTTCACTTCCTCATCTTCAAAATCGTCTTCGAATGGGTTCTGGCGGGGACTCTGAGTGTTGCCGGACACGCGCGAGGAGTGGTTGGACCGCGGGTGTGACGTCTCCGGAGTATGCTGTCCGTGTCGGCTATCATAGCCCCTGGCCGGTCCTGACGCCGTCGAGGGCCGTCCAGATGAGCCCCATTCGGGCTTCGGCGGAAGACTCGCAATCGAGTTATCATCGCGCTTTGCCTTGGAGTATGGAATACTCTTCCCAGCTCGTCGGGCACGCTCTCGACGTTCATATCGCCGGACACCAATCTCACGACGGATTGCGCGCAGCTTCTCTCCGAGCACCGCGCTCTCAGCATGAAGGCCACCGGCACCCTGCTCAAAGGCATCAATCCAGGCGTTGACCACACGAAGGAAGACCGGCTGGTATGAACCAGCACGAGAGAGCAGATGCGCGCGGAGGTCAACCAGCAGACGCGTATCGCCGCCGACGACGGCACACATGCACGCCTCGCACTGCGATCGCACCCTTTCCGTCTTGACAGGCGGGTAACCGTACAACTGCTCGAACGTGGCGCGGTCCATCCACAGACCCTGGATGCTGGTGACGCGACGGACATACTCCTGGTAGTCAGGTTCTTGGGCGAGATCAGACTTGTTTCGGACCAACCGGCGCATCCGCTCAAATTTGTCTGTAACTTCGGAAGCAAGCAGAGCGAAGAGGCAGCGCATACGCCAAGGGTTCAGGGCCTTGTGTGTGTGGCAGAGCATCGCTGCGTCTGGGACGAAGGGAAGCGACTGCCTAGCGGTAACGTTCATGAGTCCGCGCTTCATCATATCTATCACATTCAGTGAGTTCGTCTTGGGACGTAGCATCACCTTTGGAAGCTGACTGAGCTTTGCCTCTTGCTCTCTGAACCATTCATCCGGTGGATTGGCGATGCTGTAATTTGGCGGCAAGTAGAGATAACGCGCAAGCTTTTTGGTGCTGCTGTCTGTCAGCTCATCAATGAGAGTGATTGACATGTTGGTGGAAGTCTGTTGTTTAGATGGCAAGATCTCTGCTGTGTTCTCGAAAATCGACTCGTTCAAGAAATGGCGATATAGGAGGTGGTCTCGTCGGTAATTCTGTGTTTATACCAGACTGAATTGAAGTGTCTTCATGCCGGGGATGGACCCTTTCTATAACGACCGCAGTGCCAACATTCGTCCTCGGTGGAAACACTTGGTACTTAGAAGCCCCCGAACGCTTCCTTGGTCGTCGACAATGAGAACAATCTGGTAAGTTGTGTCGTTGAAAAAGAGCCACGAGCTTCGGAAGAAAGAACGACCCTGTTGACTGAAGTAAGAACGAAACATCTTTGCCAATAATCTTTGTTGGTTAAGATCATTATTCAAACACAGCCGAGGAGATGACCGGGAAAGACTCTGGGCCCAAAGATCGGCCGTGGCCGGGATTCAGGCCGCGTCGCACACATGAACTTCATCTTTTGGACTGCCTTGGGCCGAGAGTTGGTCGCCTCTGCGACGTCTGCAAATGGTCACGTGTGCCCGGGTTGGCGGTCTGCATGCAGCAGCGTATATCAAAAGAGAAACGAATCATGCAACAACCAAGGTGGATCTTGAAAGACGTAAGCAACAAACCTAAAATGGAGACGGAATCCCAAATGCGCAACTTACGAAATGAAGACCACACAATATCGGCACCGAAATGCTATCTGCCGTCAAGCAATTCCTAGTGTCAAACCGAGATAGAACCAGCAAAGTGGCGAGCCGTGCAAGACTGCCGTGGTGAGGAGAATCGCTCTATTGGGCCTGGCGATAAGGCACGCTCACTCATGAGACGTCTCTACTAAGCAACGCTTAATCCGCGCACGGGTCGGCCGCTCCTGATTCACTTAATCGTGTTGTTTCGAGCGTGGACCCCCTATCCAACCCAAAAATAATAAAAGTCTCCCCCATGCCCCATGTTCCATCAAGCCTGCCACTAGAGGCAGGACGAGGCCGGCCTCTTCCGATCGAGACCGATGCCGATAAATCAAGTTGCACGAGCGCCGAATCCCTGGTCCATCCCACATCGTACAGACCTGATATCAAACCGGCCAACTCCCATATCATGCTCGACTTTGTTCGTTATAGACGTAAGGGTTTGAAAGAAGCTGTGTATACCCAAGGAAAATCATGCGTGTATCCTGTGAGAATCGTCCGATCTCATCCGCTCCAGTCGGATCTTGGCAGCCTCGGTGCCATCGTCCGGCGTTGCTGGCTCCTTGAACCAGGGATGCTGCAGCGCCTGTTTCGCGGTAATGCGGTGCTGGGGATCGTAGACGAAGATCTTCCGCAGAAGATCCAAGAAGTTCTTAAAGTAAGTGGTGTTCGATGGGATGATGTCCTGGTTCGTGTTAGTCTGCCGTTGTCGAATCTGGTGTAAGAGGGGTTGTCCGACCTCGAGACGCTTCATCGCCTTTACAAATCTCTTGGATGCACGTGTTGTCTCTGCTGTGGGGTAGTCGAGCTTGAGTCTCTTGAAGTACCTAAAGACGGGGAGGTTAGCGAGCGTTCGACGTCGACGATGTTGCAGACCTACTTGGAAGCAGGATTTCCACCACTCCTGGTAGCCATCTTGTTGACCGCCTGGACGAGGCTGCTGTCGATTCTGTGGCCGACAACCATCTCCATCATTGCCAGATGCTCGAGATTATCGTGCGTCTGGAAGAGAGCGTCGCCGGTGAAGAATTCCACGAGGATGCAGCCAATGCTCCAGATGTCGCAGGGGAACGACCACCCAAGGCCTAGGATGATCTCGGGCGCCCGATAGTGTCGTGTCGAGACCACCGAGCTGTGGTATTCGTCCTGGAAGGTGGCTGAGCCGAAGTCGATCAATCTAATCTCAGTGTCGAGCAACACCCTTCGCTGGTTGGCCTGGCGGTTGACAGTCTGGGATGACGATGGTATCTTTCGGTTGTACGTGAATGTCTGATAAGCGCTGTCACACAGAAGGATGTTCTCAGGCTTCAGGTCGGTGTGAATAAGGTTGAGATCATGAAGGACTGGAAGCAGATCAGCAACTGGCTCCGCGGCTGTTGAACGGTAGGAATATACTCACATGCAACGCTGGTAAAGAGCTGCCGAGCGAAGCTTTGGATCTGACTGTTAGGGAAGGGCACAAAGCTGTTGCTCTTGAGGAAGTCAAAGACGCTCTGTCCCAGCAGATCCATGACGATGCAGATGTGGCCGCGGTAGTCGAAGCAATCCTTCAGGTGGATGCAACGATTGCGGTTGTCGCCATCATTTTGCCGCAGTGTTTCCAAGACTCGGAGTTCTATGCGCGAAGCATCTCGGTACTTTTGCACTGAGCGAATGATCTTGATGGCGACAGCCTTGTTCCTCTTTCTGTCTCGGGCTTGCACGACCTTGCCGAAGGTGCCCTGGCCGAGCAGTTTCACCATCTGGTCTACACACGATGTTAGTGGCAGATTCAATAAAGTGGCCAGAAAAAGTCTTACATCTGTCGGTCAGGTCTGCATCGGGAACCACGATGTAGTGACCATCGTCGTCGTCGACCTTTGCATTTTTGTTGTAGGCATGCTGTGTTCAGGTTAGCACCGTGTGTGGTCATGGTTGGGGGCAGCAGTCACTCACGTCATGCACGACCTTAACGTGCACTTCCTGGGCCTTCTTGGGAGGGTAGGGAGGAGGCTTGTAACTGGAAAATGGGTCCGAGAGCTCAACCTCGCGCTTCTTTGCCTCTTGAGCAATCTGCTGTCGAGTTCGCTTTCTCTTCTGTCCTGGTTGAGCGTCGTAATACTCCTGGCCGTTTGAGGACAAGGAGGTGGCAGCGGTTGTGTGAATGGCGGAGGTCGTCGTCCGGTCGGTGGAAATGGTAGAGCCACTCGGGGTTCCGTTGTGATGGGGAGTGGTTGTGTGAGACCCAGCGTATTTATTGTGGTAAACAGGATCGTACGGCTGAGGCTCGTCGTCTCGCTTTCGCTTCTTAGGAACAGGACGTGTGCTGGATGCACCGTTGGTGGTCATGCCATTGACGCTGCCGTTAGAGACGACCCTTACACCGTTGCCGGTCGCCTTGCCCTGCTCCGGTTCGGGGGTATCGTCAATGACGATCACCTCTTTGGGCAGACCATTTTGATAGAACTTGTTCCAGTCGGGCCCCTGGGATCGTCTTCGTTTGCGACCGGAGGAGGACTGGGAGGATTGGGCGTGTGTGGTAGGCATTGCTGTGACCGAGTAGTTCGCGTCGGGACTCGAAGCGTCGTAGTTGATCCTCGAAGTAGCAGACGAGGCTGACAGACCTAGGCCATTTGAGCCGGCGTGACTCGAAGACGAGGAGGTCGTGTAGGAGACGCCGGAATGGCTGGTGTAGGCAGGAGGCAACCTCGTCGTCGCCGTCGAGGAGGAAGTGGGGAGGATTGGGTTCGCCGGCTGACGGTACGAAGAGCCCGTAGCGGTTGACGCCTGGTACGGCTGGTGAGAATACGGATAATGAGGATGGTGGTAGTGCGAGTGAGGAGGTAATGTCGCTGTAGCCGTAGTCGGAGTCGACATGTTTCTCCTTTGGTGGTCCCGGTGTCGTGAGATTGACCTAGGGGAAGGAGCGATGGGCGAGGAAAGAAGGTTGACGGTCGAGGGAAAGGCAAGAGAGAGAGAGGGTGGTGTTTCGCAAGCAGTGCCTTCTCTGTTGCCGGCGGGTGTGTGTGTGTGGGTGGGTGTTGGTGCTGGGCGCTGGGTGCTTGGTACGTGCCCGGGCTGGGGGGACTCTCTCAAATCCAAACAGTGGAGGCTGTTCTGGTCACCCAAGGCAATTTTTGGGGGATGAAAGAAAGCGGACGATGGAGGGACTCAGTGAGCAGTGCTCATCACAGTGCCCTGGTTATTGGGGTTTCTTGGGGGTAGAGTACTGAGCCTGCGGAGACTGGCTGAGAGGACACTACCGGGTGCTGGGCAAAGAGCAGCGTGCGTCTCTGCTGGGGGGTCGGCGTCTGCGTCTGCGTCTGCTGCGGTACCGCTAAGCCAGGAAAGGGCTCCAAGGGTCTTCGGCCTATGTTTCCCGAGTGGTGCACGACCTGTGGCTAGTAGGGTGCAGGTCGAAAGGTAACGTTGAGTTTTGGTGGTATCGATGGTATTCGGTTCGGGGGAAAGTGACGTGCTACATCGAAGCAAACGATGGTATCGTCGAGGATGGTGAGAGAGACAAAGGTGGATGAAGGAAGAATGGAGAGGAAGGAGGCAAGAGCTGAGAGAAAAACAAGCAGTCTGCGGTCGTTGTGGTCAAAAGTGACGAGGTTCCGAGGGATGGCGGCCGGTAGCTGGCTTGTCCGTGGACCGTGGGTGTAGGTTGGCGGAGGGCCCTGACGGGAGGAGGCGACCAAATGTGGGTACGATTGGATTGGTTGTCTGCGCCCACGAGTATGGGCGACGACTGGAGGACCAAAAGACGAGGGCGTGGGAGTCGGCGCTGGCGTTGGCGTGGACCTGCGGACGCGAAGGAGGTGTACCGCCGTGTGTGTGTGTGCGTATGGAAGCGGGATTGGAAGTGGAAGTGGACGAGGGGAGGGAGGATGAGGTGAGCGCGAGCAAAAGGTACTTTGCGGTGATGAGGTTTTTGGTGTCACCGCGAGGTACCGGTCTTGGTGTTGGTGGATGTGCGAGCCGGCGTCTTCTTTGGGGGATGTCGAGGGTGGACGAAGATCCAAAGCAGACCAAAAGGTCCGAGGGAGACAAATTTCGTTATTTCACGGGTCCAGTAAAGCCCACTCGAGGTCCGAAGCTGGAAGGCAATGGATGGTCACGAATCAAGGAAAGTACTCGTTTAATTTTGAGTCGAGTCCGTGTCTTGGAGTCTATGAAGATGAACGGCATAAAATCACGTAGAGTCGATATCGCCGACGAAGGTGGGTGCAAGGTCGCGCTGGTTCAGTGGTTCTACCTAGTGCTGGTGCTGGCGTTGGCGCAGTCTGCCCGGTCTTTGGTGTTTGCCTGAGGTGAAGAGGCGGCAACCTGGGCAGCCCAGGGCAGGTCAGTCGCGAAGGCAGTCGAGGCGAAGCGCAAGGCACGGCAATGCAACGCAGAAACCGAGAGGTACTGACATTCGACGTACCTTACCTAAGGCAGGTACTTCTCTCTGGCTGCAGATTCGACCAGCCGATAAGTATCGGGCCCGAGCGCCAGGAGGGAAAGTTCCTGACGCAGCGGGAGCGGTGCAGCGCGCAGTGCAGCGCAGTGCATCAGACATCACCCATCCATCAGTGAGGGAGACTCGTCAGTGAAATCTATGTATGTACGAATACTGAGGGGCTTCCAGTGTGATTTGGTCATTTGGGTACAGGCGCAGTGAGCCCCATACGGTACGGGCCCCCGAGGGCTAAGCGAGAAGGTTGAGGCGTTCCGTTGTCGCGTTCATGTCGGGTTTCTCACTTCCAAATTGCTGGAGCTGCAGCTACAGTGCCTCTGGTGTTTTGGGTGCCTCCGAGGGAAGTGTTTCCGTGCTTTAGCCTCCCCTCCACTGTAGATCCGGCGGGGACCAGGTTCGTAAGCCCTGTCAGTGATGCCAGCCTGCAGTTCATTTTTGGCCATTTGCTGCGTCGTATTTTCCCTTACACGTGTAGATGCCTGGGATCCGTACCTGGGTCCTTCCTTTTGGGGGTCGCTGTGTTTCTGACCGTTTTCAGGACTCGAATCAGTCCGCTGTCTTGTCTCCTTTTTCACAACCACTGCCTGCGTGCCTGTCCCCCGTGCGAGCCGGTGACAAAGGACATCCAATTCCGCTATCCACGGAGGGAAAGCATCGAGAAGGGCGGCCAGTCCAGTGACATGGCAGCTGCGCTAGCAGAGGACCGCCAGGAAGACGCACGAAGGAAGCGGCACTGGTGCAGTCCGCTTGGCCGGATTCTGGCTGCGTTAGGCACTGTGGCTGACAGGACAGTTTGGAGGTATCCGGGGCACTGTGACATACCCGGCTTTCTTGTACCATTACACCGTGCTGATATGCTCTCCGACACACATCCCCGCAACGGCCATCGTCCAGCAGCGCCCTCAACTCGAACCGAACGTCACTGCAGCGCGCTTTCCCTTTCCATCCCGAAAACACACCACCAGTCAAAGCCAGAACCGCCTCACCATCATCAGCCTTTTGCCCCGTCCCACGACCCGAGCTTGAGGAATTCTCACCGTGGCATCCTGGCCTCAACCTCCCTCTGACACTCTGTGCCTTTGGCAGAGAAGCATGGCATGCCTCACGCCTAAATGTCTCACCCTTCACACGATGCCCCGTCTAGTGTCACGGCGGTCACCATCTCCAAAAATCGACCGTCCCCAGCAGTGGAAACCCCAATCGTGGAGCACCCGAGGCCCTCTCTGCTCTACGGATACTTTACCTTCTGACTTTGTTCAAGGGCCCCAAGCCTTGTCACGTTCGCGAAATCAAGACACGCCAAACCGCCGGCCGGGGACGGCTCCCAATCGCCGCCGCCAGTCCAAGGCCTTTCTTGAGTTCCTCCTCACCCACTTTACGCACTCAGCGGGTCGCTTTGCAGACTGCCCTCCACCCCAACCTCACGCCTGCCAATCTTCCTCCCCGACAATCGTCCGTATGGGCTTAGCGTCCCGCTGGCCTGGACGGTCGTCTCTCCCGGAGTCACCTCGCGCCCTGCCTTTCACCACTCAGCAATCGCCTCTTGCCTCTGCCTATGTGCAGACTGTTCCATCATGCAACGGGAGCACGCACCGCCGCTTGGTGTGAACAATCTCACGTTTGTCTACCACCGTAGGTTAGACTGCTTGGCCTCGCCTGGCCTGATCCAGTCCGGTCTGGTCTGAACACGAAGACTTGACTGACGAAACTGAGTGGATGGATGAGCGGAAGAATGAATGGGTGATGGATCCCTCTGTGATGGATGGACGGTTGGGTCCCCGCCAACCGTCAACCGGCCCCAGTGCTACCGCTCCACGACAGGCATTACAGCGGAGGCACTGGGCAGCCAGACTGGCATCCCTCACGTCGGGTTCAGCTGCTGAGTGCTGACAAAGGCGAGCCCTGACGGCGCCGGTGCTGCGTAATGAGGTACCTGTTGTACCTTGCGGATGCTCCTGCGCGACGACGCCCCAGTGACCACACTGACTTCCCAGAAATCCCATATCTGTCCCACGCTGCAATACGTCAGAAGCGTCAAAGAAGCACATACACGATGGGGCTGCGAATGGGAGAGAACCCTTGTTTCTCGCAAACTTTACGCCGCGGATACACGTCTTCGCTTCGAGTGAATATTTCGGTGGCCTCTCCGTCTCCCGCAGGCTTGCGTGCCCTGGCAATGCATCGCCTTGCCCTACTGCTTCGTTGCCTCGTGGCAGTCGTTGGCGAACAGCGTTGGCGGGCTCCAGTTCAACACCCCAAACAAGCCCCAAAGCATGATCCACACATTCCAGGCAGTCGGCCAAGATCTGATCGCATTCGAAAAAGCTAAAGAAACACCATTCCGCACCAACGACGTTCGACAAGAACAGATTAAGCATGGGCTGCGACGATGGAAGCGTTCAATGGCCCAGCACAGGCTGTTCTGGTCTTCGACATCCCTACGGAAAGTTGTTCTTGATCTGATCCCGTCGTCTTCTCTCCAGCAACCCCCGGTGCACAAACGCACAGCGCACTCGCCGCCGCATCTCCAAGCACCATCTTCTAGCGTCTATATCCCTGTCTCCCGTCCAAGGATGCGCCAATGGAGCCCTGTCCTCACCTCCACCAGCCAACCACAGATGCAGTTCGCGACGCGGTGGAGGAGAAGAGGCGAAGGGTAGCAGCCATCACGACTTTGAGCCAAAGGGAAAAAGAAAGACGTACTCGACCAAATCGACCCTCATGGGACAAGACTACAGCAGGCAAACACGCTTTTTCTCACTGTGCCATCTGCCCCATAAGACAGGGAACCGGACACGCTCCGGCCGGTTCAGTCATCAGCCAGCCCCTCCCTCTCAACTATCGACATGCCTGCGTGCATTTGCTGCCCACTGCTCCACCATCCACAAGTCACAACTCTCGTCACGCCAAAGTTGCACGGCGATACAATCTGCTCTTCCGTCGACCACCATTAGACCGTTCTTGAAATGGTGAATCTGCTGGCCGAAGAGTCAACATCTTTGTGCTCGCAAGATCGAGGGGCATCCGAGAGTGACCCGCAACCGCGGCGACGTTTGCTCACGGCCTCTGCAAAGGTCCCCATTCGGACGTGGCGTAAAGTGCGTGCATGACTCCAGGACATCGAATCCGTGGCAACCGAGACCAGACAGGCATAGGCCCAGATACCGTGCCTCGCTGCGAAACATTGGTGATGGGAAGCCTAGAAGAACCTACCTATATTTCCCCCTCATTAAAGCCTGGAATAAGTTGGGGTTGCTTGACTATTATTCGTTGTTGTCAACATTGGCGCTGCCAAACAACGGCCTTCCTTATTCAACATTGGCACCATCATACTCTACGACAAGCAATCGTACCCGACCCGGTCTCGCGAGTATCGAGGGCGAGCCTGGCTATCTCCGCCCCTGCCTCACAGGTCGAGATTCATCATGGCCATATGCCACCCCGACTGACAGCTGCGAAGTTTCAGTCTGTTGAGGGGAGACAGTCCGCCGGGCCATCCAGTGTCTTTTTCTGTTTCTGCAGCTCGATCCGTGCTTATGTCACAGCCTGTCGTTCGCGTGCTCCGCCCAAAACTTACCCGGGTGTACCATTCTTCAGCTCTCGGAATTCTGTCCAGAGTCCAGACATACGGGTCTCAACTTCTTGCAGCCGTGACATTCCCCAAGGGAACCCGAACTTCCGTCACCAGTCGCCAAATGAAGCAGCCCAGGTCCAGATCTACGGGCATCACAGAAACCTCTATGGGGGGAAAAGGTAAAATGCAAAGTCGCAACCAATGATACCGCACAAGATCCTGCTAGAGGTCGTGGGCAGTAGTCATGACTAGCTCCTTGTGGCATTTCATATCTATCTCACCTTTGAAGCATTCAACGCACCGTCCCGCCTGAGGCCAGGGCAGCTCACCGCAGCCGGCGTTCTGAATGCGCAGCGAGGTAACCTCAAAATAGTCTCTAGTTGGGGCACAAACGGGGGGCCCATCCACGGGCCGTCCTGAGAACAGACTAGAAGGAGCGGAAGACACGCCTCGTCAAGTACCGTCGCGGGCGGACGTGCGATCGGTTTCTTACCCGCCAAACGCCCTTTCTCCAGCCTTTACAACGCACCTATTGAACCCCGCTGACCCCTCCTCGCCGGCTCGGCTGGTGGCGATTCCCTTTACGCCAAGTGCAGCGTCCCCAAGTCTTGAGGTGGTGGTGTGCTAGTGGCACCGGCTGCCCACCCGTATGATTTCATTGTTGTTACCAAACTATCTCTCTCTGTGTGTCTCTGTCGTCGTCACGGCATCTGATTACCCCGTCGGACACATTTCCAAGTGTTTATTACGGGACCGAGAAACCGTCTGAACCAAGACGTAACCCGCGTCGACGTCAGCAAGAACAAAAGACGTCCCGAGGGGCAGACAAGCGTCAGCAGCTGAAACGGTTTTACACATGTCTTTCTGTGTGTCTCCTGCAAGATCTCGAAATCTTACATGCGGCTTTTCCACATCCAAGAAGCTGTCCAGAAGTCTGCAGGACGCCTGGCTGCGCCATCCATGAGCTGTCACTATTAAGCCTCGCGCGCGCCGCTTCCCAAGCCACATCCATACCTCGTCTCACACATTTAGAGATCGACCTACGCCGACGTGGTTTACAAGAGCCCACACATCTTCACATCGCCTTGCGCTCAGCCTGTGTTCAGCTTCAAGAACGGGATGACCCGGGGTCTGCTATTACGATGCCCTCTATCTAGCGTAGTCTCATGCGTATGTAAGCAGGCCTTGCATGGCCGAGGGCGTTTTCGCCCGCTGGACGATCTAGACGACGATGAACGATCTAGATGACGATGCCCCGTTCAAATGAGGCATGATCTCTATACAGCTCACTCCATGGGCATCCTCCCACGTACAGAGCACAGTCAGATGTGAGATCGACGGAGCTCCCGTGCCAAGGAGAAACTTGGGGCGTGAAACGCTTAACACATCCGATCTGACACCGGATTCCCAGGTGCGCTTGTTCTGGGGACGGAGATCCCCCTGATTGACGAATGTGAAGACCTCTAGAAGAGCTTCAAAAAGACGCTCGGCAAGACCTTCCCCTCGGCTCAGCATGATTTACGTTGAAAGATCAGGTCCCCGACAGAGCCTTTGTGCGGTATTTCACGACGACCGTCTGGATGCATGGCAAGTAGTCTAGATACCCCTGTTGAACCACACCATGCCGTTCTCCCCGCCACGGCCGTGGAACTCGGGCTCGAGCTTGTCGACGCTGATGCTCTCCTTCTGGGGGAAGACGGCGAGGGCAAGAGGCAGGACGGCGTAGCTCGTCACCAGAATGAGACCGAGGTTGATGGGCACAGTCATGCGGGGGCGCTGCTTCAGCCACTGGGTCTGCTGCAGACGGACGAGGACAAGGGGCGGGATGACCATGATGGGCGTGGAGTTGAAGACGCGGCTGGCGGCCGTCTCGCCGACGGCGATGGTGGCAGCCTTCTTGCTGCGGCCGAGGGACTGGACCTGGGCGCCGTCGCCGCCCTCCGCCTCCTTCTTCTTGCGCTCCTCGTCCGAGACCACGGGGAAGACGTCAATGCCCTTGCGGATCTCCTCGCCGCGCATGAGAAGGACGTTGAGGGCACCAGCGGAGGCCACGGCGGCGAAGGGAACGAGACGGGTCAGGGTCGTGCGGGTCGCCGGGGAGAGGGAGCGGAGGCGGGGGACGAGCTTGTTGAGGCCGACGGCGACACCGCAGGAGACGGAGACGGCCATGGCGTAGGACTCGCCGAGCTTGCGCCAGGTCAGGGGGGAGGATTTGTTCGCGTTTGCAGAGTTGATTGCGACGTTGAGGGACTGGTTGACAACTTGCCATGCGATTGTTCCTGCTGTCTATCGGGGTTGTTAGATCGGTCTCGGAGTGTAAGTGCCGGGCGGCAGGGGGAAGATGGAGACTCACGCCGAGTCCGGGCTGGAGCATGCCGGCCGTGACGACCAAGTTGGTCAGGACGAAAGCGGACATGCGGAAGGGGAGGAGGACCGGTTCGCCGGTGTCTGGGGGCCGTTTGCCTGTGTTAGCCGGAGCGCAACGAGCCCGCGCGCGGGGGAGTTATTGGGATCGTGGGCTCGTCGCACCTGGATGGAGGGTAGAGTCGACGACCTTCTTGGCCTTCCAGAGCTCTGGCGTCATCGTCGGGATCTTTCCTTGCTTGTAGTCGCTGAGGAGGGACTTGGCTTGCTCGAGACCGGTGCTGCCGACGAGCAGAGTGCTGTAGATCGCGACATGTTAGCATTGGGTCTGTAAGAGAGACGGCTTGTGCCATCGCGCCGCGGCGGGGTGGGTTGCGCGAGAGAGAACTCGTACCTTGGGTCGGTCAGGCCCATGCTGTGTCGTGCGCGTCCCCAGTAGGTGCTGAGGTCATACTGGGAGGCGGGCAGCTCGCGGCTGCCGGGCAAAGAGGCGGACATGTTGTAAAAGCTGTGGTTTATCCAGAAAACACCAAGGAAGAGGTTCAGAGAGGAGGATCGCGAACCTCGCCCGCTTCGCAATTGAAGGCCGCCCAGAGGTCGTGAGGGGTAAAGTAAGGAGAGGGGTAACGCGGTCGACGGGAGCGGTGCCGACGCTGTGGTACGGCCACTGCTGAAGGAGGGGGGACGGCGGTGAGGTTTTTGGGGAAAAGGCGTGTATGACGGCTTTGCGAAAGGCGTGGTTGAGAGATGTGCTGCAAAATGGGTATCGTCGGATGTGCTCCCGATCTCGGTAGGTGGTGGAGTGTAGGGGTCTTTGGCGGGCAGGCCTTGAAGGAGATAAGGACGGCGGGTGGTGACGGGTGGGAAGGGGTGGTATCGGTTGGCTGCGGGCTGCATGGACGGGATCGTTCTGATTGATGTCCAGAATGCAGCGCTAGCAGCTATGGTTTAAGCATCCTTCTGAGAAGGCCGTGACAATCGGCGAAAGGTAGAAATTACATTATCATGGAGCACAAAAGATAAAACTTATTGACAAACAGTTCAATCTGTGACAAACAGTTCAATCTGTCTTCGTGATAGCGGCATAGATCAATATCGCGAGGGCGTCGGTGAAAAAAAGCAAAAGATAACGCGACCTACCTAGGGATCGAACCTAGAATCTTCAGAGTATGGCTTGGAGGCAGCCGAAATCTGACGCGATGCCATTTCGCCAGCAGGCCCATGCTGGTTGATGAACAGTGTTGGTAAAATGTGTGATATAAAGCCTGCATGAAAGTGGGGCAGAATGAGGGGTCGTCCAGGTAACAAGGCCTCAATGCCAGCCGACAGTTGTCACGCCTCGGTGCTATAGGTGTCGCAGTCTCTTCTATCCTTTGTGTTACTAGCCATGTCATTGATTGTAGGTATGTTGATTGGTGGTGTCATTCACCTGCTGGCTTCGTGTCACTATGAGGTTCACTTCACTTGTAAGACCCGAAGGGTTACGTGACACAGAAACACTCAGAAGCAAAATTGTTCCCTAAGGGTCAGCGACGACAGCGCAGACTACTCATGACGTATAGAGGCCTTGAACCGAGGCATTTTACGAATTGAAATACGACAACAAATGCATTGCCCTCACTTTCGTCGTCTAGGCCGAGAACAATACAGACGCCGCCAGCGTCCACCAAGCAGAGAATCGTGGGAGAGCATCTATCGATTGATTCAAGTACGGGCTTTCGCCGCTATCTATGGCCCTGGAAATCCTCCCACGTCCATCAACATTCGCTCTCGTGACCCCCAATGATATCGGCTGCCTGGAGCGCCAAGGCGTACATGGCAACCTGTAAGTTGGCGGAAATAGACCTTGGGAAGATGGACGAATCCGCAACGAAGAGACCGTCGACATCCTTGACACTGAGGTCAGTATTGACGACCTTGCCCATGGCAGCAGTCCCGCTCGGGTGGAAGCAAGAACTATTTAGAGGTCAATTTTGAAAATATTATATCAAGACGAGGGAGCGGAAAACGTACCCTGCCACTTGCCGAGCCCGGGCAGCGAATGCCTCGTCAGCAGAGTCCACCGTAAGTGGCGCATCAGCTGCCAACTCGCCATCGAGGATATCACGACCAACTGGCGTGACATCGCTTCCAAGGAGCCTGGTGTCAAACTTAAGAGCTTCGCGCACAGCGTGTCTGTCGACTGCCGTGCTGAGGTAGTTGGGGCCAATGACAGGGTAGTCGCTAATGTTCGCCGACGAGATGCCCACGGAACCCCGCGAGGTGTCAATAAGAACGATGGACAGCATCAGCATAGCGGAGCCGTCTGTTGAAGCGCCGCTGTACTGCAGGGAGTGAGAGACATGTGCCCGGTCCTGACGGAGCAGGGGATGATCTGGGCCTGGCTCGATGCCCTCATCTTCCGCGATGGCAGCGGCGAGACCTTCTTTGGGCAGGGTAGTCGTGGCGAGGAAATCAATCTTGTTGCCTAGCCCGTACTGAGGCTCCTTGAAAAGGGGGTTTTCCGACTCATAAGCCCAGCCCTCGGAGACGTTCTTGACCTTCCAGGCTGTGGGCATCAGGATGTGATCATGGAGGTTCTGGCCAACGTCAGGTTGGTCAAGCTTCACCTCGATGCCATGCTTCTTGAGATTCTCGGCGGGGCCCGACGCCGGAGAGCATCAACAGCTGAGGAGTGCGGTAGGCACCCGCGGTGAGGATCGTCTTGTGGCCGAGGTACTCTGTTCCGTTCTGCAGGCGGATGCCCTTTGCAACAACGGAGCTACTATTTAGACGCTTTTCGACGAGAATTTGCTTAACCATGGTGTTCGTCAGAACGGTGACCCCATCCAAAGGGAAGGCCTCTGATGAGAGTTGTCTGCGGCCCTCTGCTCGGTTCTCTTGCAGGTCACCGTACCCAATAGGGTTTCCCGCGTTGGCATCAAGTTGCGGCAGAGCAGAGACACCGAGGGCTTCGTAGGACTCCGCCAGCTTTTCGCGCATAGGGAACTGACGGTTCATGGGAGTAACGCCCTGGATAACCATGGAGCCGTTGGAGCCGTGCTGAGAAAGGTTGATGCTGGTGTCGAAGAACTTCTCGGTCAACTTCATGTAAGGAAGCTGGCTTTCGTAGCTCCACCTACTGTCGCCAACTTCTTCCGCCCAAAGATCATAGTCTACTGTGTGGCCACGAACCCAGGCCGCTGATGATTCACGTCAACAGAAAGCTTTGAGGGATTGCGAATAAAAACGGCTATGCGAGCTGAACTTACTCCATTGATGGCTGTTCCTCCTCCAAGAGCCTTTCCAGCCGGAGAGGCAATTGAGCGGTTGTCGAGGTTTACCTGTGGGACAGAAGCATAACCCCAATCGAGATCACTTCCGGCCCCAGTACTGGTGTTGGGGTAGGCGATGGCCTCGAGACCATTGACGCTGGGGCCAGCTTCAACCAGGAGGATCCGCAGAGTAGGATCCTTGTGAAGGAGACGGTTGGAAATGACCGAGCCGGCAAGGCCACCGCCAACGACGATGAAGTCCCACAACGACATGACGATGAGATAGCAGAAACGGTTTCTCAGCGAATCGAGGAGCAAATGTGGCCCGCGTGAAGATAACGAAGAGAAGTCATGAGTGCAGACACGAACAAGCTCGCTCTTTATGGCACGCTGCTTTGGAGCTCACTTAACATGTGAAGCGATTTGCCTGCATTTGCTGGGGTATCCGTTAGGTCTGGCCATTGTGGCACAGGATCAAGAGGAGGACCTTGGAACAGATTTCCTGTAGCTGCATAAGAAACCAACGGAGCGTAGCTGTGGTATTGGAGAAAATATCTGGACATTGGTGTGAAAGGCACGAAGTCAGGGTCTTAGATGCAAGAGTAGATTGGGTGTCCGCACCGGCGAGTCTGGGTTGCAACATCGACCCTCTGCGGAGCCGGATCAACTTCCGAAAGGATGTTGGCCATACTTCGATCTCAGAGTTGCGATCCAATCGAATGTGCGGACATCATGTCCCCGGGCCGTGATACATCGGCTATGCTATGCCACTTCTTTGCGTCCGGCTTGGCAGGACTCGTGCAGATTTCCCCTTCTGTTCCAACAGGCGCCTGTGCCGCAGAAACTGAACCTCGAAGCGCAGTCTTGTGAAAGCTTGCGGAAGTCGTGGATCGTGACGTTTTAAATTAAGTATCCTGACTATGTTTTCTGTCGTTTTCATTCATCTCTCGCCGTGGACTTCACAACAACCTCTGACTTAACCCAGATATCATGATTTGCACCCTTTCCTGACCCGTTCGACCATCCTCGATTATGTCCGTCTCGTGTCTCGCGTGTTGCGGCTCTCCTGAGCTCGGGACCGAGAATCGATTCAACGCTGTTGTTGTCGCCATATTCGTCTTTGCCGTTTGATCTTTCGGTGCCGCTCGTTTCGTAACCGCCTCGTTCGCCGATGCGGCATCCCAAATCCAGCTCTGGAGTCTTTAGGCCGATGCGGACGGTGTAGTCGGTGCCTCCAATCGTTCTCATCATGAAAGATCCAGTCATGTCTCTGGTATAAGGACCGGTGCGTTTGCTGCCGCTTCGGGATGTCCATAGGTTGAGCCACTCCTTGAACAGAGGGCGGCAGACTGGAATGCCGATGCACACCTAGGACAGTGAGTGAATGTCTTCAGTTTTACTTGAAAGTATCTTACCAAAGTTGTGGCAAGCTCAGCCGCGTGCCAGACTATCAGGCCAACAGTATCCTCTGCAAATCAATCGCATCAGTGACTGGCCCTCACTTTCGCCACAGCCAACTCTCAAATCCAGGACAACTCACTAGTGAAGTTGGCACTGCTCAGATTCTTCAACTCCAAGGCTCTCAGGATGCCACAACCTCCAGCACTGAGAGCAATCAGTTGATGTCCATAATCCAACTCCAGGAGGTTGACTTACATGACGCCCAGACTCATACTCATGTTGATGAGAAGCTTCTCCTTCTTGGGCATCTGAAGGTTCCAAAGCAGAGCCCATGGCGTGACCGCGTACCAGAAATCGACCACCACACTCCAGATTCCGGCTGCCGTCGCAATCGGGCCCGGGTCGATGGGACATGAGCCGCCTGGGAGAAGTCGATCCCAGAGAAATTCGACCGGCGTACACGAGAACCAGAAAACGCATAGCGACGCGACCACGAAGATACCGAGGATGATGACCGGAAAGAGGATGATGAACTGGTGTAGGCGGGTAGTTACCAGTCGGAGTAGGAACAACGCAAGGGACGTCTTGGAGACGACGGTGCCGAAGACGAGGATAGTCTGCCCGATGGCTTCGTATAAGATGGCTCGAGAAATGTCGTAGGATGTCTCGAGTTCCGTAATATCCCTGCCGAAGCCGTAGAACGATGCGATCGTGATCATGACATCGTAGGCGATGAAGAGGACCTATCAACACAAGAGTCAGAGGCGCATGGCTCGTTCAACATCACTACCGCGAACACTCACAAATGAAAAGTTGAAGAAATGGTCATCCATCCCGTACGCCGAGAGCACACCCAGCCGCGTCCACAGGCGCAGGATGACGAAGCACAATGCCATGGCAGTCAAGCCCCAAAGGACGCCCAGCGCCATGGGCGCATCACCGCCTGGTCCAATCATCGTGCCTCTGGTGTCGACCTCGAATGGGAGACAACGAAGAAGAGGAGAGAGAGGACGAGAGAGAGTCGATCCCGGATCCAGGTAGGGCGCAGACGTCACTTAAAGCTCCGTGGTTCATCTGGCCATCCCTACACCTCCACGAGTCAATCTAGGACGGGGAACAGGAGAGGAGTGGTACTGGATCTGGGGAAGGGCAATGAAGGCCAGACTTGTACTCCAGTCATCGACAGACCTCACGGGAGCGCTGCGAGGAATACGGCTTGGCGGCCCCCCGTAGGCCCTTTCATATCTACGAAATCCACCGCACACGGGGACATCGGTTGACAGGTCGATCCCTGACCGAAAGAAGACGCCCCGACGCACTCTGTGGACTGGTTCTGCGGCGGCCCCTGGCCCAAGTCAAACGGAGGGCTGAGGGGATCGTCAGCCATGTGCAAGGATGCCATCTCGAGCGTACCCACCCAGAGGTCACAGCACACACGCGGCATTGGAGGCCCGTCCAAGATTTCGAGAAGCATGGCCCGCATTCCATGGCGCCAGCCACGGATCGGGGGCCGATTTTTCTTCAACGGTTTGATTGCATGGCATCTTGGTTTCGTCAATTTTCCCTTTCCGGCCACGAGAAGGGAGGGGCTACATCCCACCCAGGGACCGGCATCAAGTGGTGGTAAAATCCTTGGAAACTTTCCGTACCTGAATCAGCAACGAGCTGACGGAGAGTTCATGCAGCAGAAATCATTGGATGAAGCCTCAGTTCGAAGGCTGATCCTGCGAGTACTTCATTGCACGCGCTACCTTGTCGTCGGCCGTCTCATCAGTCGGCATCCAAGTCGTCGTGCCGTCTTAGCTTCTTCCTGAGCGCAACCAGCTGAGCTCAGTTCGCCAACCAAGACGACCTCTGCCGAGTTCCTAAAAAGAGCCGTGACATCGTCTCCCAAATCTTTCCGTGGTTCGTCTAACCGGACGGAGATTGAACCTCAGATGGCTGCTAGCCCTTGGGGGGAATATGCCTCCGTAAACCAATCACATGTGCCGGATATGTTGTGCTCTGAGAGAGGTCCGAGAGCCGGCGTCCGGGCCGCTGCCGCGTTTCTTCGAATCCCCGCACCCACGACCAAGTCTTCCGTCTTTGGACTACTAGCAGGCAGAATTGTTCACACACTAAAATCCTCGAATTCGAAGGAGAGCGAATCGTCATTGAATGGATCCAACCACTTGACTTAGAGCTGCCATGAAACAAAGTCTTGAGCGAACCGTTGGCCGACCATGCTCTTGGAGAGAGAGAAAACAAAAAAAAACCCCTCCTGGTCCCAATTTTTCACACCAGCATCGCTGACCGCATATTACGGGAGCGCTGTGGGTTCGCAGTCCTCCATCGCCAGGGTGACTCGTCAACTGAACGAATAAGAGCCTCCCTGGCGTCGCAGCAGCGATGGCGATTTTGGGTTATTTTCCCGATGCCGGCGAGAAATGAGCACAATGCGACGACAGCATGAAATCCTTCGCGCGCGTAAATTCCGGAAGGATTTCGTTCTGGGCTTGTTGAGTGTTGATCCCTTCCAGGCTTCTACTTTCCGTCCACGCCAACCGTCGCCAAGTTCTAGAACTGCCGCGACGTGGAGATGCCACGCGGGAGACTCGTGATTCGCATCGACGAAAGTGGCAATGGATGAACCGAGCACGGGCGATCCGGGTGATCTAGCGCAGACCGGCGCCTGGGACTAGGTGTTACAGGGAACTTCTAGTAAACGAAGTCGAACTCCGCGTTTTCGTATTTGATTCGATATGCGAACCGGCGAGTCTAGTGTTGGATGAGCTTCTGTTGTTTTTTCTAACGTCCAAAACGCTGGATCACCGCTCGGACTTTGCGTTCATTCCAGATGGGCGGTCACGAAGCTTCCAAACAGCCGCAGGCGATTCTTTCCCTCTTCCACGTTGCGACGTCTTCTGACAGGCCTTTCCACGCGGCATCGAGTCAGTGCCCCCAGCGCGCCCTGCATGTTTGTTTCCTCTGCCACCTGTCCCTCGCGTGTTGTGGTGGTACTGAGTCCACCGGGCTCCCTGTGAACCCCTGGTCAAATGACGCCGGCGCTGTTATTTCGGTTCCCTTCACAATTCGGTGGCAGCAACACCGTCGCACCCGGGGCCGGTTGTCAACACGATGAACCACCGATTGCAGTATTGTCCACAACAGCTACAACGCGCTGAAGGCTCCGCGACTCCGGTCCAAGAGCCTCATGACTAGGACGTGTTGCCTTCGCTACGACCCTCTTACCGAACCGACGTTTTTCATATATTTAACATGTAACGTCGGCGCCGAAAAAGGCTTCATGGCACGGTTGTTGGAGACGAGTGGGGGGAAGCATGTGGGATCACGTCTTTTGTGTGTGGATTTCCCTTGATGCGGTCATTGACCCAGTGCGTTGCGGAGTGCTGTGAGACCTTGACCTTGACAATGATGCAACCGGTTCCTGAGCTCAGATCTCTGGTTTCTCGTCGGTTATATTGCTCTTTACTGGACTTGCCTTCTAATCGCAGTATTGTTAAAGTGGGAAATGGTTTGTTTGACGATACAAGCTTGCGATCAAGCCGAACGAAACCTCGCGCAGAACCATTTCTACTCGTATTTTTCTTGGCAACTGTTTCAATTGGCATACTGAGAGCCAGAGTTGATGAGATCTTCCACCATCAAAACCTAATCGCGAATGTCATACGGGAGAACGATAGACCAAAGGATCCAATGCCGGAGGTTATGTTAGCTTGCTTGTGCTCCAAACTGCTGCAGATCGCTGTGAAATATCAGCGCCTGTGAAGGGAGGTTCGCTGGATCCATCGAGGAGAATGATAGTGTTCTTATCATCGTCGCCAGAGTATTCGTTCTTCACCGTGATGGTACCAGCAACCCTATGCACCTCTCACTGGCCTCTGTAGTAGACCGTGTACAAACTCATCTAGCGAGGCCGAAGCAAGGTACATCGAACCTCCATCTTTGTCGTGGGCATGAAGCCAACCCTTTGCGAGTTGGTCGATGCCTGCTGGACCTGTCGCCTGAATGTCTCTGATGTCGAGAAGGGGCAAAGTTGACTCTGGGTCTGTCCATGGCTCATTTGCCCGACATTAGAGTCCGTGGTTGAGGCTAAGTTGTAATGTAGACGTGACATATTATCATGGACGGACTGTCATCAACGTAGGCGGGTTTCTGGCTTGGTGTAGCTGCATACACCAGACGGCCGGGATTGGCCGGGCAATCAGCTTGGCGATATAGCAAGCGTTAGGCCAAGTCTAGCAAATAGATTCTCAAGAGCCTTCTGAGACATTATGTCGTCGTAAGGAAGCTCAATATCCTCACGAAGCTGTGCACGAGGTCACCGTTCTGCCTACAAGTCCAGCACTTTCTTCGTGTTTGTTATCTTTGGGACTTTTGGGGTTGACTTTTTGAAGAGCGAGCCCGAGATCAATAGATAGAAGAGGGATTGAACTCTGTATAAGCCTTCGACGAAGAAAAGATGTTGTCGTCGATGGTTGAGGCCTTTGGGAAGGCTCATTTTGGGTTATTGAAATTACCGTCGCAGGGCGGGTGAATTGCCATAGTGGGACAGATCTACGAAGAGCACACCACCATGTTATTTCGAAGCTGTAATGATCTCAGTCAATGCCGAAAATACTTGTGTTGGTCAGGGCATGGGCTGGGAAATGCTCAAGAGGACTGTTTTGCAACGCCGGCTTGAACTCCATGCCAAGCAAGGTCACGAGAACCGAATCTTTATAACTCATTTCATTGTTTGCGTTTGCTTTTTGTGAAGAGAAGCAAATGACAATCAACAAACCGAAAGGGTTCCGCTGCTTCGACTCGTCTTTGATGGCGGCCTAGCCTGCTCGTTTGCATTCGATTGACTGTCGAAAGTGGCATGTGACTAGACAAGACAACCGCCTGTGACATATCAACCCAATCGCTTGCGTTTTTTGACATCGTCTTCAATGGCTCCCCCGAGTTTGTCGCAGTGAGATGGCACATCACCATCCCAGATGTGGCAGGTCGTCCTGGCTCCGATCAAGCATTGGGCAGGAGGAAAATATTCATGATCCCATTCCGATTGAATTCGCGCAACTCGAGCAAGCTTTGACTTGTTTGCTTCTTCCTTGAGCAACTTCAAGCTGTCCGCGATGCTCGCAGCAGTCCCCCATGTTGTGTTGTATTTGGAAGCGGCGCTGAGTTTGAAGTGCTGAATCTTGCATGTCACCACCTCGGCAGTCAGGGGTCAGCACGCAACGAGCAGTGCTGTTCAGAATTTGCGCTGGGAGACTGCAATTTCATTAACTTCCTATCCGATTACATAAGCAACACGCAGCGCTCTGTTTTGTCACCCAGAACGGTCCCTGAGAGATTTCAATCTTGGCATCGCAAGTACAAGCTTGCTGTAATCCGGATTCTCAATTCTTGGGCTGTAGCAGCGATGATCCGCGGGCGACTTGATGTGCAGAATAAGCTTATTCCAGAAAGGCTAAAGTTCGTTGCAAAGGATCATGGGGCTAAACTCCGAGCTTCGCGGTAGTCGTCACCCCACATCGGGAGCGACAACGTAAAAAGGAGGTGCTCGGCGATCGCGTCGAGATATCGGGGGGAAGGTGGTACCAGACGTCGTGCCAGGGACCTTTGACGCGGCAATTGGTGCTTTTACGTACAAGGCGCCTGATGAATTTATATGAATGATTCGCCCACCTACCAAGATCAGAGATGCGCTAGGCCGTTCCGGGCAGGTGGGATCAGGGATATTCAAGCAGGTCGCGATAATGACTGGTAGTTGGCCGGGCAGGGGCTGGGCAGCTGCTTGAACGAGCTGTTCTTGCCGTGACCGCAAGCTTCGGCGGACAGCGATGTCCACTCAAGCTTTTTGTCGTTCGACTTGGCCGGGCTGAAAAGGACGACACTTCGTACATATGAAAGCACGTCGTGCCCCTCGTTCACTCTTTGCATCCATCCTCTTGGCGACGGGCCGTTCCTTCTTGCATCTTCGCACCTTTCGGTTTGATCAACATGAAGTACTCTCTCATCGCGTCTCTGATCCTCCAGAGCACTGTCGTGCTCGGAGAGCTCCTGCCCGTCTACCTGCAGGGACCGACGCCTGATTCCTTCAGGTAATACCTCGCCAAGTAAAGCACATACGGTGAACACAAACTGACCATTTGCAGGGACATCGTCCGCAACGACACCTACGACTTTGGTTGCAGAGCTGTCGCCAAGCCCAGCGAAGATGGCAGCCACTACAAGCTTCATGCTTGGCTGACCGAGGAGCAGATCGAGCATCTGTCCAAGGAGTACGAGATGGTGCCAGAGGTCTCCCTCCACAGGAGATCACTCGACAAGAGGGCCAATGCTCCCATCGGAACCGGCGATCGCTTCAGTGCGGGAACCGTCTCCCCTGTCGGTCTTGGCACGCGGGCTTCCGGCACGACCATCTCCAGCATCATGAATGTCGCCGAGATCAAGTCGGCCTGCGACGCTCTCGTCAAGAACTACGGCATCGGCTCCGTCACCCTGCCCTACAAGACGTTCAACGGCGCCACCCAATACGCCTACTTCGTTGGGGCCGGCACCGACAAGTCCCAGTACCACCTGTACTTCAGCGCCGCGGTGCACGCTCGTGAGCGTGGCGGTCCCGACAACATCATCTACTGGGTCTCCGACTTGCTCGCTGCCAACAAGGCCGGAACCGGCCTCACCTACGGCAAGAAGACCTACACCAACGCGCAGGTCAAGAGCGTCCTTGCCGCCGGTATCGTCTTCTTCCCTCTGGTCAACGCGGACGGCGTCGCCTACGACCAGTCCTCCGGCTCCCTCTGGCGCAAGAACCGCAACACAAAGTCCGGCTCCAGCGGCAGCTCCATCGGTGTCGATATCAACCGCAACTTCGACTTCCTGTGGAACTTCAAGAAGTACTTCGACTCTTCCGAGGCGCCCGCTTCCACCTCGCCCAGCTCGGAGGTCTTCTATGGCACTGCTGCCGAGTCCGAGCCCGAGACCAAGAACCTTGTCTCCGTGTACGATTCTTTCCCCAAGATCAGATGGTTCATGGACATCCACTCTGCCGTCGGTGACCTTCTCTACAGCTGGGGTGACGATGACGACCAAACGACCACTTCCACCATGAACTTTCTCAACTCTGCCTACGACGGCAAGCGCGGCCCCGTTGGCGACTCGGCGTACAAGGAGTACATTCCGGCTACGGATCTCAGCAACATTAGAACTGTTGGCACTGCCATGGTCAACGCCATGAAGGCGGTCGGTGGTCGCGCCTACACGTCCATCCAGGCCGTCGGCCTGTACCCTACGTCGGGCGCCAGTGACGATTATTCCTTCTCTCGCTTCTGGGCCAAGCCCGGCGTCAACAAGGTCTACGGATACACCCTGGAGTTTGGCCCCTCTGGTAACTTCTACCCGACCACGGCTGAGTTCAACACGAACATCCTGGACACGAACGCGGGCTTCATGGACTGGGCGTTGGCGGCGATTAGCGTCGGTCTGGAGTGAAGGGGCGGCGTCTCCGGTGGATTGTCTTCGTGTATATGTTTAAGCGTATATTAATGATGCTGACGTCTCATGAAAATGACGTGACATCCGTGACGCTGGAGATGTTGCTTTCGCCATGATCTCTTCATTCCATGAGAGTAGACCGTGACAAGATGAACGATGTCAGGAGGTTCTCAGATGATTTTCAGACGGGCTCAATCGTCACATTGCGTAGACCGTAACCTTTTGTCTTCCAGGTCGTCCAGCTTGTTCCTGTGTCTTCGTCCATGGGCGTCGAGGGTAAATTGTGAAGATTTCCTCGTCACCCAGACGTTCATGAAGACTAAACCGTATTGGGAAATGACAGCAAGGAGGGTGATGCACCCGGCCCCAGTCTCGGTTCTCGGACATTCCATTATGCGGATCTCAAGCTCCATCCGATGGCTCGTGCGTCGTCGATTTTTTTCTTCGAGGTGGCTCGTGCACGGCGCGTGTGAAGTATTTGAAGCCTCAATTTTCGCGATCATTTGGTGGTATTTCTTCTCCCAATCACATCAACATCTGTATGGTAAGTCAAGAATGTTCACTTTTCTGCTTCCCCTTCCCTGAATGATGAAAGTTTCCACACTATTCGCAGTTTCCACGCAAGCCATCACTCGAGCCTTTGAGATGGACGATGAGCGGCAATCCTTCCTTGGATGTCTGACTTTGGGACCCGATATTTTCGTTTTGGACGAGACTTCTGGCTTTAGCTCAATGCTAACGTATCCCAGATGAACAGACAGAAAAGCCTTTCCTGGCACCGGCAGCTTTCCAAGGCGCCACGGGTGCTTCATTCGCCCGCCACTGTTTTTCATTTTGCTCGCCGCCTCTGTGCGGCGGCACGAAGAGGAACTACTGCTGCAGAGGATGGCGACTCTTGGCGTCCTGGCCGGCTACTCGACTGATGCTCCAGCCGGCATCGTGTACTTTGGACGTCGCTGCGGTACAGATCCGAGGGTGCGCAATATCCTCAGGGTAAAGGTTACGGAGCCCGATGAAAAATTCTCACCCCAGACCACAGAACCCTCAAGCTCCTCGCTGGTGGAGCGTAGAGCAAACGCAGCGTCGCACGTCAGCTCACCCGAGTACCAACAGCTTGGAGCATCTTCCAGAAATGTAGGACTACACGCTGCAGCGTTTGCATCACGCGTTTGCTTGGACCTATCGACGGTTTTCTGCGTGTTTGCATGGTCAGCTTGCGTTCACGCTGACCATCCGGATTCGAGGGACCGAAGGAGGTTGCCTGCCCCCGCCTCCGGGCCAGACCGAAGGATGCTGACAGCATACCAAGGTCTGATGGATGAATCACCGGCCTTTCCGGGTAAACTCGTGGCAATGGACGAACGAAATCGCATATGAAGGTGGAATTGATGGTGCCCACCTGAACCTGAGCTTGGAATCTCGCATCGCCCCCAAGTGAAATGCTAGTACAGCAATGGCAGCCCAGAACATCATCACAGACGAATGGTTGCTCTCCTCCAGAAGGAGCAGACCGGAAGCGGCGTCACGCCTGTTGACCTCTTTTTTGCCGGATCCGATGAATACGCCGAGCATCGCAAGCTCCGGGACGGTGCCAAGGGATTCGAGCACATCCGCCCTGCCGCTATTGCAGTTCCACGAGATAGCTCCGAGGTACGGCGACTCGTACGATGGGCCAAGTCAATTGATCTCAAGTTCACCATCAGAGGAGGCGGCAATGACTTTTGGGCGCGCAGCATTGCACACGACACTCTCATGATCGACATGCGCGGCATCAACAGCATCAAGGTCGCGGAAGATCGTCAGACAGTCGTTATTGGGGGTGGGGTTCTGATGAAGGACCTGATCCTCGCTTTGGACGATGTTGGCTTGATGACGCCGACGGGTCATACTTGGATCATCGGCTACGCGGGCTGGGTATCGAACGGTGGCTACGGGACGAGCACCCATATCCATGGCATGGGAATCGAGCAGGTCGTCGAGGCGGAGCTCGTGAACGCAAAAGGCGAAGAAGTTGTCGCCGACGAGGAAATGCTTGAGGGAGTCAGAGGTGTTTGCGGTCACCTCGGCGTGATTACAAGTCTGACCGTGAAGGTGTACCCCAAACACGATGTAAGTTGAAGGAAGACTCGCCAACCTGACCGAGCTAACCTCAACAGCCCCTTGGCGGCTTTCTCATCTTCGAATCCAGCGATATCAGGAAAACTCTCGAGGCATACTTCGAAGCCACCCCCCAAGCTCCCTATGCCCAAGGAGCTAACGATCCACAACTTCATCAGCTGGCAGGCCCAAGGAGGAGTCGTCTTTAGCGTCATCTGGACCTGGACGGGCGATATCGAGAAGGGACAGGCTTGTCTACAGAGCTGGAAAGACAACACCCCGCCCTTGCTTGCGTCCACCGTGGAGGTGTTGCCCGATAAAATCCGCCAGCAGAATATGCCTCCGCCATGTCCTCTGAAAGGTGGACAAAGGAACTGTTTCCTTGCTCGTCTTCCAACAAGCGACGCCGGCGACGAACTGGCAGCAGCCATCCTTGATGCCGCCGAAGCTATGCCCAGAACGATGGGCCCAAATATTGCCTGGGGAGGCATGGTAGACATTGATGCTGCGACGGTGCCGCCGAATTGCTTTGTCGACAAGAGTCACTCTTACTTCTCCTGTTCGTACCAACACCCGACGGAGGAGTACGCCGAAGATGTCATCGCGTGGAGCAAGTCTCTGATTGCCAGGCTGCGGTCGTTGGGCGAAGATACGGTACTGGATAGGGGCTACCCAGCTACGAATCCGCCGGGGGAGAGGGGTGCGGCGGAGCTCTACGGTGAGAAGTGGACTAGGGTAAAGGAGCTCAAGATGAAGTACGACCCAACGAACCTCTTCAGCCATGCGTACCCCAACATAGATATTTGAACAACTCCCCAGCGGCAATTCTCTGCGCACTGAGGGTACAACAACAGAACGTTCGAATCCAGCATAACTCATCAACATAAAAGCATACAATTGACATCACTTATAAACACGGCATCTTACATATCAAACAGACCGAACCAGCGAAACATTAAACGTACGGCTCCAACTCCTTCTCCGTCCAGTCCCATAGCTTCTCAACAAGGTCATCTTCCAAAGAAAGCTTCGAGTCCTTGCCCGTCACCCCCACAGGCCAGTAAAACACACCAGTCTTCGCTTCCGGGCTCGTCGCAGCCCACAGCTGGTTCTTGGCTCCCTCCCCAACCGACGTCGTCACAGCCCACAGCGCAAGGTTGATCAGAGGCCTGAATAGCGGCCAGCTAGCCAACAGTCCGCTGCCGAGGTTCGTGCTGACAACACCGGGATGGAGCGAGATGCACCGAATCTCCGGATACCTCTTGGCCAGAGCGCGGGCGTGGTGGACGTTGGCAAGCTTCGAGCAGCCATAGCGCGCCCAGGTGCTGTACGAGGCCATGTCGGTCTTGAGGGCCTCAAAGTTCCACACGTCTTTCGACGGGTACCCCTCGGCGGCCGAGGAGAGGTTGATGATGCGCACGTCCTTGTCGCTGTCCGACTTGGCGGTCTTGGAGAGCGTGGGGAGAAGGAGCTTGGTGAAGAGGGCATGGCCCATGTGGTTTGTGCCGAACTGGATCTCGTACCCTTCCTTCGTGGTGTCAGCGGGCCAGGCCATGATGCCGGCGTTGTTGATGAGGAGGTGGAGCTTCTGTTCCTTGGACTGGAACTCCTTGGCGGCTCGCTTGACGCTCTCAAAGGACGTCAGGTCGAGTTCCAGGAAGGTGATTGGCGCGGCGTTGGGGACATTCTTCTTGATGTCTTCGATGGCTGTCAGCGCTTTTGACTGACTCCTAGCGGCGAGGTAGATGTGTGCTGGGTTGTGCTTGCTGAGCTGCGTGACGGTCTCCTTGCCGAGGCCGATGTTGCCTCCGGTGACGATGATGACCTTGCCTGAGAGGTCAGGGATGTCGCTGCTTGGGTTGAACCGGACCATGTTGAAGAAGGCTGTAAGTCGTTATTATAAGCTGGGAGATGTCTAGTCTGTAGCGAACGAAACGAAACTGGCCGGAATGCCGATGAAGTCTCTTTATATAACCGTTCTTGATGCAATACCTGAGGCGGTCTAGGGTCTAGACTAATGCGTTTCTAGAACTTCATTTGTTGAGGCGTCCCGACGCTAAGACACGATTCAGGATGGGACGAATAAAGCGGGGTCTCATGAAACCCGCACCCCGAAAGTCTAATAACTTGCGGACGGGCCGGGACACATGGAGATACGTAGGTTCGTCACCTAAGTCCGACGGGCGGGCTTGCGGAGCGGGTGGGTCCCGTCGGCAGTTGATGCTTCGAAGGATGAGGTCCCGGCCGAGCGTCAGCCGGCCCTCTGCCGATTGGTGTACCGAATCGAAGTTGGTCCGGATCTGGGTTTGAACGGGGCACACCTTAATTGTGTTGAAATGATTTGCATTGAAACAAAGTTTTGACCGGCGGCACAAAGCAGATAAGAGTCGCTGTCGTCCCGACCTACCTCATGCTTCCAGCTGCGCGGAGCTACATAACGGGATCAGATGTCAGCACTGCGAACGCCATGATATGAGCGTTATCATCCTCGTAAATCACGACATCCGAATCTTGGCAGCTGTGCGATGCAAGTGTTAATCTATGTTGAACCCATGTCTATGCAACCTTTTTTCTACTTTCTTGAACTGAAGTTCCGGTCGATCGGCTGGATGATGATTCTGCGGTAGCTCGTCAAAGGCGGCGAGCCGTTGTCCTTGACCTCGAGGATCAAATGGAGAGGGAGACCGCGCTCGAGAGGAATCTTTTCCCTCCAAACCAAACACGACTTTTCTGCTGGGGCAATGGTGATTTCCACCTTGCTTCCGTCCTCGTTCAGAGGCTTGATCTCAAGCTCAGAGACCTCCATGCCGTGGTACGTCTGCAGCGAGCTGGGCTCACGGTACTGATACCACTTATAACTCAGCTTATCGCCATCCGGATCGTAACTCTCAGATGCGTCGAACGATATAACACCACCGGCGTCTGCATCAATATGGATTGGCGTCAGACTGGAGTCGCCGTTGACTGAAAGAACGGGGTGGTGGTTAACTTTGCTAAAGTCGGACGTCAGAGTCCACTGCATGCGCGCCGCAAAGTCGTCCTGGAAGGTATTCCGCCAGCGCCAGATGGTAGCTTGGTTCGATCTGTGCGGCTTGCCGTCGACACCGATCACGGTGTCGATGGCATCGGCAAAGTGGCCCCTGGCGGGCAAGCCCCTGGAGCTGACGTTGGCCGGGATGTAGCGCCCTCCCCAGGATCCGTAAATGGGCTCTTCGGGAACACCAAGGCCGTTTTGGATGAGGTAGAGGAAGGTAGGCGTGTCTCCTTCGATGATAAACTCGAAGTTGGGGTATGCCGCGCCCAAGGGGCCGATTTGAACGTTCTCCTTGACCCATTCGTGCGTCACTTTGGAACCGTCCGGTCCGCCCTGGTCACCCGCGCAGGGGGCGGAGATACCGATCCACGCGGCGCACTGGTACTGGTTCCAGCCGTGGACGGAGCAGATGTAGAAGATCTCAGGCCACTGCTGGCGGATCCAGGCGCCACAGTCGTCCTGGTCGGAGATGGTGTAGACGCGCAGCTTCTGGCGCAGGGCCGCGGCGTCGGGGCGGTTGCGGATCTTGTGCAGCACCTGGGCGAGCACGTTGATGCCGCCCCAGACGAGGACCCAGAGCGGCTCGGCGTCGGGCGCGGTTAGTCGCTCGAGGAGCAGCTCGCCGCCTTCACTCAGAGGGATGTCATCGCCGACAGCTTCCATGCCATAGACCTGACAACCGATTCCAGTCAGCCATTGTGAGGGCAGTCAGAGGGCAGGAGTTGGCTTACCGGAGGACCAGACTTGATGAGGTCTCTCACTGTCTGCGCCGAAGGGTAGGGGGAGCCCGGATGCGCGTGGGCGTTGAGGTTGTCGACAACCTTCTCATACGCATTCACAATCTCGTGGAGGTTTTGCGGCGCGACCTTGTTCCTGAGCCATACCGACGTGACGGCGACAACGCCTTCTGTGCGGAATTGGTTGGAGTAAGTGAGATAACGGCAGAAGGACTCTGCATCGTCAGGCTCGTTGGTAATGTCTGTCAAAATGAAGACTCGCGGCTTCGACGGGAACTGAGTGAGGGCGGCTGCCCCTTTGATTGTTGATGCGGCCATCTTTGTGATGGGTTTTGGTGATGTCTGTGGAGGTGGGATTTTGGGAGCTCGGATGCGATCGGACTTGTGTTCGGAGTTGACTCGAGTCTTTGGTCTGGTGATCGGCGCGAATGGTTTGGGCGGCAACTTGTTATTCAATGTCGTCTACGTCGTCGTCCGCTCTTGAGATTTCTCAAACGAGTCGAAATGAGAGCCCACGCACGCCGTTTAAGAAGGGGCCAAACTCTAAAACTTGGCGCCTCTGACAGAACTCTCCCGTTCACCAGCTGCTCGTCGTCCGAAGAGGCAGTCGGAGGCTCTGAAGAATGTTCGGCGAGGGGCAAGTCCAAGGATGGGGGCTGCAAATTACGGGGAATCTAAACTAGCACCTGATTCAAACCACGCGGGCATGTCCCGATCGGGCAATTTGAGCCACCCGCGAACCCCTCACCCCACGGGCAGCCCATCACGAATGCGGAGGTGAGTGCCTACGACTCCCACGTTGGTACGTGGTCACGCCTTGACAGCACCCTGGTCATTCCCTGCTCGCGGCCCACCTCCGCATAAATCTTGACACCCCCATGGGGGAACCATTTTTCGCTGCGGCGGTAGATGGCAGCTTGGAGCGGTTCCCTCGAACCGGTCGTCTGGGCCCCTCGCAAATTCCCCAGACTTGCCTCCCCCAGACGCTCGGATATGTCGTCCGAGTCTAATTATCATGCCTTGATTTCCCAATCTTGCATTCGCCTATTAAAAGTCTCTGACAACCCTCAACTCGGGCCAATTGCTTTTCAGTGTTGGCTCGGCATCGACGAAGACATTCTTTCTTTACTTTTTATTTTTGGTCTTACTGGTTCATGAGATAATCACTCACCATGACTGCACAGAACGATGGTGACGGCTACGAAGCCGAAAAGGTCGACTCGCATGCCAAGCACGTCGAAGTCACCGCCGACTCGCAGTTGGCTCACGCCGCCGACCACGAGGACCACGAGACTGGCATCCTCAAATCCTTCATCCGCTATCCTTGGGCTTCAGCTTGGTGTGTGTATGCCTGCTGGACCATCATCCTCCTCAGTTTCGACACCCAAGCGGCCAGTTCCGTTGTCGGAATCCCCGAGTTTCGAAAGGACTTTGGTTATGAGTACAAGGGACAATATGTTCTGCATGCCGTGTGGCAGTCTGCATTCAATGGTGCACCCGTTGCCTCGTAAGTCTCTTGACTCGCCGGCTTCTTCGACATGTTGTGATGGCTAACTTGCCGGCATAGTGCGGTCATCGCTTCAGTTGCCTCCGCCGAGCTTGCCGACTACATCGGACGTAAGAAGGTCCTCGCTCTTGCTCTCATCATATCCTTCATTGCAGTTGCCATCGAGTTCGTGGCTACGACGAACGTGGTCTTCTTCCTTGGTAAACTTCTCAATGGTGTAATGGTTGGTGCTGTCGGTACTGTCATGGTCAGCTACATCGGAGAGGTATGTCGGAGACCCCTTTCTTCGGTGCTGCACAAGTCCCAACTGACTCCTACCCCTTAGATCACCCCCTTGGCGCTTCGTGGTGTCTTCACCTGCGGTGTCGGTGTAGCATACGGTATTGGCCCTCTAGTCGCCTTCATTGTCATCAACTACACCGGACAAGTCCAGTCTCGATGGGCCTATCGCACCGTGTTTTGCTGCCAGTTCGGCTTTGCAGGAGTTTCTGCCCTCTTGTGGCCATTCATGCCAGAGTAAGTGCGGCTGGTTGCAAGGCCTCGTCCGGTCTGCACTCGAAGTAAGCTAAATCTTACTCTTCACAGGTCACCATGGTGGCTCGTGTCCAAAGGAAGGAAGGAGCAGGCACTCAAGAGTCTTCATAGGCTTGGACACAGGGGTGACGAGGGTAAAGCAAAGCTCGCCCTCATCGAGCTCACCCTGGATGAAGTTCGCAAAGAGACTCAGGGTGTGACATACCTGGAATGTTTCAAGAAGTCCAACTTGCGCCGCACGATCATTAGTATCATGCCACTGATCATTCAGGCTTTCTCTGGCATCTCGTTTGTCGCTGGGTAAGATACACACTGCCTTAGACCCTTTCCTCTCAAGCACAACTAACACTTGTCCTCAGATACTTCACCTACTATCTTCAACTTGCTGGCTACTCGACCTCGATGAGCTACCAGCTCCAGATTGCTCAACCCGTTCTGTCAATCGTCGGAAACCTGATGGCCGCTGCCGTCGTCGACAAGGTGGGACGAAGGAACCTTACCTTCTACGGCCTCGCCATTCTCACCGCATTCCTGCTCATCACCGGAGGTCTGGGAACAGGCACCAGCCAGCCCATGATCAAGGGCACTGTAGCCTTTATTCTCATCTACAGCTGGTGGTACAACGTCTCCATCGGATCGACCGCCTTCTCTCTTCTCGCCGAAACATCCACGTCGCGCCTGAGAGTAAAGACCGTCGCTATCGGCTACGCATCCCAAAACTCCATCAACGTCATGTGGCAGTTCGTTATTCCATATCTGTGAGTAGACCTATGAAATGAATTTTCAGGGAAGATTACTAACTTGGATATAAGTTTCAACCCTGACAAGGCCAACTTGGGTGCCAAAATTGCTTTCATATTCTTTGCACTTTGCTTTTTCTCCTTGCTCTACCTCTGGTATTTCCAGCCGGAGACTGGAGGCCGATCTTATGCGGAACTGGACGAGATGTTCGCAAAGGGCGTTCCGGCCCGGAAATTCAAGACTTATAAGACTACGGTCCAACAGCAGAACGAGACTGCTGCTATGGAAATGGCTCATTGAGGGAGAGCTACGCGAGTGTACATTAGCTCGTCAGTGGTGACTCCAAGTCACAGACAGACTCTTTTTAATGGCATTTGAGAGCAAGAAAACACCCGAATGTAAAGTCAGATTAATTCAGCAGTCAGTCATCTTTATATTCTCTCAGTTATGAGTAAGAACTCGCCATTTCAGCAAGATGTGGCTGATAAGCTGAAGATTTCATTCTTCGCAGAGACTACAGAAAGAGGCAAGTTTGTTCACAAGATTTAAGGCGATGGTCATGTTATAGAGGCATATAATCCATTATTGCATGGCTATCAAATAGCCGATCATTCTAGCTGCTAGAGACTAAGTTTACATGCTACTGAAGCGGAAGACAAGTCTGTCAAAGATCTTGTGATCCATCGTCCATCATTAAACCCAGCCATTAAGACCCATTGAGTCGGTACAAGGAAAGAACCGCTGACGGCTTAGCTCAGACCGTCCTCTAGATGGCAGCAGGGGGAGGAACCTGCTGGTTGGCGGGAGGAGGAGGGGGAGGCTGCTGCTTGGGGGCAGCACGAGCCTGGTTGGGCTTAGGAGGAGGAGGAGTCTGGTTGTTGGCAGGAGGGGGAGGAGCCTGCTGGTTGGGCTGCTGGCCGGGAGCAGCGCGGGCCTGGTTAGGCTTGGGAGGGGGAGGAGTGTTGTTGTTGTTGTTGTTGGCGGGAGGAGGAGGAGCCTGAGCCTGCTGGTTAGGCTGCTGCTGCTGGTTGGGAGCCGCGCGAGCCTGGTTAGGCTTGGGGGGAGGCGGGGTCTGGTTGTTGGCAGGAGGAGGAGGAGCCTGCTGATTGGGCTGTTGGTTGGGGGCAGCGCGAGCCTGGTTAGGCTTGGGAGGAGGAGGAGTCTGGTTGTTCGCCGGGGGCGGGGGAGGCTGCTGGTTGGGAGCAGCACGCGCCTGGTTGGGCTTAGGGGGAGGAGGCGTCTGGTTGTTGGCGGGAGGAGGAGGAGGCTGGTTGTTGGGAGCAGCGCGGGCCTGGTTGGGCTTAGGAGGAGGAGGAGTCTGGTTGTTGGCGGGAGGAGGAGGGGGCTGCTGGTTGGGAGCAGCACGAGCTTGGTTCGGCTTGGGAGGAGGAGGAGTCTGATTGTTGGCGGGAGGAGGAGGGGGCTGCTGGTTGGGAGCAGCACGAGCTTGGTTCGGCTTGGGAGGAGGAGGAGTCTGATTGTTGGCCGGGGGCGGGGGAGGCTGCTGGTTCGGGGCAGCGCGGCGGAAGTTGCCATTGCCGGCGGTGTTGCGGCCAGCTCCGGTGGCTCCGTTGGCTCCGTTAGCCTGGTTGTTCACAGCGTTGTTGTTGGCACCGTTGTTCGCGGCGGCGTTGTTGTTGCCCTGCTGCTGCTGGTTCTGGTTCTGGTTGTTGGCAGGGGGCGGGGCCTGGTTGTTGTTGTTGTTATTGTTGTTGTTGTTGGCGGGAGGAGGAGGAGCCTGGTTGTTGTTCTGGCCGTTGTTCTGGTTCTGACCATTGTTCTGGTTCTGGCCGTTGTTGGCTCCGGCTCCGGCGCCGCCGTTGTTGGCTCCGTTGTTGTTGCCTCCGCCAATGTTACCGCCTCCGATGGCGCCGGCACCACCCTGAGGAGTAGGGGCAGTCAAGGCATTGCCGGTAAGAAGGGCGATGGCGAGAACAGTGAGAGTGGAGTAACGCATTTTGAAGAATGGACACTAAAGATTGTCTTGAAAAAAGTTGACAAGTAGGAGATGATGTTCAAGTGAGGGTATCGTCGAAGAATCGAAAGCTCGAGAATAAGACTTAGATGTTAAAAAAGTGCACAGCACAAGAGAATGTTGAAGAGCAGAGGAAAGTAGAAAACTGTTGATGTTGTTGAGAATGATGAGGAAAAGAAAACCAACTCTAGTCGAGATCGAGACGAGTCTTTATACTTGAATTCTCATCTCATGGTCACCAACAAAAAAGGAGGATCGTCAGCTCCACGTTCAGCTCCATCTCCAGCTCGTTTGGGCTTGCCATTCAGCTGACGTTTCTCGGCGATCTCTACCGACAGTCCAGACATGTCGACGCGTTCTACATCTGAACATAGGAGACATCACGACATCGCCACCAGGCATCTTGCAACAACAGGAGTTTAGATGGCATGTCATTGCCCGCCGACCTCAAACGAGCTTTGACATGGACCCGATGGGATAACCCAGCCTCCATCGGACGATTGCGAAGCTTGAATTAGGTAAAAGTAAACAGAAAGAAGACTAGCTGGACCCCAGCCTCACGGCATACCCCGTAAAGAGGCTCTGCAGCTTCAATCGCATGGCTGAGTCTATCGATGGGAGGGCGGGTTGGTTCCAACGGGTAAGCGGGAGCCAAAGCCTTGTGGGGCGGCGGGAGCTTGTTTTGGGAACCCGGTCTCTTCGGAGAAAAAGCGCGAAAAGGGTGCAAACAAGGAGACGTATCACGGGAAGCTGGGGGTTTCTGGCTCTGACGTTGCCTTGTAGATTCGCAATCCTCTTTGGACCCCACACGTCCATGTTTCGACTCTGATGTGACAGCGGGGGCCGTTGATTGCGCGGCCGATCTACACGTGATGTGGGAGATTCCGGGGTCGACGTCGGATTCCGGCAAATCCTGTCATTTTTAGAGCCTCCTTTTTCTCTTCAGCTGAAAACTTCAGACCGACCGCATGGATCGAAGCTCGGGTTTTCAAACGTCTAGAACTCATCGTGGAAGTTCGGCCAGGTGAGCTGAAGGGTGCGACGATCAGGGGTATGCAATGTCGAAAGGTCATTGGCCCATTGCGCAGCTACACCGCCGTCGTCAGTCGCGATGACGAACGACTTTTGCGGCGTAGCTATAGAGAAAGTCATGATATTGGTAAAGGCGCAGTCTGAACGGATGGAATGTGGGAGACACATGGCTCTCTGAGGCCCGTGTCGATATGGGGTTTCCGGTGGTTGGGACGGCAGTCATTGGAGGCCACCAACACAAGCGTTTCACTAATTCGAACAAACGTTAGGCTTAACTTTACAGTTCGCGATGTTCTCCATTCTGTAATTAAATTAAATTGATGCCAAATTCAAGCCTTGGAGGCCCCGTTTACTGTACTGGCCTGGGCACAACACTAGTTCAAGGACTCCACCTATGATGAGTGAAAACCAACTACTTTACCGACTTTAGCGGCGTCGTATGGATTGCTGAGAAGTTCTGAATTCAGAAGTATGCACGCAACTCAGAAAACGTGATCTAATAATGGATTTCACAAAGACTCACACAACTGCCGTTTGGCTGTGTTTGTCGCTTGGTTTGGATGCTACCTTACGAAAAGCACCACAAGACTGCTACAATGGGTCGAGAACGTGGGTCCTGGGCGTCGCTCTAAACCCTCACTCTTGTTTGCGCTTGGGACCAGAAAAGTCTCCTCATTACTTACGATCCATATTTACACATGATGCAAAGCCAACACAACTAGTGATGCACTAAAGGTAAATGAACGTCATTCTGTCGTTGAGAATCATGAGCAAACCAACCCAACACAGTCTGAGCTCACTCAACACGCCCTCACATGCCTTGTACTACTCAAGCGGCTAACCATGGAACAGTACATCTTTTTGTGCATTCCGGAGGCCTTCCTGGGCCCAGTGAGGCCAACCGCGTGCTCCCGCAGCACGCGAGTACTGTTTGGGCACATATACTTGACCGCTACGTCCAGACATGATTTGCTTGGAAATTTGGTGTACGACATGTTCAGGCTCAAGCAGCAAGGCCCTGAACTTTCCTGAGCTGTGCACTCTGTCAATCAGAGCCGTGCGCACATAAGTTGGGTGAATGATGCTATTCCCGGAGGGGCCGCGTCAGTCTCGTCTTCCGAAATGATCTAGCTAGGGTTTTCGGGCTTGGCCTCACCTCGTTCGGACCTTGGGTGCATGGTAGCGATGCCGAAGTTCCTGTGCCAGGCCTTCGTGGAGGGCCAGAGCGCCGACCTTGGTGCAGGAGTAGTCGACATTCTGCACGCCGGTCACGAAGCTGGCCATGCTCGCAATCGTGACGACGTGACCGTGATTGCGTTTGATCATTGAAGGGAGGAACTCTTTGATCAGGAGGAAGTTGGAAATGATGTTTACGTCAAAGGTTTGGCGGATTTGCTCCTCCGTCTCGTCGAGAATAGTGGAGATCTTCATGACGCCGGCATTGTTGACCAGGACAGTGGGGTCTCCGTGATCTTGCCGGATCTGGTCCGCGGTCTCCTTGATGGACGTTGCCTTGGTGATATCCGCTTGGTAGAAGTATGCGTTGGATGCTGGAAATTCGGTCAGATGAGACACAACCCGCCCTCAAGAAAAAGACGAATGAGGAGACGTGAAAGTTGATGAACTTACGAAGTGGTGTTCTTGGAGGAACTATGTCGATACTGACGACCTTGACGCAGTTCTTGGCCAGCTTGCGTACGAGCATGTCGCCCATGTCACCGGAACCACCGGTAATCAGCACCAGCTCCCGTCTCCAGTCATATTTGTCATGGCTGTAGTTATTCAAGGCGGCATTCCCCAGCGCTCTGCTCGCCTTCTTCACAGCTGTCCACCCGAGTAGAATTGCCAAGGCATATCTTGCCCAGCCATTTCGAGAGAACGATTTGGAGATTTTGGATATCTTCAAGAAGCGGAGCAGGTCTGGAATTCGTCCGGTGACGCCGGAGGGTGCAAGATTGAGTAGAGTCGACATGATGAACAAGCGAAATCATCCAGCAGCCTCAATCAATCATTAACCAGTTGTTATGACGCCTGAGTCCGTGAATAGTGAGCTCAAAGAGCTATCGTGTATATGCAGGCCGGATGGACGGATGGACAGCGTCTCCGAAGGTGGGGTCCGGGCTCCGTTCAACGTCTTCCCCGCAACTGCCGCACTGCGCCTATTAAGCTTTCATCAGGGCGACGTCAGACGATGTGATACTCCGCATTTCAAGCCGAGGTTTAACTTCGAATTTCGTCTGTGCGAAGATCTCGAATTGTAGAATTGGCTCTCGTAGCGAGATCAGCGCAAGCAATAGTCATGATTAGTGATTCTATCATTCTTCATCGACTTCGAGTCTGAATACTAAGCACGCACTGAACTTGCGTTGTAAGGAGATCTCGTGGACGCTCCCCAACAGTTCACCGTCTCTTTTGACACTACCCCTGTCAAAATGGGTTATACCATCGAAGACGGGTTCGTTCGGTCCAGCTGGAACAACCATAAAATTGCCATCTCCATATATAAACCAGATGGACTCAAGCGACCCGTTCCAACGATTGTAATGGGCCACGGTATTGGAGCCATCAAAGCTGCGGGCTTGTCTCCTTTCGCGAGCGCCTTCACTTCAGAGGGATATGTGGCGGTGACGTTCGATTATATCGGCTTTGGGGAAAGCGAAGGCACCCCACGAAACGTTCTCAACGTCCAACACCAGTTGCAAGATTTCCGAGACGTTCTCAAGTGGGCACGGGATCCAGACCAAAGCGAATGGGTCGACTCTTCCCGCATCGTTGCGTGGGGCAGCAGTTTTGGTGGCATGCATGTCACGGCGCTCATGAGCGAGGATCACGACCTAGTTGCCGGGATTTCTCAGTGTCCTCTGGTGGACGGCCCCGCGGGTGTCCTTCAAATGCCGCTTCTGCGGTCTTTGAGACTGGCAGTCACTGCTACTGCAGATATTGTTGGTTCAATGATGGGATTTCAAGAACCGCAGTATGTCAAACTGGTGAGCGACGGGTCTTCGACAGCTATCATGGCGTCCAAAGAGGTCATTGAGGGCTGGTCTAGGCTGGAGCCTGAGAACGGGGAATCTTGGCCAAATATGATTGCTGGGAGATCTTTGTTGAGTATCATGCTATCCCGGCCGCTGCTGCAAGTTCACAAGAGCATCCGCCCGTACTTGATTGTCTTGCCGACGTGGGATCATGAAGCGTCATTGGAAGCAGCAGAACAATGTGTAAAGCGAGCGCCGCTGGGAGAGGGGCTCAGAGTCGAAGGGGGTCACTTTGACTTGTACAAAGGTGGGATTTCATTCGAAAAAAATGTTGAGGGGCAAAAGCACTTCTTGCGGCGTGTTTTGATGATGTGAAGTGCTATCGATTTGGGAAGATATTGACAACGGCTGAGTCTGTATAGTAGGCACAACAGTTCACATTTAGGTTAGTTGGTTATCAAGTTTATACGTTTAACTTCATTTGGATTAGTATTGCTTCTCAAATGTGGCTGTAGAAGCTCTGTTGTTATTTTCATCAACATCCAAACATCACACCGAACCGTGCGAATACACCGGTGAAGCGGCGTCCAGATTTTGGCGTTGGCTGCGAAGGACCTCCAAGCTCTTGCGAATCTTCAACGAGTCTATGGGAAACAGTTCGAACATACGCTCAGCCTGGTCGAGGAGATTCTCCATATCTCCCAGGACCCGAAAGATCGGCACCAAAGCGGGAACAGATTTGACCTGGACCAGAACCAAATATGCCGCGAACAGAAGCTGGATGTCACACCAGCTGCGATATGATCGCTCCATCTTGCTGCTCTGAGAGTCCATGGAGATGCATGAGAAGTGTACAAAGAGCGTGGCGCCCTCGATGCAGTCGCGGCACGACTCGAGGATCCAGGGTGCTTGGTCGGAGCGAAGTGCTTGTGTGTCGGGGGGTCGTACTGTGTACTCCATGTCCTTGTGGAGGAAGAAGTACAACACGGGGCGATGTAACAGAAAGGCGCATGCGAAGTATCGTAGTGCGATTTCTCTCTATAGTCACCGTATGTCAGTGGATCTTTTTTGGACAAAGAGTCTCGCTCACTTTTCGTAGGGGCATGGTGGGAACGCTCATGCTAAATGCTGTGGCGTCGCGTGCGAATTGGGCGCCCAAAGGTTGAGATTGGAACCAGCCTCGTAGGTCCGCCGACAAGTTGCACACCAGATCGGCCAGTTCGTGAGGTTGAGCATATGCCTTGCTTGTGCTGTAAAGGTACTGGAGCACTTTATTGAGGTGACTTCTAAGCCACAAATGACTCTCCAGAAAGCCCGACATGGACTCATCGTTCGTTTTGGTAAGCACCTCGAATGTTTTATCCGATGGTATGCCATCAACTTCGGTGAGGATATCACTAGAACACATGAGTCTTCCAAGGAAATCTGGCTTGCAAGAATTTCCACTTACCATTCAATGATGTAGTGCAGTCTGTAGTAGAGCCTTCCGAGACTGTGGCGACGTGAGTAAGATGAGGTCATTGATCTTGTGTAACAACGTACGATTCGTCTCCATTCCTCATAGAGAAAGTGCGTATTACCGGATCCAGCGACTGTACCAATCCCAGTGCATGAAACGGTCTTGCCCAGAAATACATCAAGCAGTAAGCCATGAGAAGAGACAGTGGTATCCGTTCGTCGTCTACAACGGAGAGCAAAGTCCATTGACTTTGGAGTGCATTTGTGAAACTGGCCTCGGACAGCGCCAGGAGTAGCTCTGGTCCCAAATTGAGTGGACTATTATCAGCCGATCTTAGCGCGATGGAAAGAACGAGTAATATCGAGATCGGAAGCTGTTTGATGTCCACAAGCACAGTATCCAAAGAGTCCATGTCCATTCCAAACATGTTTCGCAGGTTGTTAGCCACAAATTGACTACTAAGCTTTGGACAACTCTGAATCAACTCCGAGATGTAGACTGGTAAATTACTCGAAGTATTATCATAGAACTCTTCGAGCACTCGAGACACTTGCCAGAGCATCAAGGTTGGGGTCGAAGATCTTGAGGAGAGAGAGCTGAGCAGGGTCGCGTCTGAATGATCAGTTTCGGACAAATAATTTGCAGCTGAGATCCCAGGGACAGTAAAATTGATACGGATCCTGGGCCAGTAGACAAGCATTTTGCAAGCCGCTGCAGTGTGAAGCTCTGGAAACTTGACGAGAGATGAATGCTGAGATGAGGTTGCATGTGCGCTCGGAGTACTATGACAAGTAGACGCAAGTCTTTCGCTTGCACGACGACTGTGATCTGATCTCTCTTCGAGCTGCTTGAGGCGTGCCTCTACGTGTGTTAACCGGGACAAAACATAGTTATCCCTGTGATGGTCTTAGTGTTTGGGCTCTACGCCCCCTCATTTCTTTCTTGGCAAAGTACACCTGCGAATCCTGAATAATGGCTGGTAGTTGAGATCACTTACGCTTCTAGGCTTGTCGGGGTTGGCCTGTAGGTGCACTCACGTCCCGCATTTCTGCAATGGGTGCAGATCGGACGAACGCCATCGCATCGCGATTTTCTTTGACGGCAGGTATCGCAGGCAAGATTTGTCTTGGGCGTAGGCGCCATCTTCGCGGAACATCATGGCAACGCAATCACTGATTGGATTTCAATGTCTTTGGTGGAGAAAGGTGAAAGTAGAAACATTGAAACGACTGGGAGGGGGAGGGGAAGTCAATCGGTGGAACGTCGGCTAACATTTGTCAAGGTGTAAAAGTCACTAGCCTACGTCACCCAGAGCTGAATTCTAGGTCAAAAACAAGCCCTCGTGGCTGGGAAATGTCGGTGAGGCCCTGAAAGATTCAAATATTCTCAATACTTAATACAATTGTATTTTATGGCGTCTTATAGTAGAATTACCGGCCTTGGCCGATGCTACTTAGCAGCAGAGGACATTCCACTCCCAAGGGTTTCTCTCTCAGTCACATGGACCACGGACTTGGGATCCTCGGCACCAGCCACGTCCATGAAGCGGTGCCTCTTCCATTGCCGAACCGGAACCTTCTCCAAGAAAAATCGTTCGAGTTCGAGGTTGCTTCGGCCCGTCGTTTCCCCAACACAGAACCAGACATATGTGAGCGTGATAATGGTCGTCCCTGCCCAGACAAACCCTAGCATGGGTCCCAAGTTCGCGTCGTAGTACAAGTAAGGGGAAACGAAAGCAATGACCCAAACAGTCAGGAAGAAACAGACGATTGAGCAAGACATGATCTTGTTTCTGTTGCGCCCCACTGCCATCTCCGAGGCGATTGTGAAAGCCAGTGGACCCAGCGAAAAATTGAAGCAGACGATCACGATGTACGAGAAAACCACAATGGCAGCGCTGGTGCCGTTGGAGAACGGAGCTCTCTGCGAACCCAGGCCTCCAACAACGACAAGCGCCCCGAAGATGCCGGCTGTGCAAATTAGGAGATTCTTGCGACGTGAAATTTTGTTACCAAGGACAACTGAAACGGCAACTGAGATGACCTGTAGAATATTTGTAATAAGCGAAATTGTGAAGGCCTCTTTGATGCCGATTGATTGCGCGAAAACCACACCATAGGAATAGAAAAACTGGATGCCGTTGATTTGCTGTGCAACCATGGCGCCGCAGGAGTAGATCAGTTTGCGTCGCTCGATTGGGTCTCGCAGAAGAGAAATCCAGGTAGAATCTGCAGCGTAGGCAGCTTCTCTCTTGACCGCCTCGTCTAAAATTTGAATATCGTAAGCAGGTTGGTAGTCGCGGTGACTCTTGTTGATTTTCCTAAGTGCTATCTCGGCTTCAGGTAGCCGTCCTTTTGTCGCGTACCATGTCGGGCTCTCTGGCGTGAACGGCAATGCCATGATCATCAGCCCAGGGAGAAGAATCAAAAGACCCATCGGGATCAGGTATGCGTTCTTGTTGGCAATCGCCTCGGTCCCTTGGGTGATGCCTGAGCCGACAAGTTGGGAACAGGACTGCATGAATTGGAACATCATCAGTGCAGGCCCCCGGATCGCAAGTGGAGCCACCTCGCCGATGTACAGCAAGCAGGTGACCGTGAACTGCCCGACGCCGAGACCGATCAGAATGCGACCGAGAATGATGAGGCCTTCGATACCGCGGGCGGTAAGCTGGACAATTGCCCCTGCGATGATGCAGGAAGAGGCGAAGTAGAACACCGCCTTTCGACCCCAGCGATCGTTGATCGGAGCGGCAAGTAGGGCGCCAACGAGTTCGCCGACATAAATGATGGAAGCAGTGAGCGACATGAAGGACGTCGTCAGGGCCTTGAGCCCTTTGCTATCGGTCGCCGTGCCATAATCGTCAATGAACGGTCGCATTCCCAGGAGGCCAGTGTAGTAAATCTGGTCGTAGCCATAACAAAGAGCGCCGAAGGTCGAGACCCCGCAGTACGCCAGGGCCCAGGCGTTGGAACGCCAGTCAATGTTGAACATGCCCATCTCGAGAGGGCTTCGAGAACGACTGGAACAGAGATCGCTGAACGATGTCAAACTCTTGAGCGAACGGCGCAATCAAGTCATGGCATCTTGGCGATAAATATTTGTAGATGGCAGGTTGACAACTAGTGGGTCCATAACACTAGAGACCACTAAATCCCACTAGCCCCGCCCGTAAGGAATGAATCACTGGGGTACATATTGTCCGAGTCTGGGGTAAGGCTTAGGGGGAGGAGCTGTGAAAACGAGGGCCCAGACTGTTTAATCGGGGGACGCTCCGGTAGAGTAGTGAAACTGCTAATATTGGTAAGTCGTGCCTTGAAGCTTAAACAGTGATGGTTATACAGAATGTCGCAGCAAATGTTTATTACTTAGTCAGTGATTTGGTGAGACGTGATGATGTGCTTGGAGCCAGGAGTGTCCTGGTTGGCCTCAACGCCCGGGGGATGCTCCGACGGGGGACTGATCCGACGGACTATCCCCCGACACTTATCAACAGCTATCGGTGATATTTTGATTGTTGTTGATTTTGAAATAATGAAGATGTAGCATGACTTACTTGCGGCATGGCCAGGTTGATGTGCCAAATTTACTTACGTGATGGTTGTTCGTTATCCCAGCAAGTACACTGCCAAAGCTTGTCATCCCATTGCCTGAAAACTGTTGCCCAGTGCATCGAAAATATACTCGCGGCAAGCAAGAAATCATTATCATGGGCACTGGACCTTTACAGCAGCTCCAGGATGCCGGCACAGTTCTGATCGCTGATACCGCCGACTTTGACAGTAAGTCGACTACTTCGCACTCCTGAAGCTTCCTATCAGAAAAAGCAGGAAAACAGTTGCTAATCAGAACTCAGAAATCTCTCATTTCAGCGCCTCTGAAGGAACAACAAACCCAAGTCTCCTTTACTCAGCAGCACAGCATCCGTCGTACGCTACAATTGTATCGAACACCATCGCGTACGCGAATGCGCTGCCTTCGGCCATCTCGTCCTCTGAGCGTTTGGCCGCGGCAGTGGATCATCTTGCTGTTCAGTTTGGCACGCAAATCTTCAAGTTGACTGGCAAAGTCAGCACCGAAGTGGACGTCACTCTCTCTTTCAATACTGCGGCCACTATCGCCGCAGCTTTGCGCATCATCGACCTCTACCGTGAACAGGGTGTGCCAAAGAGTCAAGTCCGCATCAAGATCAGTGCTACCTGGGAAGGTATTCAGGCTGCACGTGTTTTACAGAGAGACCATGGTGTGAGCTGCTTGATTACCGTGGTCTTTGGACTGGTCCAGGCTATCACCGCAGCCGAAGCCGGGGTTGATGCCGTTGCGCCTTACGTCGGGCGAATAGCAGACTGGGGAAAGGTGCACGGTATTACGAATGATTTGGGTGTTGAGACTGTCTCAAAGATACAGAACTATCTGAGGAAGTACGAGTTCAAGACCCAGGTAATGGCTGCCAGTTTCCGCAGCACCAAGCAGATTCGAGATTTAGCGGGTATCGATCTGCTGACAGCTTCGCCGGCAATTCTTGAGGCTTTGGAACAAGAGTCTGAGCCTGTCGATCGTAGATTGACGCTAGAATCTGGTAAGTGCTTTTGCTGATAATAACCAACCAGAGTCAAAAAATCTTCCGCTGACGTTTTTTAGCACGGAATACGAACCTGCAGAAATCTTCCTACATCAATGATGAATCAGCATTCAGATGGGCTTTCAATAGTGACGAGTGCGCTGTTGAAAAGTCAGCCGAGGCTATGAGAAAATTTGGCGAAGACACAGAAAAGCTCAAGCTTTTGCTATCAAAGATGCTTCATGTGGGATAGTTTTGCTAGAGTTATCTCGAACAGACAACTCATAGTCTTCGATGATTATTCTTGAGGCCCCCCATCTTTCCTGCGATGGAGCGACCACTCTTCCTGCATACTTGCTGTCGACGCCGCCGCTATCGTCGCCTCTGCCATTCATTATCACTACTGTTGATATGTCTATGATTTTCATTTTCGTCGTTGTCGTCGTGAGTATTGTCGTTGTCTCTAGTTACTATGAAGGGGGTTATTCTGATTGAAACGAAATCTGATGATCTATCAAGTATATGGAAAATATAGTCGCGCAAAAACATAAGGAATTAGGCAGTATCTTGGTTTCTCACTGAATAGATCATCAAAGTTTTCATTCGCGACGGAGTTCGGCGTTGATCCTGTGATGGTGACTCTTGTGTTGCGAAGACTATCAAGTCTTGCGTCTGGAGGAGCACGATTCTTGGCATATTCTGGACTTTTCATTTGAGCGGATGCATTCTCCCGAATCGTATGACTTGCAGCGATTTAACAGGCTCTCTATCGGCTGCAACCTGCAGTTCTCGTAAGATAGGTCAGCTCACGTCCACAGCATGCAACATCAGCTGCGAGTTGTCTCCACTTGGCTTTGTGTGACTTCCCCTCTCTTCGGGGGACCCCCCGATGGGCTAGCAAACTAGTCCATGCTCCGATTCCTAATATGGCAATGTGATCAGATCTGGAAGCTGTCAACCCCCACATAATTGCTCGGTAATCTGGACACTGGACGGGGAATGATCCTGTTTCCAGATCTCCCAAACCACGGCCCGATGCTAGCATTTGTCTTGGTATAAGTCGGGAGGGCGGCCCAGACAGGCACCCGGTCTCACCTCTCCCCCAAGCCACATCGCGTCGTTCTATTCACAGCGCCTTCAAAATGACCTACATCGTAGGCTTGAACAGCGGCTCGTCTTTCGACGGTGTCGATGCCGTTCTTTGCCAGATCGGAATCGCGGAGGACGGCCATCCTTCTCGACCCCAATACGTCGACGGCCTGACGGTAGACTGGCCTCTCGAACTTCAACCGTTGATCCTGCGAGCCTTCAACAATGATTTGACCATCTTCGAAATGACGCGGTTAAACTATGCCGCCGGTGCGCTGTATGCCGAGGCAGCCAACGACCTCATTCAGAGAAACAATCTGAAGCCCGAAGACATCGACGTCATCGGCTACGACGGCCAGACTATCTACCAAGAGCCGCCAGACCGTGTCAAAGAGAGGGAGTATGTCCTAAGTGGGAATAAGAGTCTTGTGGACCGCTGGCTAAAAGGAGGATTTCCTTGCGGCTTCTTTATTGCCGAGTCCGGTGTCGTCGCCGCTCTAACCGATGTCGATACGGTTACCCAGTTTCGACCTCTCGACCACGCCCTCGGTGGTTCTGCTGCACCCCTGATGCAGTACCTTGACTTTGTCGCTTTTCGCAACGATGGAACGACGGTCACTCTGAACATTGGCGGGATCGCGAACCTGCAGCTTGCTAATGCGGACCGAAGCAAGATGATGGCATTCGACACAGGCCCGGGAAATGTCATGATCGACCACGTCTGCAAAGCTCGCACTGGTAGAGGCTACGACAAAGATGGCGAGCTTGCAGCCCAAGGACAGGTTATCCCCAAACTTCACGAAGAGCTCCTGCAGCATGACTTTTACACGCGGAAGCCACCAAGGTCCGCATGGCGTCTTGACTTTGGCGCGGCATATGCAGATGCCGTTCTTGAGAGATATTCCACAGCATCCACCGAGGACCTTCTCGCAACGCTGACACGATTTACGGCAATATCCATCACGAAGAGCCTGACAGACTTCATTCTCCCGAAAACAGAGGTTACACGAGTTGTGGCATCTGGGGGCGGTACTCGGAACGCGACGCTGATGAAAAATCTCGGAGAAGAGGTGGAGAAGCACGGCTTGAAGCTCGTGACTAGCGACGAGTTCGGAATTCCTGCTGCATACAAGGAGGCCATCAAGTTTGCTACCTTGGCATTTGCCAACAAGCGGAGCCTGGCAAACAATATTCCAGCTGCAGGGGGTGCTGTGAGATATGCTTCTCTTGGAAAACTTAGCCTGGCTCCCCGGAGAGCCAAGAACTCGGAACCCGTTGTTGGAAGAGACGAGAAGGTGCTGGGGTTAACTGTCGATGGACATTAATTATTGCGAACATTTTCATTGTACATGTTTTCCCGAATTACGGGTTGAGTTGTAATGGGGCAGCAAGCGCGCGAGAGGTGGCATGAGCACACCTAGACATGAAAGTTATGTAGCATGAGTGTTATGCCTTATCTGGAAATTCTTCCGAAGACCTTCATCCCAATGTTGTGACTTTCTAACTTTCATGTTGCATGTAACCTGACCATTTTGTTCCATGTCCGAATGTCTTGTGTTGGACTCCGTCAATATGGGATCCGCAAATAGGCAGGGCGCGCGTACACTTCTGTGTCAGTTAGCGTACAGGCTGACGTCTCATGCAACATGTCCACAAGCTGCATAGAATTGAACATTTCAAAGCAGATCTTTTCATCATGGTCATCTAGATATCTATGCTAACAAAGAAAAGGATCAACGCTCCTCACAGGAGGATGATGTCGTCCAATAGGACCGGGTTGTTCTTTCCATTAGTATCACTCCAAACAACTTCCACCACAATATCTGTGTTCTTCGCCGCGGCGAGACTAAGCGATAGCTTGGTAACTATTTTGTAATAGCCCAATGTACCAGGAGCGTTGAGGTTGCACTTGTTCTGAGAAGATCCACAAGCATCCCACTGGTGAATGCGCACTCCTCCGTAGTTGACGGTAATTTGAGGACCGCCATCATCAATCGTGGCTTTAGTTAGTCGACCAAAGAAGCCGGCAAATGCTCTTGGTTCAGTGATATTGACACCAGCAAGTGTCTGGCGGAGGACAGCCCGGCGAACGCCGTCAGATGGAGAGGAACGGGGTGTCAACATGCTAAAAAGCGGCTAGAATTAGCTCTACTCAGGATGGGCAATCCCAACGTCAGGTTCTTACAGAGCTGAACATCCGCCCATTGGATGGTTGTCAGTGATGACTTCTGCCGTAACATCTCCGGACGTAACCTTAAAGGCCCAGTTGGCAACGCCACTCTCGAAACCAGCGTTCTTGACGTAAGCACCTGAGTTGTGTGTCAGTAACTTCAACTTGTGAGATATGAGATTAATCCAATTATTCCACGGGGTACATACTGTCAGCTAAGAGTAAGTCAGTTGAGTGTCCAGATAATTAGAGTGTGATTGAGGTGACTTACGAGATGTTCTGGTGCAAGCACTCGCTGCTGAGCCGCCAGGAGCCTGTTTCATTCAGCGTTTTGCCCTTCGAATTGTTTGGGATCACGAGTTCTTACAGTTGATGATGTTGACACAGATACTTGAGAGGTAGCTGTTGAGCTAGGTGTGGAAACGCTCAAAGTGGTTGAAGATGTGGGTATGATTGTCGTCGTAGAAACGATGGGAATGAGTGTGGTGGATGGAGTCACCAGAGTGGTGCCAATAGATGAAATGGAGGAGGAGAGCGCAATGACAAAAGTAATTGAGGTGGAAAGGGTTGGCAAAGAAGTTGTCGAACTGGAGGATGGAATGACAATGGCTGAAGACGATGTTGTTGAGAAGCCCAGGTCCAGTGACGCAAGCGAGTAGAGATTGAGTCGATCGGGGCCACCGCACATCTCCGCCGTGTTGCCCTTGCAGGGCATGTTGCAGCCGTCAGTGGTAGGGACACCACCAAACCTGATCGAGTTATCACACCAGCATTCTTGCGCGTACTCAACACCAGCCAAGGTGTAGCCAGCTGCAGCGCATGCTACAATGCAATTGGCTACATTCGTGTTGCCACCTTCCACACCGACATAAACACCGAGGCTTCGGCCGCCAATGTTGTCTTTCAAGCAGCCTTGGGATTTCCACCCTGTGGGCAAAACGCTTGGTGTCTTTGGAGCAACTGCCCCCTTGTAGAGATTGATACGGTTGGGTCCGCCGCAGAGTTCAGAATTGTTACCTCCGCAAAGCATGTTGCAGTCGTCTTCTGGAGCACTCGAGGTTCCCCCTCGAATGGCATCATCGCACCAACACTCTGTACCGTATTCCACTCCAGCAAACGCGAAGCCAGCGGCTGTGCATGCAGTGGTACATTGCAGAACGGACATTGCAGAGCCGCCTCCTGATACGCCCGCTCGGTATGAGAGCGTTCGGGTGCTGCTATCCGTGTAGCAACCGAGAGATGTCCAGCCTGAAGGGCCAGGATTGACAGCAGGACTAGTCCCTCCATTGGAAAAGATGGTCAACCTATTGCCCGCGCCGCAGTACTCTGTCGAATCACCGCTGCAGACCATGTTGCAGTCCGTCTCAGGCCTCCGTTCGGCGGGGATCTTGTAGTCGCACCAACACTGTGATTATTACGAAGTCAGCGAGAAGACAACAAGATATTAAAGGAAGTATGGCACTGGCGGAGTAAAATGCCCGGAAAAGCACATACCTCTGAAGAATACTCAACCCCAGCTACAGGAAAGCCATGGTCTTGACAGAAATTGACGCAAGACTCTTCTGTCATGGAAGGATCCGCGTAGCTGGCTCGAGCCAGTTGACGGCTAGGTCCGTCGATGTAGCAGCCCTTGTAAGTCCATCCATTTGGAAGATTTGCTCCAACATTGACCTCGCGTTTGGCGATATATGCGGCGTGACCAGACGCCGAAAGAAGAAATACGAGAGTTGAAACTGAAAAAGAAGGCATCTTGGAAGTGGAAATGAGTGAAAAAGCGACAGAACGCGTTGACTGACTAGGCTGGATGGACAACACTCCGCGATGTCGATGGCTGCGGCATTCATACTTATCAATGAGACGATGATCGCGATGAGAGTCGAAGGACCAGCATTGGCCACCTCGTAGGGCCAACTTCTGTTCCAGCTGAGCGTCCAAAAAGCCACGTTTGAACGAAGCGGCAGGCACTCAGAAGCCTGGATGCCAATTTATTCGAAGCTAACATCATTGGTGCCTAGGAAAGCGCCCTGAGAAGTTGATCATCGACGAAACTCGCCGCATTAGGCAGGCTTCCTTCGTACTGGTAGTCTAACGTTAAAACCGTCCCTCTCATGGCTTGCCTTGTTACAACCGGTTTTCTCGGTTCGACGTTCGAGTAGTAAGTGGCCATAACTAACGGCAGTTACTTGTGTGGCTGTGTCACTCCCATTGTGAGGCACGTGTTGAATCATGCGCTGATCAGTATCACTGCTCAATTCCAACTATGACTAACCGCTCCCCAGGTAATGTTTTCTTTGATTCGTTACGCGGGAAGGGCCGGATTTGGCATTAGCGCCAAGCCGAAACGAATAGCCAGCAACGCACAGAATGAATGATTGACTGTGCTAAGGATGTTCTTTGTCAGGCTGGGGAAATAAGGTTGTTTGTGTAGCGCGCTCTAGTATTTCCATTGTCCAGAAGAAGCTGAAACGCGAGCCATGTGGGCTCTAGGCCTTTGAGGCGAGAGATGCCAAGAAGTATCTAAGCGATTCAGAGAATACGCAGGCCAGATTAGGCTTCAAGCCTTCGACAGACTTGACTGGACAGATAGAAAAGACCCAGCTTAAGCGACTCTTGATCAATTTACATCGATGCAAAGATTGGACCATCACTCCTCTCCTCGGGCTGCTTTGAATCATCAGGATGTTTGGGGATGGATTTGCAATCAGTACAATAAAATAACACAACTGTATTATTCCAAGAAACGCCCGATAATTGAGATACAAACAGCGATTGAGCTCATCGTGGTTCAGCGAACTTCATCCACAGAGGTTCATGCATCAACCTATCCAAACAGTTGGCCTCAACACCAACAAGAATCTCCATTCCACCATCCGGCAAGATTGGCAGCACAACCTGCAACCCGTTGATAACTCCAACATGAGGAGAACGAACAGCTTGAATGCTGTTACCAAGAGATGGGCCCCACTGAACATCGTACAATGAGAAATTGACCCAAGAGCTCTGGATACAGTTATTACCCGGAACATCGAGCAAAGCAGTGGGTAAGACCCGGTTGACATCTTCCACGGTGTCGATCAACGTCGCAACATCGTCGACGAACTGGCTACTTGCTCGAAGTAGCGCTTGGCGGACCAATATTGCCAGGTCAGCAAGGCTTGCTGAGCCGAGCATCTTCCGAATCGGAGCGGAGGCCGCAACATAGCCCAGGAAGCACCCCATAGTGTGAGGATGGACCGGTGGATCGGTGCGCGGGCGGCCATCTATGGCAATGTTATAGACGGAGACAGGGTCGCCTTCGAGAGTCTCAAGTGGAGATTGTACAGCCATGACCGTGCGCCAAAGAAGGGCAGAAAGAGCATCATTGGTGGAGATCCATTTCTGGTTTGCTGGCTCTGTCGCATTCTGAGGGGATGCTTCAGCCTTGAGTCTGGCCAGAGACTCAGGGGAGAAGTAAAAGACCTGCCCCCGGTGGGCTTCGGAGAGCATGTTAGGTGGCATGCCCTGGGGTGTAAACGGGAGTATAGTATATTCCGGGTGGTCCTCGAGATTGCCCTTGTTCTTTCCAGAGGGCTTCATGATCCGTTGACGGTCTCTAATCAGAGCCTCGTCAAGCTTGAAGGGGTCGGTGATGTCGAGGCCTTGGGCACGCCGACACTCCTCCGCCCAGACTTTAGTCCAGGTGAGAAAGGTGTTACCATCGCCAAACATATGGAAGATACACCAGGAGAGAATCATGCCCCCTGGAATGAAGTTGGCTTGGGGAAGGGAGACAGAAAGACGTTCCCCTGCAGAGGGCCAGACGGAGCGGCGCATGATGGTGTTGGCATCGAAAGCAGACACAGGGAAGGCTTTAGACTTGAGCTCCGAATAGGTCATCGGGAAGGCCCCTGGTGTTCTCAAGTCCTTGACGGCGATGCCTTCTACTTCGCCTGAGCGCAACCTCTGTAGCTTTAGAGTACCGGCTTGCTTGGCGTCTGGGTTTGGAACAGCCTCGCAATCGAGGACCGCAATTCTTCTCTGGGCGGCTTCGTATCCTGCGCGGAGTACCGAAGCTGCTTCCTCGAGATCGTAGTCATCAGGAAGTTGGAACGGGAAGACATAGCGAAGATAGCCTTTCGGACCGATACGCTCAAGAGGCGTGAGATCAGGAATCTCTGTCCAGCCTGATAAGGAGCCCATGGTAATGATAGGTTGTCGAGAAATAATTCACGTTGCAGAAATCAGTGAAAACGGTCGAGGGGTAGAGAGAGGGGTGAGACTGATTTAATGACAGCACAGAATGTTGAAGGGCCTGTTTTGCCGTCTTGAGTTGTAAGAGGGTCGGCTTGACTTCCTCCGACGCATTTGTGCTGCGCCTCAGACGTACATTCTAATCACTTCATTGTATGTTCGTCCTATGAACCAACGGCCGCCATGGTTGATGCCAGGTACGGATTGAAGATGCCTGCACCCCCGTACCAACAAGTGGACCGAATTTCATCCCCGCCACTCCAAACGGGGCAAGACCGGCAGGATACTGTTGAGCATGCAGAACATCTTCATTATTCTTTGCATTGCACCTTCAGGTGAGTCGAGCTTCTAATCTCTTTTGAAACTGCCAACGGCTGCTTGCAACACATCGTCAGATCACCTACTGCTTTCGAATATTGACCGGAGAAGTTGGAGATCCTTGTCAACGAAGTTGCACCCAGACCACCGCTTAACGATCCATGCAAGCCAAGTCGGCCCGCTAGGAATTACTTCCCCGCCCCTGCAGCCCGTTAGTATGCTAAAGAGTTCCTTACATGACAGCGGCTAGGCTCAAGCACAATGTACGTAACAATATCGAGATAAAGGTATCGTTGTGTTTCCCTAATTTCTTCATTGCTACATGTGTCACAATTGAGAGGTGGCCTTTTGTTATTCAACATATGCCATTGATCTAGGAATTCAAACACCGCAAGGAGTAGGTCGAAGTGTTCAAGAACCTCAGCTCTACAATGCATCGGACCTCCTCCTCAACTTGTTCGTCCATTTCTTCCGGATGCATGTGAAGAATGCTCATCACATTTCAAGGGCTACAGTGAGCTGCAGATACCAGGGCCAACCGCAGAATCGTCGTCATGAAATGCCTAGGACCCTAGCAGCCCGAGCCGCCTCCAGACGAGAACCAACAGCATCCCCTCGTCTGTGCATTCGTTCCCTGTACGGAGAAACTACACATGCATATACGGTCCCACTTTTTGGAACAGGCCACAAGAGAATCATACGATATGAACCAACGACCAACGACATCTTTTTCTCATGCTAAGAGAGGAGCCGATCCGAATGTGACTGTGCACGGAAGATGTATCCCACAACCACTGAACATCTGGGTCTTCATCAACCAGTCTGCAAGTTTGTGGAGACTACGTCTGGGATAACGACGACCAACGACCAGCACGAGCCCAATCTTCGAATTCCAGCTCAGACTCGCTTCCAGAATTTCTTTTCCCGCAACCGGCGTTCCTTCCGCGTAGAGACTCTGCCGCAGCCATTTCCCGCCAAAGCTGCTCGGCTCTGCATGACGAAAATATTTCTTGTCGTGGTCGAGGAAATATGTGCGGCGTAAAATATGTCTTTCCGCCCCCATTCACCATGGTGTTGCTTCGTACCGGGTTCTCGATCTCTTCACCTCGATGATGGAACCCAATGCAGACATTGTTGCTGTATTTGGACCGCCGCCGGACGGTATCGACATCGCTGAGAGCAGCGTCGCGCAAAACAATGCTGCAGTCATTGTCCTCGCAGTCCTCGCTTCCGCGGCTGTGGCTTTGAGAATTCTGTCCAGATTTCTTCAAGGGCATGATTTGAAGGCCGATGACTGGGCTATCGTTGGTTCTTTGGTACGTTCCTACAAAACGAGATGGCTCCGAATGTTGGACTGACCTTTTCGTGACAGCTCCTTGTCGGCGCGACGGTCGGCCTGAGCATCGCTGGCGGTACTTTTGGCGCCGGCAACCATATCTGGTCCTTCACACTCCCTGGTCTTACAAAAGTCTTCCAGGTAAGTTGGCGCTTCCGATGATAACGTGTTCGTTTCTGACAAGAGTCTTTTGTGGTCAGATTCTGTACGCCTACACTTTTGTTTATGGCACCGCCTGCGCCGCGACTAAGATGTCCATCCTCCTTTTCTACCAGCGTGTCTTCATCTCAAGAGTGCCTTCCTTCAGATTGTCGTTGATCACGGGCTATTTCCTCTCCATTGCCTATCCGATTGTCATTTGGGGAACCATGGGCAACGCTTGCAAACCCTTGCACTTTTACTGGGACCAGTTCATTGGAGCGCAAGGGACATGCATCGACCTGAACACATTTTACCTCGCCCTTGGTATCATCAACATGATCAACGACATCATAGTTCTACTACTTCCGATACCACAAATTCTGAAGCTGCAGATGTCGGGGAGAAAAAAGTTGGCCGTATGCAGCATCATGCTTCTGGGTAGCTTGTGAGACTAGCCCTTTTTTTTCTTTTTTTTTCTTTTTTTTTTGTGAAAATTCAATAGCTGACATGTCCGATAGTGTTTGCGTTGCCAGTGTTGTTCGAATCTGGTATCTAGACAAGTTCTCCAAATCCGCGGACATTACCTGGATGATGGGCCCCGTGTTCATCTGGTCGGCAATCGAACCGTCAGTTGCAATAGTATCTGCTTGCCTCCCCCACCTGGCACCTCTCCGACATCTCGTCCGTCATAAGCTATCGTCTAGTCAGCGGAGCAATGGTCAGTCCGGCCCATCATCGGCCAGTGCACCATGGAGATCAGGAAAAGGTGGGACAGGGGGTAATTCGCAAAAGGGGGCCGGTGCACTTTTCACATATGGAGGTTCGAGGTTCAACTTTGGCAGTGGCGGAGATGGCAGAGTGAAGCTCGACGAAGAGGGAGACGAGATTGGTCTCACGAATAGGATAACGGCGGGAGACGGTGTTGGGAAGAGTATGTCCGTCGCTTCAGGGTCAGATGAGAACATCAACGGGCGTTCCATCGTGGTTCAGTCCAGTTTTGTACAGGAAAGTCTAAGAACTCGGTAGCCAAAGTTCCATGATTTCCATTCGTTCTCTAGAATGCGCAGTGGGCTGGCTGTATCGCACCATAGTACTTGCCAGCGACGATTGATGGGCCTGTGCCTCACCGTGCCTTCAATGTCAATCATGAATGCAGTGAGCGTGACATTCTGTGAGCATTCTTGCCAAAGTAACTCATTCCAGCATCTCCTGAGTTTTTGCGGATCAAGGCGGCCAGCTAGTGTGGGGGAATGTCGCGGCAATTGGACGAAAGCTCTCGCCTCACTTTCTTGCCTGCAAATTCCGGACCAACGATGTACTATCTTGGCAATAGTCTGATGCTGCTCAGCCACTGGCACTCAGGATGACTGCACACATAATAGCCAACGTCAGCTTCCTCCATTTCTGGCATTTCCATCATTCTCGCCCATCATTTCGTTCAAATATCACCTGCGCCCGTCAAAAGTAGGAGTATGGGCGACAGCAACGCTCTTTCCTTGACCGCCAACATCGCAGGAGTCATAGGCCTTGCAGATGTCGTCTTCAGAAACGGAAAAGAGCTCTACGATCTGTACAGTCGATGCCGGAACGCCCCGGCGGCCAAGGCCTTTCTCCTCGCAGAGCTATTAGCGTCTACATCGACAATAGCTCAAGCCCGTATATACCTCGACGATCACCAAAATTCCACCCTCACTGCTACAGATGGGCATTCTTTTCCGGATGTCAAGACAATTCTTACTCTTTTTGGACAAGAATTCGACCTGTTGTGCAACATGATAAATGATTCTCGAGCGACTTTCCGCGGTGGCTGGTTTAATCAATTGACAAAGAATTTCCGGTGGGCCATCGAAGAACAAACCATCGCCCAATCCTGCAATAGGCTTCATCGTTTAACTAATTCAATGATTGCAGCCTTGTCCGTGAGTGGAAGGTATGGCTAGAATATTTGTCCCATCTGACAAAACCTACTCATAATTTCGTAGGCAGAATGACCTCGTTGTTCGAAAAGAACTACACGTCACAAAGATAGAAGTCATCAAGTTGACGGAGACCACTCGAAATATTCAAGCCGCGATGAATTCCATGTCAATCACGCCATTTACGTGCAATCGAGCTGAACTAAACCATCACGTTCCGCCGCGACTGCCTGGACTCGGCCGTGGGGCTGATCGCGGCCGGCGACGCAACCCTCGACACAAGAACAACATGATCATGGCCATCAGAAAGTCGGAGAATTCGCCAGATGGAAGCAACCAAGCTAAAGTCTGTGGAGGGCTTCTAGACAATGTGCCTTCTGGCTCAAAAAAGGATATCACCTTGAACTGTTGTGAAGCCAAGGATCTGTCTGAGCATGATAATGACGAAGATCAGGTTACGATTCCTGTCTCGGATAATCTTACGTGCTCTGCGGTGTATCTAAGGTATCCGAAGGAAAGTATCTATGTTAGAAAGACTTGGGATGAATTTCAGTATCCCGCACCCCTCGATATAATGTGCAGCACACACATGCTCTCAAATAGTTTTAATTGTGTAGGACTTCGAGAGCTAGCTGAGATCTGAACCTGTAGTGAGACGAAGAAGATACTAGCAGGCAGTAGCACCATACAAACCCAGCGATATCTACAGTGCACAACTCCCTTTAATTTGGTGTTGTGATGTAGATCCCTGGGCAGCATCGGCAACAAAAGTAATTCAAGAATAATTTTGTAAGAGTATTACTACCTGGGCCAGTGCCTCAGGCTATTAAGCAGAGCATTCTTTGTAAGATCTGCGTAAATGTTTCTCTGAGTTGATGTAACAGAATGCTAAAAAGAATTAATGAACATCTATAAACTCGACTTAGAAAATTTGACCTGCTCACAAATCTTCCGTATCATTTCACTGAGACAAAGCTTGCCAATTGATCAAAGTCGCTGCGATTGGCTGGGCAGAAGGCCTCTACCGTTACACCAGAAAGCCTGCTCCAAAGACCTGCATCTTTCATACCTGAGAACCACATGACCTGGTTGCTGGCCTCTCATATCTCTCATGTGTACTCAGCCGGCGCGGAGGCGGAGTGCTGCGCCCCTCAGACCAGCAACCAGCAACGCATCCTACAACCCACTCTGGATTGATAAAGCCTGCTCCTCCCAATCCAGCGCTGCTAGCAGTGTATCTGTCCATCATACACACACAATCTGAGTCGCAAAACTCCATCATTACATGGCCGATAACGACTCACTTTCTGTCATCGCCAACGTCTTGGCGGTAGTCGGTGCCGCTGATCTTGTTTTCCAGAGAGGTCGGTCATAAGCTATGCGAATTGTCCAGCAAATGCAAAAATGCACCGTCAACGAAGACTCGGTTACTGGTTGAGATACGCGCCTCCACCAATATTATCCACGACACCAAGATGTGGCTTCAGGACTTCCAGTCTTGTCCGTCTTTGATCTACGAAGGACAACAATTGCCCGCCATCCAAAGCCTCTTAGCACTGTTTGATCACGAGTTCAGGTACCTTTGCAAGGTGTTGGAAAACTGTCAGGAACTCCCTCAGGACAGCGTATTCGAGTTGATCGTGAAGAGACTCAGATGGGCTGGGGAGGCGGACAATATCAACCAAACCTCCGTGCGCATCGGTCGTCTTACCTCCTCTATGACCGCGGCGCTCTCAGTAACTGGCAGGTAAGTCAACCAAACACTCGAAAGCTATGATCAGAATACTGGCGACTCACGGACCTTCTCAAGGCGAAATGAACTTGTCATGAGACAAGAACAATCAACAAGATACGACGAGAGTCAAATTCGGGCCCAAAAGATTGAATACGCTCTGGAGAAAATGCAGGGTACGCTAGATAAGATAGCAGACGCGCAGGAAAAGTCATACATTGAGCGGAAACCCATGAGTACTCTGCCGGCGCCTCAGACACAACATCCCCTGGAATCGTCATTACCAAAGCTACTTGCTTTCGGAGAATTACCACCAGAAGCCTCCGAAAACGTGTTGGACAAGATTTTGCCTTTGAGTCGTAGAAGCTCATTATCAAACTCCCTCGAAACCATCACCTTACTCGAACACGCCAGTTAAGAAGTTCAGTCATTAGATGCGGTATACCAAGACGTCACGATGCCGCTTATGCTGATGAAAAGCGGATTGAATGTGGCCGTCGATGTTGCAATTGCGTTCGGCGGATTGATTCTCCCAGCTGCGAATGCCTCGTTCGTGAGCAACATAGTCGATCAAATCCTGCATCAAAGCCACGCATCTTCGTCGTTCCATCTTGCGGCTAAGACTAAGCAGAAATTGCGGGGAAATGCACTCTCGGAAATCGCACACAAGTCGGAGAACCGCAACTACCTGGAGACCTGGATGGGAACTTTCACCATTGACAGCTCATCCGGCCGAGTGCATGATGGGCCGAGTCAAGCGGGGATGGTAGGAGGCAGCCTTTGTTTAACACAGCATGTCAAGCACGATACTCCCTGGGGGCTTCTGGAGGCAGCTTTGGTTCTGAAAGGAAACCGAATCCGATCTGAGGTACTCAGATTCCGATTCTATTTCAGACCAATCCGGGAACTTTCGAACGTGAACGTTGCAATCACCTACGTATCACACGCGGCCTTTTCCACGGCCTTTGTTGTCGCCTCGGCTGCTTTTTATGCGTCGTCGGATCTTGTTGAGTTTTTCCATTCCTTCTTCAGTCAACCATTCAAAGAAGCAATCAAACGGCGGGCGAGGTCATCTCACTCATTCGGCACTGAACAGACTAGCAAGCTGCTTAAGCACCTAGGGAACTTCGATATCCCTCACTATAGAATAGGGCACAGCTTGAGACTGTTGCAATACCCGACATCTTCCCATTTGCAAATAATGGAAAAGGTCAAGGATGCGGACGTGCCTTACTCGGTAAGGTCTCTGCCCCACGAGCCGTATAGCTTTGTGTTAGTTAGCTGTTGATATTCGACTTCATGCAAATTCACGCCACAGGCCTAGCATCGTGGACGACAATATATGATTGGAGATGCCTTCTATTTTCATTTTCCACATCTAGCCATCTATCTAATCCGCACCAGTCAACTCAAAGTAAAGTCTGATCGCAGGCAAAAACTTCTGAGCCTGACGGAACTCGCCCAGTTTGACGCGCATCTGGTCAAAGGCGAGCAGGACGGCCTGGTCGGAGCCGTCCGCGGTCTCCCGTTTCTCGGTGATGGGGACCTTCGCATAGCGCTGCGAGAAGTGCGTAAGAAGCACGCGGCGGGCGCCCATGCGGTACGCAACGTCGAGGGCCTCGGACATGGTGGAGTGCTTCTTGGCGATGGCGTCGCCCTTCTTGTTGTCGTCGAAGGTGCTCTCGTGGATCAGGAGGGTGGCGCCCTTGCCGGCCTTGACGAGCGAATCGCTGGGTCGGCAGTCGCCCGAGAAGGCGATCTTCAGGCCCGAGGGGAAGCTGAAGACGGGAGCGTAGGAGTTTTGGCAGTGTTTGACGGGGACGAGGACGGCAGAGGCGAGCCTCGTTGAGTCGTCCTTGGGTAGTTTGGCGTCGTCCTTGGGCCAAACAACATTGCGAGTCTCGATGCGACGACCGTTGACAGTTTGGATATTTTCAATGCGACCATACTCCTGTAGAAACAGACGCATACTCACGGGGCAGTAGATAACAAGCCTAGGTTGAGGGCTGAGATGTTCGGTGGCATCGCACCATGCACGCAGTAGGCTCGCTGTGCCAAGATGGTGGTCTGCGTGCATGTGGCTAATGAATATGCAACGAAGATCCCGAAGAATTTGGACTAGTTCGTCAGCAAGGAAAGCTCGTCGCAGCTGACCCATTGTGTTTTCGCCAGCGTCAAGAATGTAGTTGCCATATTGCGGCACGCGAATGAGTGTCGAAGAAACATTGCGATACTTGGATGGCAGAGCGGACCCAGTACCGAGGGGTATAATTTCGGCGTCTCTGTTGGGGATGTCCTTCTCAACTTGCTCAACCTCCGCAATGAACTTGGGCTCTTTGATCGCGGCCTTTGCCTCATCCGCGAGTGCCAGGACTTCTTCCGGAATTGTACCGGCTTCTTCAAATGTCGGGAACGGAAGAATCTCGTCGTCTTTCATGCTGAAGCTCGGCGAGAGCATTGTCTTCATACCGACGCGGCCTGCTTGTACATTCGGGCCGATGAAAGACAGGTCTCGAACGCTGTTGTCAAAGTTGAGGAGAGGAAAGCGGTCTGGGTCGATTCGTCGTAGCTTTGCCAACAAAATGGCGCAAGACTCTATAGTCACCATGTTTGGGCTTGTCTGTGGGGCCAAGACGATGTGGTTCACATCGGTCCTCTCCCTCATGAAGTTTTGAATGCGGGTATCGTCAATGACAGTCGGACCGAGAAGCCAGTAGAAGATGGGCACATCTTCCATCAGGCTAGAGTTCTTCCATTCTGGCCTTGCAAGAAAAGATTCCACTGCCGACAAGTTTGGGATATCAACCAACGCAAACCCGCATGGCTTGATTCGCTCACCCAACACCATGTCAGGTGTCACATCGACACCATCTGCACCTTTCACAGTCTTTCCAGCTGCTAGATGCTTGAACTCAAATGGCTTGATGCCGTATTGCTTGGCGAGTTGCGGATTGAACTTTCCTCGACGACCTCTGTTCTTGACAATATAACAAACAGACATATCGGACGGTAGCTTCGGGTCTGGAAGACGTACAACTTTAGTGGCGGGCCAGGGGAATCGCACGAGTACATCGATGTCGGGGACGGGCCCCTTATCGCCAGGCAGAGGGCCCTTGTACCTCTCAATTTGCCCGTTCTTTCTCACGAAAATGGTGGCGGGGAGGGAAACCTTGTGCAGCTTCGTCTCACAAAGAGTGTCCTTGCTCCAGTCTGAGTTGAACATGTCTTCCACCACAGCGGCGACACCTTCGCGATTGAGCCTTTCGTGCTCTTGTGGAGTCAGCGTGGGCTGGGCCGTGTGATCAGCCGCCACTTGCTCATCCTCAGCAGCCATGACCTCATGGCTCCTCTTACGGGACCTGGCCTGAGGCTCACCAGCAACAACAGGGACTTTCCAGACCTGAATGGCATCATCCTCCCAGTCAGGGGTGGTGGCTTCGGGATTGGCAATCCTTGGATCGTCGTGGCATTCAACGGAATGGATGGGCATGCCCTTCCTGAAGACGAAATACCTTGCCGTGGCGAGACTGTGGGTAAGGTTGCGGCCTCCATGAATCTCTATGCGCTCAGGGCCCTTCGTCTCTAGCAACGCCTTTTGGGACTGCTTCCTGGCCTGGTTCTGAGCCTCAATCTCCCTCCGACTGCCCTCGAGGACGTCGGCGACTGTGAGCATCATACCAATCATCCCACCAGTGTATTCCCATTTCGTTTGACCAGACATGAACATGTTTTCCAACTTTGCCAGGGCGACCTTGCGCTGACCCAACGCTCTTTGCGTACCCTCTGACAGATGTCCAAAGAGATACCTCCGATGGTCAAAGTGCAACAGCAAGCTGCCGCCCGTGTCCGCCGTCGGGGTCGTAGTAATTTGGACGTGGTTCGTCATGTTTGCAGCACGCTCGTTTGGTTGCCAGGGAACAGGGGATTTTCGTATCGGCGGCCCTGTGAGCAGAAAGAAGCGTAGAAACCAAAGGCCCGGTGTCGCTCTATTCCAGTCGCTGCGGATCAGGTAGGCGCTCTTGCCACCAAAATCGTCTGGATTGCCTGTGTAGACGTCCCTCTCCTTCTTTGACAGGTGAAATCGCCCGGTGTTGTAGCACAAACGTTCGATCGAAGCAATGAGCTCTTTGGGAGCACGTTTGAAATCGAACTTTTCCAACAGAAAATCGTCAACGTTATCAGGTTCGGACGGTCGTCGAGGTCGGGGCTCCAAGTCCCAGAGGCGTTTCCTACTTCCGCCCGATGATGAAGCTTGCTCGGGTTTTATTGTGCCCGCGTACCTTCTTCTCGGCGTCGTAGTGTTTTTGCTGGCTTTTGGCTTGATAGCGCGGTGTTGCGCAGATGCTACTTTGGCTGCTGGAGGAGGGGTAGGTCGAGGGGTAGGTCGTGGGGCTTCGTCGCGATTGCTCGGTCGAGGAGCTGAAGGCGGTTTCGCGAGTGGCTTCTCTCCGAGGGGCTTCGCAAAAAACGGACGAGGTGCTGAGGGAGGCGTGCGGCGACGAAAAATTGGCCCTACGTTCGTCCGTCCACGTCCCAGAGGCATGGAGAAGGGGAAAAGAAAGAGAGTGTGGAGCGCGAGGCTCAAAGGGAGGGGAGGGTCTTGAGGAAAAACCCGCTGGTGGATATCAAGACATTGGAGAAGGCCAAAGAACTGCACGTCCAATGCCAGAGCCAAACAAACACCTCGACGGGTAGTGGAACCGAGTTCTGACTATCGCGGCAACGGCGAGTGACTCTTGCTGTACGGCATCGGCGAGTGAATCGACAACGGGCGGCCTGACGCAGCTGCTGTTGACGCAAAAAATTCCTTCCATTGGTATCCCTGCAACGCCGCTGATAAGGGCTTATCGGAGGCGTTGAGCTGAGTCATCAACATGAGGAATGTACCCAACACTAGGTAGAATAGATGCAATTGAACAAGCCAAGTCGGGATCTGAAAATAGAGGTAAAGAAGCCTATTCTTTTTTTAAGTCATATTCGAACCATGACATCTAACGCCCTTTTCAACCCTGAAGTGATACCTGCGCCAAACACCACCGCCATATTCGGTCCCAAGATCACTTCTGCACCATGGATATCCCGTTACCCCACCAAAACCAATTTCATATCCGTTGACGCCGTCTCCTAAGCCAAATCATCATCACATTTCCCGATGTGCCGGCATCGTGTACCAAGTCTTTGACGCCCCGGACGTGTATTGCTGATTCCGACTCAGCACGACCGCAACCATCTCCCGCGCAGAAATGAGACGAGGTTGGGACTCATCATGCACACGGGGCCGCGAAGGGATCGTTGCCATCGTCACGACTTGCACCGCTGTGCGATGCAGTCATAACGCCTGACCCTGCCAACCCAGAGATGTTGTTGACAGAGCGGCACTGCGCTTGGTGGTGGTTTGCGCCGCGGAGGCTGTGGGTCGGCTGCTTGCGGGGCCGAGGGGCTGTTGCAGGTAGCCCAGCTCCGCGTCGAGCGGAGCTGATGCCGATATGCGTTGTGGGAAGTGACTGCGGACGGAGGCAGCCCCGGGGAGTGTTGCTACACCGCCGAGAAGGAGGAGAGCTGATGAGGATGATCGGATGGCGCTCATGATGATTTTCGGCGCTGTTGAAACTTGGGAGTGCGGATAGTTGCAACGGGTGTGCTTTCAAGTGGAAGTTCTCTTGAGTTTGAATCGACTGAGGATTCAAAGCGTCGAGACCAGACTACTTATACTCGAGTCTGGATCTGTTGAGACGGCATATCTGCAACCTCACCATCTCTCCCTCGAAAATCGATACCCGACCGTTCCTGGCAAGCGGCCACTCGGCGGCATTCCATTCACATTTGCAAAGCACCTGCATGGAGAAACAAGGCCAATAACGGGCCGAGCCCACGGTCCCATCAGGCCATGCACCGTGTCGATGGCACGACGGGAATGGCGGGGGTGGAACGTGTTTGCGAAGCTGAGGGCGTACCGAGTCTGAGCCGAATGGGGAATCGAAAGAATGCCGTCTCAGGTTCCGTGCCTCTCCCCCCCACGGGCGGTTTCCTCTCTGTTGATAACCGTGTAACCTCGATAACGATGCATGGCCACTCGGGGAACGTTGTTGTCTCTGCCCGTCTCTCAACGCACCATCTCAACTGGTTCGATGCTCTTTAAGAAAACAGCCCACGACTCTCGCTAACCACCAGATGTGGCCCCCCCTCCCCGCCCGCGGCCGCTGTTGAGACATTCATCTCGCCGCTGCAGCCCAACCCCAACAACGCGGGCATGCGAACAAGAGACACCCGTCGCGCTTGATAACTGGCCATGTTCTGCATCTCGAACTCAGAATCACGCGCTCAGAATTCTTTGTGGTGTGGTGGTGAAGTCAATTTGCCATCAACCAAAACACAGCAGCGACGGAGGCGTCTTCTCAGATACCGATCCTCAGATGTTCCGTCGATCTTTTAGTCGCCTGTCTGGGCCTATTGCAGTGCCGTAGGCCGCTCCCGAAGCAATGCATCTATCAGGTCGAGGCAACCTTATCTTATCGAGCCATCCCGCCATCACATCCCGCCATCCATGATCCCCCACCCGGCGTCCAGGCATCTCCACATTGAAGTCCATGTGGAGGTTCCTGTCCTAGCCCCCGACCTGTCACTTGTCTTCCGAGTTCCGATTTCCATCCCCCGAGCCTCAGCCCGGGTTGAATCCCAGCTCACGGAACGAATTACCAATGGCCAATTTGTCAACGGCAATAGCTTCTCGCAAGCCGGAACGCATCTCAAATCCCCCAGACAGCAGATTTCGCACCAGAAAGGACCCTAAACCAACCCCAAATCCGGCCCGCCAAGTCAACTGCATCATGGACAAGGGCCCCTCCTCGAACCCTGCCACCACCTCTTCAACCCCTCCATGCCCCTCCACATCTAGCCCCCCTCGGCGTCGACTCCACCATCCGAGAAGCTAGGCCGGCAGCTATCGGTAATGGGTAAGCATCAGTAAGGGACACCAACTGAGAACTGACTGCCTTTCCGTGTTGTGTTTCCAATCGTCCTCGAGAGAAAGTGGGTTCCTCCAACGCATCCCGCAATCGCAGAATTGACTCGCGCCCGCTCCCCGTTTCGTGACCCGCGATATATAACCCACATAACCTCCCACGCAAATAAAGCTATGTTGCCCAACGCCCGCCCTCTCCTACTCCGTCTCCCCACGATACCCTTCTCCCGCCCATCGCCGTCCCTCGTTCTCCGCAGCCGCCGCGCATTCTCCAAAATGGCCCAGCAAAACACAAAATTCGAAGGCGGCTCCTCTGCCACGCACAACCCCCACCCGGACTTCAAGTCCGTCGAGGCGACACGGCCCCCCTTCGACCCCTCCCTCAACGTCCGCTTCACAAAGACCATCGACCCGGACTGGAAATACGGCTCCGGCGCCAACGCCCTCGGCCAGTCCGCCGCCGCGCACGTCTCCATCGACCCGCACGAGGAGGGCCGCCCCGCGGGCTTCAACTACAAGCTCCTCATCTCGGGCGTCGTCCCGCGCCCCATCGCCTTCCTCTCCACCCGCTCCGCCGACGGCTCCGTCACCAACCTCGCCCCCTTCAGCTACTTCAACATGGTCAACCACGACCCGCCCCTCTTCGTCGTCGGCTTCGCCGCCTCCGTCGACAAGCCCAAGGACTCGCTCAAGTGCCTGCTCGAGAGCAAGGAGTGCGTCATCAACATCATCTCCGAGGGCTTCCTCGAGGCCGCCAACGCCACGAGCGTCAACGCGCCCTACGGCAAGAGCGAGTGGGACGTCAGCGGCCTGACCCCCGTGTCCGACTGCAAGCACGTCAAGGCCGCGCGCGTAAAGGAGGCCATCTTCAGCATCGAGGGCGTGCTGGACTCGTTCAAGGAGTACGACTCAAGGGCCACGCCGGGGAAGAAGAGCGGCGTCGTGTGTATCATTGAGGGGAAGAACTTTTGGGTCAGGGAGGATGCCATCAACGAGCAGAGGAATATCATTGATCCTACGGTGAGTTATTGTAGTCGTTCATCACTAATAGGGATGCTGATGCTGATGTCTGATAGGTTCTCCGCCCGGTAAGCAGACTTGGCGGCATCACGTACGGCCGTACTACCGAGGTCCTTGAGATTCCCCGCGCGGACTGGGACAAGAACATTGGCGGCGAGGAGGGTTACGAGAAGATCAAGAACGGACAATAGACTATCTGAGATGTAATGACGACACATGAGAGAACATATAGACGGGGCAACTAGAGTCATGACACAGCAACTCATGCGGCGGCCCGTGGAGGCGTCCGGCGGATATATAGAATGCAGAAATGGAAATACAAGGACGCGGTATATACCCATGCCGTCAACCCCAAGACCAAACTCCAGAAAGGCATAACCTGGTATCTGACCGTTTTTCATGCAAGTCATACTCCCTCCCTTCCTTCGGGCCCAAGTCATTACAAACGCTGGCTTTACAGGTAGATACTCTGCCCTTGCTTTGAGACGATGAACTCGCAGCCCAGTTGGGCCACCTCTTCGTGGGCCCGCAGCTCTTTCAGGATTACTTCGCTTGTGTTGCGTCCGTCGAAACGCTCTTTGACGTGAATAATTACGATTTTGAGGCCTTTCAGGGGAAGGCCCGTCTGATGTCCGTCTTCAGACTCGCTGACGCCGAGCTCCGCCTCTCTCAGCGACAGCTCTTGGGTGGGCGTAGTAAGATGGGAGCTCTCCACAGATGTCGCAGCGGGCGGAAGTGGCGGCACGTGGGATATGTCTGCGGACACAGCGCGTCTTGCTACCGATTTCGGGCTGATAGGGGACTCGTCGCCGCTAGCCAGACGGCCGAACGCCCCGCCTGTCCTACGGCGAGGAATGGTGTCTGCATCGGCCACCCGTTTGCGTTTGCGTGATGGATGAGGTATGTCCCGGACATTTTCAACTTCCTGAGCTAGATTGCCCAGTTCTTCGATCAGAAAGCTGGGTTTCAGGTGGCCGAAGAGGCGGTCCACAGACTGCGAATCGTCGTAGGAGCATTCGATGAAGATCGCGCCGAGTTGACCTGATACGATTCTGGGGGCGGCTTCCTGCCATACGAAATGATTTCGTGGGGACAACGAGAGCGAATCTGGTTCAACGTCACCGAAGATGAGGATCTGATGGTTCGTGGCGAGATCGAGTATGAAGTAGGCTGAGGAATCGACGACGCAGATGCTTGCTTGAGGTTCCGGCGCAATGGAGTGGTTGCGCGCTGTACTGGCGATGTTGTAGGGAAGGATGCGTGGCGATGCAACGGAGGCGGCGTCAACAGAACCGTAACGTAGTGGCGTCGCAGTCGAGGACGTTGAGCCGCGGTGAGGGTGGCGTTCGACACAGTGGCCGTGTGAGATGGCGTGAGCCTTCACCGCAATGCGGTCGGCGACCTCGAGGTAGCCTTTGGCTTCGCCTTCGCCAATCGCCGGTGAGCCGCCTTCGACAAGCCGAGTGAAATTTACGAGACCTGCGCCGTTGTTCTCGTCTGACAGGTTAGGCCAGATGATGTTATTGAAAATATGACTCTTGAGGGCGTCAACAGCATAGGGCAGGGCAGCCACGCGTTTTGGGCGGGTAAGTCCAGCAGTATTGATGACAAGTCCGGCGAAGTGGTCCAGATGAGGATGTGTGATGAGATAGGTGTCGATGAGAGATTTGGTTATATACGACGCGATAATTGACGGATATAGGACCGGCGCATCCGGGGGGAGCATCCCCGCGGTCAGCTCCAGCCCGGCAAATGGGCCTTCCTTAAGGATATACGGAAGGGGAACCTCCCTGCCAAGGCTCGGAGGTGTCGTTTCCTCAAGTATGCGGGTGATGGCGGAGAGACCAACACCGGCATCGACAGAGATGAGAGAGCCTTTGGTCCACCCGGAAGCGACTGAACGAACCAACAGGGAGGTCGTATTGTTTTCTTGGGGACCACCGCCAGCACCCTGCAGCAGGTTAGTGGGGTGCGACGACGTAGATGCATATCAGCGAAGGGATTCCGTGAAGTGCGACAGGTCGCAGTCTATTGGTCAGCGCCTCATTATATCGATCTCAAGATTCATAGTATCTTTGAGGTATTTCTTGAGGTTTGCTGATATGCGTGGTACCCGATGTGCACTTGCAGATTCAGGTTGGCTCGCGGCTGCAGAATGAGTTGCCTATTCGGTACGATTGGGTCCCGATAAAGACGACTGCATGAACGGCAGAGTATGCGCCGCCCGGTTGGGTCGGGATGACTGCGCGGCTGTCCATTGCGACTAATAACGACTCCCATCAACGAGAAATGGCGGTCGAGTGTAGCCAGCGAAGAAAGTAATTGCGCCGGTGGGCCGAACAGGAGGCAGACAACGTGACGGGCAGCAGTTTCGGGGTGCGGAGGACGGCGGATGATGACGAGTGACGACAATAAGCAGCAGCAACAGAAGACGAAAAAAGGCGACAAAGATGAGATGGACGTACCAGAACAATGACCTGAAGAGATGGCCGACGAGCCTTTTCCGGCTCTCCGTTCGTGTCTGCCATGATGGGGTCTTCTCAGCCCGAGGCGCAATGCAGATTCACGTTATGAGATGCGTGTGAGAGGATTAAGATTTCTGCCAGTGGTGACAGCGCAGCCAATGCCGCTTCGAAAGCCACCACCCGCCAATACAGAATTGCCGCGATGAGGTAATGGGGCGCGTGGACGTGACAGGAGGAGGGACGGTACGGCACGGCAAATGAACTTGGCGCAGGATGCGACGTACAGATGCGCGCGTGTTGGGTTGCTGTATCGCGGAGGCCGGCGCAACTTTGGCGGAAGTGTGAGTGGTCGTCGCAAGGACTGGCAGGTCCAGGATGAACAGTCTGAAGGGATGGAGAGCGGACGATGAAAGATTTTGAGGTGAACCGTGATGGTTGTTGTCGGTGAGTGATGGTTGGTCGGCAACTGAAGGGAGCTATCCAAGTGTAAGGCACGACGAGGTTGAGGCGAGGCGAGGAAGTCAAAAGGTAAGACAGCCTTTTCCAGAAGAGTCGTAGTAGCCTTCGGGGTGGGCTTGTTCCCCCGAGGACATCAGCCTGCGAAAAATATGAGGAGGCTAGAAGAGAAGGACACCGTTTCGAAGCAGCGAATCGAAACAGGGCTGGGGCGCAGGTCAGGTCAGGTTAAGGTAGATCGGGTCTGATGTTTGCGCCTACGTCGCCCTCTTTCCCTTTTGATCCTTTTTTTTCTTCCTTTCCCTCAAATGTCCCTCTTGCTGGCTGTCGGCGATTGGCGACGGCGACGGCCTCCACACAGCTCGGTGGTCCCAGGTCCCTGGGAGGAAATGGGGATTGGGGAATGGGGGGGAATGGAGACGGTATGGACGGCTTCCCCGATGCGCCGGCCGACGACGTCGTGCACCACGCACGCAGCGAGTGGATTTGGCGGCAAGCGCCCCTCCGCGGTCGTCGGTTGCGCGTAGTGCTGCTTGGGTAACGTAACGCAGGTAAGGTAGATAAGGTGCGGTGCGGTGCGGATACGGGAGCGCTGCAGAGGATTAATTGATTGTGGATTCCGGCCTCTTGGGTGTAAGGTATTAAGGTCGGGTAGGTTGGGGGTGCGGATGATGGTGTGTTTAAGTCCGATGAGCTGGTTTTTTGTCAATGGCTTTGTTCGGGGCGTCGGGCGTTGACCTCAGCAAAAGGTTGTAAGAGAAAACGAGAAAGAAGTAGCAGGGAACAAAGGGCAGAGGCAACGGCCAAAGAAGGACCAAAAGGTAAAGCAGAGAGAAGCACACACCTCGGTCGGATGCAGTGACAATGGAGCGGGCGTCGCCAGAAATGTTTGTGCTCTCTTTCTGTACTCTGGTTGCTAGCTACTAGCTGCAGCAATGCAGGTGCGAGTGCAGCACAGGAGGTGAGAGGTGTGTGTGTCGGTGCTAGCAGCAGCTGCTGCTGAGGTGCTGCTTGGAGGAATGGCTATGCAATGTATTTCCTCTAGCAAAATTAGGTGGGAAGATACCTGCTGGAAGGGGCGGATCCTGACAGTCAATGTCAAGTGTTCTGCAGCTTGAGGTGGGTGAGATGCAGCATCCGGCTGCAGATTGCTCCTAGTGGGTGCCCTGCTGCTGCAGTGTGGTAGGTGCTCAGCTGGCTCGTGCTCAGCTCCCCAGATGCTCCCCCAAGGCGTGTGTGGTGAATCTGAGATCCAGGCTGAAGATGCGATGCGGCAAGTGGTGCCGTGATGAAGTGCAGGTGCGTGTTGTGGTTGGTTGATCGGTTGGTTGTTTAGTCAGTCAGGGCAGGTACTCAGTAGGCAGGGTAGGTGGTGGTGGTGGTGGTGGTGGTGGTTGTTGGCCGCAGTGATGTTGTTGCCGTTGTATCGCGACTTCAGTCCTGCCGGCTATTGCCCACGCGCAAAAGGTAGCTCCAAGTTACTACTCTTGCCAATTGCGTGTCGTGGTAGCTTTCTTCCTGCTGTCAGGGTCCTGGGCAATGAACCACCTCATCGAAAAAGGCAAGAACCACTGAGAGTTCCGGCTGCCGTCTCCCGAAGCTGTCGGATCGGAAGCTGTCCCTCATCCTCTTTGCGCTTGCCTGCCGTCGTGACCTCCGTCCTCCCTGCTCTTTTGGACGTTGTTGGACTGGCTGCCTTCCAATTCTGGTATTTCACCTTAACCAAGGTTGAACTCTGCACCACGTGATGCTGCCCGTCATTGGCCTTTCTCGCGCCAATTCTCGCTTCAGTCTCGGCTCCCGTCTTCGTCTCTTCCTCGATCTCGAACTCAATTGCAAGCCAGTTGCCCCAAAGCCTGCTTGCCTTTCGTCCTCACTCTGGTCTCTGCTCGCAATGTATCGCCTCGTCTTGCTCAACCCAGAAAAGCACAATCCCAGAAGCGACGAAGATCACCCGGTTACACCCCAGGCTAAGCTTCAACCCAGTGTTCCAGCTCTGTGCCGTCTGATGTCCGATCGCCAATGGCTCGCGGGGGAGACCGGGCTTCGAAGCCGAGCAATCAATCCCAACCTTGGGACGAAGCAAATCACCTCCACGAGGCAGCGTCACCCTTTCCTCGGAACCCTGGCGCCCTCTTCGCAGCGCGCGATGTTGCCTCTGCGTATCCGGTTATCAATGCGATGGCCCTCTGCGAGCGTAACAGACTTTGAGTCTACAGCGAACCGCCAAGTCAGAGAAGGAAAATAGAACAACAGAAACAAAGTCTCCAAGTCAGGCCAGAGTTTCTCGTGCCAGAAGTCGAGTCAAAATTGCCTCATCGGCCTTTCGAGAACAACCATGTCCACCTCCTTCATGACAAACGACAGAAGACAATGACGACAGGCCGACAAGGACCACGGTCTTATATTTGTATGTACAGTACCTCGACTTCCACGCGAAAACGCCTCTTAGTGCGTGGCTATCCCGTCCTGCCAATTCTCTGACTAACCCACGATTACATTGTTTGCCTTGCGCCATCATCTGCACCACCACCTGCACCTGCCCTCGTTATGTTTCGTCTCTTGCGTCCCGCGCCGACGCCGACGCCGCCGCCGCTGTGCGCCCTGTTCGCTGACGTTCCGGTCTTACCAGTTCAGCCCTGCATCCGACGGGCACACAAGAACGGTCGACAACGACGGCGGAATCGATTGGGCGGATCACTTGCTGTGTCGATACAAGCGCCATGGACACGCCGTCTTCAGCGAGGAGACTTCAGTCGTCGTTACGCAGCTTTGCATCTATTCTGCACTAGCGCCTCACCCGCCTTCGGCCTCGCCGCTGCAGTTGTGTGCCAGCGATTCCCACCAGCCAAACCTGCGACTCATTTGTCCACATCTACAACCCGCTTTCAACCTCCGTTGCTCCGACATTGCTTGCGCTATGCTGAATTCTGTCTGCTCACAAACCATGCCATAATGCGGACGAAAGTCCATCACGATGCTCACCTAATCCATGTCGCTGCATCTATTGGCGCCTCTAGCGTGCCATGAGGCTGTCCCTTATGGAAACTTTCTTATGTGGAAAGCCCCGCTATCAAGGGTGCCACAGCCGCCTTCACCCAAATTCTCCTCCGGTTCCCCCTTCCCCTCCCCGGCCGCCGCCGTGCAAGCCCTGCGGGCGGCTGTCCAAGCTTTCCCAATCTCTGCGAACCCTCTTTTCACGATCAAATCGTGGCCATTAGCGTGAGCGTGTGCTCTGCGCCGCCCTCTCATGCCCGACCGTTTGGGACCGTTGTCTGACAGGGCGTTTGCGGCTGCCCCGGTCCAACAACATCAATACTTGGCAAACCCTTGGCTTGAGCCTGGATGGTGAGTCAGGTCTCACAGCCGCAACAACGGGGAAAGCATGTATGCGCTCCTTTTTGATATATGTGTCTGTCTACTTTTGTCTACCTGGCCCGTTGGCTACCGGCCTTTGTGCTCCGAAATATTTTCCGTCATCCCATACACCCTTGTCAAGTGGACAAGATTAAGTCTAAGTAAACAAAGATACGCTGGCAAATTGCTCGAGGTCCTAGCTCGCGACGAATGAGATGATGAGTAAACTATATACAGAATGGCGCACAAAGACACCGAGGTCTCCATCTGCAGAATGGTTTCAGGGCCAGCCAACAGACCAAGGCTGCGTGGGACGTGCCCAGTCCAGTGCCGAGAACCGAAGGACGGATCATGAGATTGATCTGCACTGACGGCGCTGGCGTTTATGGCTGTCGTCCAACTCACACTCGTCCACCAGGCAGCGTTGGCGCTTATTGCCGTTTGTTTCGGCCAGCTCAGCGTTGCGCCCGTCATCCTCAGCCTTGCGGCGCGGTGTCTTCTTAGTGGCCTTGGTATCGTCCACCGCGCTCTGGGGAGCTTCCTCATCCTCGCTGAAGATCTCCTCGCAATCGGCCAAGCGAGCAAGCGCTCTTGACCCGGCGTCCCTCTGCGACTTTGCCCGTTTCTTCCTCTCGTTCACCTTTTTGACGTACCAGCCTAGGTCGCCCCTGTGCTGATCGATGGAGATGCCGCCGCGGGAATCCCGCATCTGCTGCCGGACACTGGTCTCCAGGGCGAGATGTTTCGTAGTCAGGGTGTACCATAGCTTCTGCTGCTTTTCAACGACGCGGTTCTCCGTAGGCAGGCCGAAAACCTTGTTCGTCTCGCAGAGTGCCCTCCACTCCTCGTAGCCCTGCTTCTGCGCCTCGCGCCAGTTCTCGTACTCCATGACCATCTCATCGCCGTCCCGGTTCATGGCCATCGGGTTCTTCTCTTCCTTCTCAAAGTGTCTCGCGTCCGGGCGCATGTCAAACGCTTCCGAGATCTCAAAGAGGTCGAAGCACCGGTCCATACAGTACAGATGCATGTACCCGGCGTTGAAGAACGGGTTGTACTCCTTACCGGAAGACTCTGGCCGCTCGTCGAAGCAGACCCTCCAGAAGCCCTTCAGGATGGTGCCCGTCGGCACGGGGCAGCCGTTCCAGCGGCATTTGAGGGTCCTCGGGTCCGGGACGCGGCTGGTGCAGCCGTGCGGATGGTTCTGTATCCAGATGGTGAGCGGGAGGGAGAGGCGCTTACGCTCCGTCATGTAGTGCAGGAGCTCGTCACGCGAGAAGCGGCATTCGGGTTTCCATTCGCCGGTTGGTCTGTACTGGAAGAGGGGCTTGGTCGCGGGAGAAGGGCCGCCCCAGTCCGGCGTCGCGGGGGGCACGGCGTACCAGTCTGAGGCGTCGATGTCTTTTGCTTTCGCGGGACGGGGGATGCGTTTGATTACCTTGCCGTTGACGACTGGCGGAGTTGTGTCGCGGGCGGAGGGCGCGGGGGAGGCGGTTATTGAGGGGACTGGGGTGGCGAGGAGTTGGCCCTGGAAATCGACTATGCTTGAGGGTGCGAAGCTATGAGACGGTTCTACGCTGCAGCGCTCGGATTTGATGAAGGTAGTAGATGCTGTGGCGATTGGCTGCGGGTGCTGGAGTGTTGTCGTTGCTGTCGAGAGTGTAGTCGAAGGGAATGGCGGGGGGTAAATGGACTGCGGTGAGGTTAGGGAGACGGCTGGCGGAAGAGTGGAAAGGAGGGATACCGCCTCTTCGTCGAATGTGAATGGGATTTCACCGGTCGAGACGGTAGAGAGGTCTGAGAAGAAAGAATCGATGGTGGTCAGGGCGGTGGATGTCTTTGTCTCGGGGAGGGAGACTTCGGGTGAAGTGAACAAGTCAAGGTCGAGGTTTGGGGCAGTGGGCCAGGTGAAAGACGTCATGTCGATATCGTTTGTGGCCCATGTTGAAGGGAAGGAGAAGAGGGAGGCATCGGTACCTTGGTGAGGCTCAGTCGGGGCTGAGAGGTCGGCCAAGAGGGAGGAGAAGATATCCTCGGAACAGGCATCTTTGTCCTCGTTGGAGGGTGCCGAGGGTAGCACGAGCGTGGAGGGAGGTTGTACGCCCTCGGGCCGCTGGATGAAGAGGTCGGATGGTTGGATCGTCGGCTCGACGTAATCACCAAGGTCGATGTCTCTGAAGATTGATGTGAAATCCTCCTCTAGGGGGTTCGTTTCTGTTGGTGGAGGGGTCGCGCCCGTTGGTTGTGTAGAGGGCAACGGGCTACCTGAAGACGCGTCCGGGGCCGGCCCGGCGCAGGCGTCGAAGTCGAAGAAGAGATTCGGGTCGGAGAAGTCATCGAACGATGTGCGCGGCATGTCGAAGGTGGAATCGAAGCATTCGAAGTCCATGTTCTCCATCCTGATCTCAACTGCAACGTTCCTCGTCTGCTGCTTTCGTCTCTGTCCGACTGCTCTCCGAGTCTTTTCTTCGGTTTCGAAAAATGGTATTAGAATTGGTTGATGAGAATCGAATGAATGCTGGAAATGCTGCGGTGTGTCTGAATCAGGAAGTGTGTGGTCAAGAGCTGCGGGCGATCAAGTTTAAATGTTCTGGGGCATGATTCGTCGTCTGGGTCATCCCCAATACTGTCAAGAGTGAAGAAAGAGCATTGTCTCTTTGGCCAACTCCGTGAATAAAGATTTCATTTTGCTATAATAGATGGTATGAACAAAGTAGTGCTGCAGAACAGCAGGCGGCTGTGAGGAGACAAGATGTGTCTGTGAGTGGACAATGGCCTTGATGAGCCGGGGCCAAAGGAACATTGATCAAGCACAAGACAGTTGGGTGACTTGAGGACATAGGGATAAGAGGACTCGAGCGAGTGTTGGCTCCATTGTCTTGAGTTCTTGAGGTATCTGTTTCATTCGTTAGTGGCTGAAGAGCTGCGCGTTGCGAATGAAGCGGATATAAGAGGTAGGATCAGGAGCTCAAAGCAAGTTTTTCGACACAAGGAATTCCGAACAGGTCTGTGTTTTTGCATTGTCTCATCATCTGAGAGGGTTGGGGAGGAAGACTGCGAGGAAAATCGGCTTACCTGTTAGTTATGCGACTGAGATATCGGGGAGGTTTGTTTGCAGCCAGAGTCGATAGGATTGAGGCCCAACACCACTCGATGGGAGCCTCGACCCTTTCTCGACCAACAATCATCTTCGAAGCCGAGGCGCGCAAATATTCATTGAGATGGGTTCTCATGGCGCGCCGGGCGGTAAGTCAAAGATCGCGTGGAGGCAGCTCCTTGTCTGGCGTCTAATCGCGTCTTTCATCCCACTGGAGGGCAGCTGACACGTTCGCAAAGCTCCATCGATGAGAGTAGCGACTCGAATAAGAGTCCCATCTGCCAACGATGCTCGCGACGGAGTGCTACGACGTGGCTTGAGAAAGTGAAATAGCAAACGCGTAGTGAGGAAAACTTTTTAATATGACTTAGGTAAGTCGTAGAAAAAGGTTGGCGACGAAGAGCCCCGCCGTCGTTGCAGTTGGCTCGTGCGCTTGAAGGTCGATGAATCCTTGTCGACACTAAGCCGTTCAAAGGGCCAGGCCTGATCGGGGCATTTAGACGAGCCAATAACGCAGAGCGGCGTGAGATGGGATGGATCTGCAGATTCCTTCTCCAGCAGGCAAGAAAAGACACTCATCAGTGCTGGGAAACAGACGATGAACGACGTGCCCGTTGTCGGATTTCATCTCGGGATTGGACTCAGATGAAGTGCGGTCCCCGGATGCAGGCGAACAAAAATAACTTACTAGGCCTGCAGTAGCTGGGCATCAGTATTGACATAATTGGCGATGGTTTCTGGTTTGTTCAGGCAGGTCCAGGGGCGTGAGATCGATGGGCACCTCGCAACAGGGAAGCATCCGATGGAAGGCGTTGGGCCGTTGGCTGGACCAAGGCCGGCAGTCACCTCCTTCAGTCATCCAGTGACTTGGCTGCCCCGTTTGGGACGTCCTCCGACCGGCCGTCTACTATTCTGGGTCGATTCTTGATTTCGGGCTGCTGGCATCGACCGCATCCCGGATTTGATCCTCAACGATGCTTGTCCCTATGACGCTATCATCGAGTGCCGCATTTCGAGGTGTTTCCGCCGGTGACATGAAGCCTCATGCACTGATGTTTCTCCCCTCACCCTCAGAGCCGAACCCCCAAACCCTGCGAGTTGTTGCCTCGCGGGTACCTGAAAGTCTGCTGGGCTTTGCAATCCGGGATCTCGACGCTAATCATCAGCTTGACACCGGCTGTCGGCCTGGGTGAACAGGATGAACTTGCCAGAATTGCCCCTCATTGATGCTGAGTGTGGACTGCGTAGTGAATGTCCCCATCGAGCACTATTTGAGATGCCCCGTCGCGGCGCATACAGATTCCACCATTTGCTACAGAACATGCGCTCTCCTTGGCCGACAAGCTGTCCGTTCTCTCCTGCATGTCTCCAGGGTATGACAACCGCAACGTTTTCGCACTCGTATCGCTGCGCTATCCAGCCAACCACCACCAATCTTTGTCAGTTGAGGCCGGGTGCCGCACCACCCAACTCCCCGTGTTCCCGCCTCGAACCCTGAACTCGCCCTGTACGTACTGCTGAGAAGTGGCCTGGACTCTGGACTGGCACCCGGCAGGTTCATAGGTCGCCTTAGTCGCCCACCACCCTCATTTTGGGCCAAACCCAGTAAAGCAGCCGCTGCTCCTGGTGCTCTTCCTGGCCCGACCTACGTCACGAGACTGAACGAACTGCCTGGGTGGAGGAGAATGAGGAACTGCCTGCACCTGCACCCGCACGCAACCCGCAATCCGCAATCCGCACCAGCAGGACTCTCTGCTGGACCTGACTTGCTCTTCCCACTCTCTGCACAGAGGAGAGCAGCCGCCAGTCGGGAAACGGAGTCAGAGTCAGGGACATCGACCAGCCATCGGGGCGACCACAATATCGACAGCTCTGGTGCCCTGACTTGCGATCGTCCCTCCTTTACCTCACCTTAATCCTTAACTCTGGACGACTCCCACCTCTCCCCACAACGCCCATTACCTTACCCGGGGGTCTCGGCCACTTCCAGACCCTCTTCGCATTCCTTCCCATCGTTACCGTTGCAGTCGTCGAACCAAGAAATCCTCCAACATGGCACAATTAAGCCCCGACTTGCAAAACAAGCTCGATGAGCTGGAGAAGGAGTTGGAGGTACGTTTGCGACTCTGTGGCGCCATGCGGCGAGCCCGCCCCGAACCACCTCGACAGCCCTCGCGCGCGCGCATCGTGCCCGAGCACCCGCAGCCGCTGCCAAAACCTTGACTTGCTCGCATTGACTGACGCGCTTTTGTGCTTGTAGGAAGGCGACATCACAGAGAAAGGGTGGGCATTTCCCCTCCTTTTGTCCTCTCTCCAAATCCCCACGCCGGCGCGACAGCGGCTAACGAACCCCTCTTCCCTCACAGATACCAGAAGCGACGAACGCAGCTCCTCTCTCAGTACATGGGCCCAGGCTCAGCCGGATTTCCCGCCGCCCCCGAGACCAGAGGCGGGCTGGGTATACACTCACCAGACAGTTCAATCCATCCCTCGAGCGATGGTCACCGAGCAGCCGCTCTCGCCGCCCTCGGCGGTAGAGATTCCGATCCTACGAGCCCGACGTCCCCAACCTCTGGACGACCGCAATCACCATACGGAGGCCATGGATCCGCGGGGTACGCCTCTCCTGGATATACCTCGCCCGGCGACGGCTATGGCTCGCCCCAGATGAACCCCGCGGGCCTCCTCAGACCTGGTGGCCCCCTCGCGGAGCACCGGCCGACTATGAAGCAGCATGATTCTCTCTTTTTGGGCAACCCCAACGAATCGCACACTCGATCAGGTACTATGGTTTCGACCGACTACGCCTTCAATCCCGACCAGCAGGGCGCCTACATGGACCAGATGCAAAACCAGTACGATAGCCGCACCGGCACGATGTTGGACACGACAGGTTATTTCTCGGGCTTTACTGGAGGCCAGAATTTTGACCAGCCTCCACATGAAGAGTACGGCGGAGGACATAGGTATTCCTCCGGCGAGGCCTTCTCGCCCACGGCAGCCATGGCACCACCCATGTTGACTGCAAACGATCTACCTCCACCAGAGTCGCTGGAGTACCAGATGCCCCTAGAACCTCGCGATCTCCCGTTTGCCATCTCCGACCCGCACGACAGCAATACCCCAATGTCAAAGTTTGATAATATCGCCGCTGTCTTGAGGCACCGGGGCAAGACGACAGCAAAACTTCCCGCGTACTGGGTACTGGACAGCAAAGGCAAAGAAATTGCCTCCATTACGTGGGACAAGCTCGCGTCAAGAGCCGAGAAGGTCGCACAAGTCATCCGAGACAAGAGCTCGCTCTACAGGGGAGACCGAGTTGCGCTTATTTACCGTGACACGGAAGTCATCGATTTTGCGATCGCTCTGCTGGGCTGTTTCATCGCCGGTGTCGTGGCGGTCCCCATCAATGACTTGCAGGACTACCAGAAATTGAACCTGATTCTCACGTCGACTCAGGCGCATTTGGCTCTCACCACGGACAACAATCTGAAGACATTCCAGCGCGACATAACAACGCAGAAACTGAATTGGCCCAAGGGTGTTGAGTGGTGGAAGACGAACGAGTTTGGCAGTTTCCACCCGAAACGCAAAGATGATGTTCCGCCTCTGACGGTCCCGGACCTTGCCTACATTGAATTTTCAAGGGCCCCTACTGGTGATCTCAGAGGTGTTGTGCTCAGTCACCGGACTATCATGCACCAAATGGCATGCTTGAGCGCAATTGTGTCTACGGTGCCTGGAAATGGGCCGGGTGATACCTTCAACCGCACTCTGCGAGACAAGAATGGCCGGCTCATCGGTGCCGGAGCCACAAGCGAGACATTACTGTCGTATCTGGATCCCAGACAGGGCATCGGTATGATTTTGGGTGTTCTCCTCACTGTTTACGGAGGACACACCACCGTTTGGCTCGAGAACAAGGCTGTTGAGGTTGCCGGACTTTACGCCCACCTCATTACCAAGTACAAGGCAACCCTCATGATCGCGGATTACCCCGGTCTCAAGCGCGCCGCCTACAACTACCAACAAGATCCCATGACGACGAGAAACTTCAAGAAGGGCATGGAGCCCAACTTCCAAACCGTCAAGCTCTGTCTGATCGATACTCTGACGGTCGATAGCGAGTTCCACGAGGTCTTGGCAGACAGATGGCTGAGGCCTCTGCGTAACCCCCGCGCTCGTGAGGTTGTTGCGCCAATGCTCTGCCTGCCAGAACATGGCGGCATGGTTGTCAGTATCCGTGATTGGCTCGGAGGCGAAGAGCGAATGGGATGTCCTTTGAAACTTGACATGGGTAGCGACGTTGAATCAGATGTGGAAGAAAAGGAAGAAGTAAAACCGGCACCTTCCAACGGCTTCGGCAGTCTCCTTGGGGGTGGCGGCACTGCTACTACCGAACAGCGCGCTAAGAACGAGCTCAGTGAGGTACTTTTAGACCGAGAGGCCCTCAAAACGAACGAAGTCGTAGTTCTCGCGATCGGAGACGAGGCTCGGAAGCGGGCAACCAGCGAGCTAGGAGCCGTTCGTGTGGGTGCATTTGGTTATCCGATACCCGATGCCACGTTAGCCGTCGTCGATCCCGAGACCGGCTTGCTGGCATCACCACATGCGGTTGGAGAACTTTGGGTCGATTCGCCTTCACTGTCGGGCGGTTTCTGGGCTCTTCCTAAGCATACTGAGCAAATATTCCACGCCCGTCCGTACAAGTTCGACCCAGGTGAGCCGACACCGACGCCTGTGGAACCCGAGTTTCTGAGAACCGGCTTGCTTGGTACGGTGATTGAGGGCAAGATCTTCGTCCTTGGCTTGTACGAGGACCGAATCCGCCAAAAGGTCGAATGGGTTGAGCACGGTACCGAAGTCGCGGAGCATCGCTACTTCTTCGTGCAGCATCTCGTCGTCAGCATTGTCAAAAACGTACCCAAGATCTACGACTGCTCGGCTTTCGACGTCTTTGTAAACGAAGAGCATCTACCCATCGTAGTGCTTGAATCACCAGCAGCGTCAACAGCCCCTCTCACCTCAGGAGGGCCTCCGAGGCAACTCGACACAGCACTGCTTGATTCTCTCGCTGAGAGATGCATGGATGTCCTGATGCAGGAGCATCACTTGAGGCTGTACTGCGTTATGATTACGGCTCCTAATTCTCTCCCTAGAGTGGTGAAGAACGGACGCAGAGATATCGGTAACATGCTTTGCAGGCGGGAATTCGACCTGGGCAACTTGCCCTGCGTCCATGTCAAGTTCGGCGTTGAACACGCCGTCCTCAACCTGCCAATTGGTGTTGATCCAATCGGAGGCATCTGGTCGCCGATCTCATCCGACTCTCGCGCCGATATCCTCATGTCCGCCGACAAGCAATACTCTGGTATCGACAGAAGAGAAGTTGTTATTGACGATCGCACATCCACACCATTGAACAACTTCGGTTGCATCACCGACCTCATCCAATGGCGTGTCGCCCGGCAACCCGAAGAGCTCGCTTACTGCACTATAGATGGTCGTGGCAGGGAGGGCAAGGGCGTTACTTGGAAGAAATTCGACACGAAGGTTGCAGCTGTGGCGTTGTACCTGAAGAATAAGGTCAAGGTCCGCCCAGGCGACCATCTCATCCTCATGTACACACACTCCGAAGAGTTCGTCTTTGCGGTTCACGCCTGTATCAACCTTGGAGCGGTGGTCATCCCGATGGCTCCTCTTGATCAGAACCGTCTGAACGAGGACGTTCCAGCGTTCTTGCATGTTGTTGCTGACTTCCGCGTCAAGGCTGTCCTGGTCAACCAAGATGTCGACCATCTCGTCAAGCTCAAGCCTGTTGCGAACCATATCAAGCAGGCCGCGTCCATTTTGAAGACACCGATACCCCACTACTACAACACGACCAAGCCGCCTAAGCAGAGCAGCGGTTTGAGAGACAACGGCATCATGATGCAACCCGCCTGGATCCAGTCGGGTTATGCTGTCATCATTTGGACATATTGGACGCCTGACCAGCGCCGTATTGCGGTTCAACTCGGCCACGATACAATTCTGGGCATGTGCAAGGTCCAGAAGGAGACGTGCCAGATGACAAGCTCGCGCCCTGTTCTTGGGTGCGTTCGCAGCACCACTGGTCTCGGATTTATCCACTCGTGCCTGATGGGTATCTACATCGGAACACCGACGTACCTCCTTTCACCTGTCGAGTTCGCCCAAAATCCCATGTCACTATTCGTCACGCTTTCGAGGTACAAGATAAAGGACACCTACGCTACCCCGCAAATGCTGGACCATGCCATGGCCATGATGCAGGGCAAGGGTTTCACCCTCCATGAGCTCAAGAACATGATGATCTCGGCCGAGAGTCGGCCACGCGTGGACGTGTTCCAGAAGGTACGGCTTCACTTCGCCGCTACCGGCCTCGACAGAACCGCCATCAACACTGTTTACTCGCATGTACTTAACCCTATGATCGCGTCGAGATCATACATGTGCATCGAACCTATCGAGCTCGGGTTGGACACCAAGGCTCTGCGTCGTGGATTGATCTACCCCGTGGATCCCGAACAAGACTCCAAGGCTTTGCTCCTTCAGGATTCCGGCATGGTCCCTGTATCAACACAAATTGCCATCGTCAATCCCGAGAGCCGACTACTCTGCCACGATGGCGAGTACGGTGAAATCTGGGTGGACTCGGAGGCTTGCGTTAAGAGCTTCTATGGCTCCAAGGACATTTTTGACGCCGAGCGTTTCGACGGCCGGACAGTGGATGGTGATCCGAGCATTCAGTACGTTCGTACTGGTGACCTGGGTTTCCTGCATAACGTGAGCAGGCCTATTGGTCCTGGAGGTGCGCAGGTTGATATGCAGGTCTTGTTCGTTCTCGGCAATATCGGTGAAACATTCGAGATTAACGGTTTGAGTCACTTCCCCATGGACATTGAAGCATCTGTGGAACGATGCCACCGAAACATTGTCAGCGGTGGATGGTAAGTCATGTGCACGAACCCCGTGTTGTACAAGTGCTAATAAACGCAGTGCCGTCTTCCAAGCCGGTGGTCTCGTTGTCGTACTCGCCGAAATTACCCGCAAGGCGTATCTCGGTTCCGTCGTCCCAGTCATCGTCAACGCCATCCTCAACGAGCATCAAATCATTGTCGACATCGTAGCCTTTGTCAACAAGGGCGACTTCCCCCGATCCCGCCTCGGCGAGAAGCAACGCGGCAAGATCCTCGCCGGATGGGTTACCCGTAAGATGCGTACCCTAGCGCAGTTTGCCATTCGGGACATGGATCCTGCAAGCATGGGAGGCGACCCTGGCGTTCAGGACGGACCAGATCCGCACCGCGCTTCTATCGGCAGTCAACGCAGTATGGGTGGCCTGGCGCCTGGCTCCTCCAGCCTTCGCAACGTCGAGCACGCACCACAGATTCTGGAGCAGGAAGAGTTCGACCAGCAGCACGGACACATGGCTGCCCTGCCTTCCCAGGGCCAAATCGCAGAGATGCCAGGCGACGAAGGTACACTGTACCAGGGTCAAGCCAGCGCGCAGCAAGGTCACGGGTACGACCTGCCTGACTTCAACCAATTCGGTGGTTACGAGGGACCGCCGCCAGTTGGAGCGAAGCCGGGGTCGAGAGCAGGACCGGGAGGACCGCCACCTCAGATCAATCTTCCCGGCGTCGACGGACGTGAAAGCATGGATCTGTGGAAGAGCAAGGACGGCGGCCAAGACGACGACTGGACTGCTCAAGCATTGATGCACATGAACCTTGCCAGTGATTTGGAAAAGAGGCATTGATGGCATTGAACATAGGGGGGCATTGTGGCCCTTTGGGCTTGGTTTGTGTTTTATTCTGTTAAGCCTTGGGTGGCAGTCTGCGGCGTCGGACATGGTTACGATACCGTAGTTGTTGGGATTATGAAGTGTTTGGATAGAGGATTCCCCGTGCATGCCTCAAAAGATCATTTTTAATTCATCATCGCCTTTTGTTCCTGGGATTCTTGTGACATGGAAAACATTGAACGAGGCGTGTGTTCTTGTCGCTCCCAAGACTCCGACTGGAGCGATATAAAAGTCTGAAACCTGCGGTTCAAATGAGACTCACACGATGTATCTGGCCTTCCGTGACAACGTAGGGTGACCTTGTCTTTGAGTATGGGTTGCAAGTTGGTCTCTCTCCGTCAATGCCTCAAGATCTTGTCGTTCAGAGTTACTGACGTCTCTCCTTCTTGAGTGTTCTTCCACTATTCAGTCATATTGAAACAGGACAGAGACGGACACGGGCGAAGGGCGGTTGAAGCGCTTTGCGAAGGTGCCAGGTCTATGGACTCGCGTTTCAGTACTGGGATAGGCTCTCTGGCCTGCTAGAGAAATACGTTCAGCCAACCATACTTCCGTAGGACCATTGTGTCGCGTCTTTCCAAATCTCTCTAAATTCTCAAGCCATGCCTAAAATTTAAAGGTCACCAATGAGATCTTCACCTCTAAGACGGAATGATCACATCTACCGCGCTTATCGGTGTGTATGCTTGAAGTTGGCTCGCCTTCGTCTTATTATATATATATATATATGTATTTAGCTTGACACGTTCTGTGATTTCTAGGAAATCCAATCAAGTTATAGGTCGGTTTATTTAGCATCTTCAGAATTACATCTGGAATGTAAGGCTTATGAGGTCGGCACTATTATGGGTATTTCACGAGCCTTTAGGCAGCACCTTTTCTCAGGTTCTGTCTTTCCCGTCGCTGTCGTTCGCTGTGGTATTGTGTTTATGTCACTGGCCGTATTCGCACAAACTTGTGGCCGGTCTGTCTCTTCGCAAGCTGCTACTATTCTGAGCTCCGTGGGAACGTTTGCGCCGAGCTACCAATTAGAAAGATGGAAAGAAGTAATTCTGGATATAACAGTTATGATCCGCTCAGGTTATTTATTTGCTTCATACTTAGCTCAGGATGCAGGCATAACCAAGCTCGCAACGTGTGGGAAATCCAAAGGCAGCACTAACATCAACACAATTCAAAGTATAAAAGGTGCGGGACTACTCTCGCACCTTTATCAGGACACAATCGCAAGGTCGTTGCGTTAGGTTATGGTTGATCAAACAGGTAAACAGCCAAGAACACGCCGAAAGGTTTTCATTGTTGTACGCGATGCTGACGCGACAGTGCTAATTACATGTCCTTTGCTAGTGCCCTTTGTTTCTACCTTTCTGCATATATTCGTGATGAATAGAAGGGAACGGCATGCTTCAAGGTAGATCCACGTTCTTTGTGCGTTTAGATAGAACGTCACCCGTTTCGACTTCAGGCACAGAATTCATACAACATTCTGTCCCTCTCGCCATTTCGGCTGCTATGCGACACACAAGCCTTGCCTCTGTAAAAAATAGGTGTCTTAGTCTACCTATAATTGTATTTTCATCAATTCCAGGCTCCAGGTCTCTGGATCAAGAGTGAAAAGCAAAGATTATACTGCTCTAAAGATAATGTCGACAGAACATGAAGGACATAAGCTCAAGCAATATTTGCGAGCATAAGAAATCGTGCCCGTGAGATCTTCTCTCGTGTCTACATCCACTAGATCCACTAATCGAATATCATCTCACGCTGAAAAACCTTGCATGATGTCATTCGCCTGACGCTGTCCTTGCCCCTGTATCACAATGATGGAGAGTCATGTTTATTCTCAGATATCTAGCTGCTTTTATAACTTGGCTTCTCAATTAAGCTTTTCGACGGTTTCTCATAACATATCTGCATTGCGAAGTCATAACTCTGGCTCTCATTACATTGATTTTATGAACTATTAGAACCGCCGCACCTGAACCTTATACAAACTGGACTAGGGCAGCAACACCGAAAGATCCCTTTATGTTACGCTAGACCTATGCGAAGGCGAATGAAGCGAAGGCTAGTATAAGGCCACGCAAGCCGCAGTGTCTTACAACCACACGACCAGAATATTCCATTTTGAAACGTTTCTAAGCTTCCACCGCAACTCTGCGCTAGTCCCTGGCAAAATCCCCTTAGAAGGAAGGACAAAGCCTCTAATTTCTGGCATGACGTGTTCTTTCTGAGTACCTATCTTCCGGTGGTTCTGATCGCCGGTACCCGATATTTATTCTACGTATAAACGCTATTGTTCGGTGTCGTTAGATTTCGAGAGAATCTTGCGAGAGCTCAGTCTCGCGCCATGAACCTCGCGACGTCCATTGATTTCCCAATGGTTCTACGAGTCGTAGATGCAGCTGTCAAAAGGATGAGTAGGACGATTATTTGTTTGTCCCAATAACTTGTGCTGAGTACATTTGCAATATATTGAAACAAGGGGAACACGTAAACCAAGCGAATAAAGTGTCTGATCAGTATTCTTTGGATCATGGATCACCCCCTCGGTGCTCTACAGCCAAGTATGAAAGATATTTAGGATGAAAGCATGCGCCAAATGAATGCCACCTCTTGATCAGTCAATCACTTATCACGAACTGGTGGGAAATTTCATCGCAAGCATACTGTAGAAGTGTTCCCTGAGCTTAAGTCAAACAAAGTAGAAATTGTGGCTAGCTATGGTGACAAGATCCCTTACCTCCGACACAGTCAATGAGTCTTATCTTCCAGCTCTAATAACTTTTCTGCGTCAAAACCCGTAGCCTGGGAAAAGTAATAGCCTCTCTGGTTGGTGACAAGTCTCAGCGGCTCGGCTTCCCCACCCCGTTCAACAGTGAAGTCACAGTTGAAATGGGTGTGACCAAACGCCCATACTTTCACTTTTCCACTCTTGAAGCACGCTTCACCTGACAAGTCGGTCGCGAATCCAGGCGTAATGGGGCTTGAAGCATGCCTCGGGTCAAGGGAGCGACTGTCTCTCGTGGGACTCCAATGTGTGAAGATCATAATCTTCGCATCAGACTGCTCAAGCTCACCGACCTTCCCGTTGAGCCAAGCCAGGTCCTGCTTATGTGCCTTATTATGCGCGTCGATATCCCAGTCTTCAATCTGGAAAAAGTCGTTGAGTCCCATAGACACATTGTCGCAACTTTCAGGAGGGACGTGAGAAAAAAGGCTGCATCCCAGAATGATGATGTCTGTGTCTGGGACTCGGAAGACCGTTCGGTTCAACAAGACGAATTGCCCCAAGGACGGGTCATTGTTCACGTCTTCGTGGAATGTGTGAATAATCTCGAGTGTCTTGGACCAGTCGGATCCGTATGCCTCGTGGTTTCCGGGGACGAAGAGGACAATGCGGAATTGGCGAAGTTGTTGGGTGAAGAAGGCGAGACAGTCGTCCTTGTGAGCGGCAACATTGCCAATGTCTCCTAGCAAGGCCAAGACAGGAACAATCTCGAAGATGTCGTAGGCTTTTGGCGACTCCAAGTGTAGGTCGGAGATGATTTGCATGGTCATCTTGGCGGTGGAACTTGGTGATGGAGAAGTTGAGAAATGTGAGTGCTGCCTAACGAGAAGAAGTGTGGTTGTGCATGCCAACACATAGTGTCGAAATTCCGTTATACTCACTGTAAACACTGTGCCAATAGTCTTCGGTTCATGGTTGTTGGGACTACCGAATAACCTGCTGCCTAGAAACAAATTGCCTTAATTTCGCGATGACCTATTATCTGTACGCTTTTTGAACTACTATGAAATATCTTTATGTGCGTGAAGAGCATAACACGTCTAGACCGACCTCGGATATCTTGCCGACCATCATTTGTTGAAAGTCGTCGATAGGTGCCGTGCCCTCCATGAAATGATCAAAGTCAAGGGTGAGTTTTACTTCAAGTCGGTGCAAATCCAAGAAGACGCCGAATTTCAGTTTCAAGCCAATTCAATTCTCTGCAGTGGGTGGGTCCTCGAATTCACATACTCTCCATCCATGATGCCATGAACATACGCCTCGCCAACCACCAAAAACCCACCATCGGTAGCAGGACGAAGAATAAAAGGCACATCTGCACCAAGTATAACCCACACGGAGTCTCCGTCCCTCAATTCCAAAGGTCCAAGTCCAATATACCCTTTCATACATCCAAAAGGCCGTCTTCTGCGTAGTTTGACGCTCGCAATATTGGCGTACTTCACGCCTTGGCAGATCATGCCGCTCCTAAGAGCTTGGTACGCTTGAAAGGTCTTTTCACCCGCTCTCTCCGTTTCCCAGTTATACGCATATGCCCTATCTGCAATCGGGGTTCTCCACAGAGCCTCTTGCACGTCCGCCGGAGCAGTGTATACCTCATTTGTCTCTCCTAACAAGACTTCGAGGCCTTCGATCCACGATGCGAGAGAAGCTACACGCGCCGAATCGTCTGCGAGATTGTCCGCTTCAACAAATGGTAACCCCACCTGTCCGACGTCGTCCACATGCACGGCGATTAGGGATATCTGCTTGTCTGAGATGAAGCATCCCGATAAACTCTGCGGACAGCCTGCCGAAGCAGAGTACGCACTTCGTAGATTCCCGCCCCGAACCACAAAGTCGGAGGTGATGCTCAAAGGCTGCGGTATGTATTGTGATGACCAGTCTGGCGCCCAAGAAGGAGCACGTCGTACGTTCGCAGCTGCTGTTCCGTTTTCCTGACATGTACCCGCAAACGAAAGTAGTCTCGGGCCGTAGAAGCTCAAGCAAGCTGTAGCAACTTCAACTTGCACCGTGTTCCAGTCTTTGCTGTAATCTGCAACAATCGACGGGCTCTTGTCTGGATCAATAAGTCCCAGCAGCGCAAAGACATAATCCCGTGGGTCCGAGGCTTGAAGCTGCTGCTGGGGGGTGGTTGCCATTCTGGACAGCAAGGAAAACAACGTAAAGAACGACGAGTTTGACCGCGTAAAAGCGACTGGAGTCACTCTGTCCAGAGCCGTCGTGAGAAACAGCGCCAACGCAGAACTGTCTTGCCGCCCGACACCGGTGCCGACGATGTTGAGATAGTCTCGTAGGCCGCACAGAAGCCAAAAGCCCCAAAAGAACCTGCCCCAAACAATATCTGCATCGCCGCAGCAAACAAATGTATTGGACGACAACACACGTTCCTGAATGACCCAGACTCGCCGAAACCAGGGTCTGCCGAAAAGCGAACTTATTGCCGCTAGTTTTGTCGCACCGCCTCGAGAGAGATCGGCCAGAATTCCGTCGAGCATTTTCTGGGTTCTGATCACTCGGCGAGTGGATGGGGTGTCGGAAAATGGAAAATTGGTCCAGCTGGGGACGTGGTCGTGGAGCCTTACTCCTCTCCTCCCCAGCGTGTGCAGCGTCTCGATAGCAAGGTCGCTATGCTCGTCGGCCGGTCCCAGCCATATCATGGTTCTTTTCGCCGTGCTGAAGATGGCGCCCATCTGGGCGACTTGCTGCGTCCTCTCAGACTCGTTCTGCTGGTCGATGCAGATAGCGTCGACCCATAGTGTCGGTCCTGGTTCTTCATCGTTCCCAAAGCTGCTCGCCACATGCCTCAGCGCCGACTGAAGATTCTCAGTGACTTGAACGTTTCGTCCGTCTAGGATGATGCCGCGCGTGGCTGTTGGGTCTCCCCAAGCATAGGAGAGTGCTATGTAGTTAGGATTAGTGTACAGACTGGCGTGCTTCAAGCGACAGCGGACCGGCGATTGTGTGTCGATCTTATGGAGAGGTTCAACCTCAATGAGGCGGATCTCTTTCTCTAGTGGGCTCAGAGGCCGGTACGGAAATCTGCCAGCGGTCTGACTGTGAGCATAACCAGTCATTGCTCTGTTGTTTTTGAAGTCTGCGGTACTGTTATCAACCACCCGTGTGAAAGAGAGGGGCTAATTCTCAATAATAATCCGATAGGCCAAGTTGTGCGTCAAATCACGGGACCAACAGGCCTGTCTAGAATGTTGGCATGCCGATACCTCCACAGTCACTTCTCAAGACCTCAACCAACAACAAGAGACAGTGCATCCAAGCCAACCACGGCCGCACAGCGATGAAGATGCACAACATGAAAATCGCATGCTCTAAGCCAACTTAGCAACAGGCGCAGGTTTGTCGCCCTCCGTGAAAGTCTCCCCCAGCCATGCCAACACATCCTGACCAAACACAGCCGGCGTCTCAAGCAAAGCCCAATGCCCACCCTCCCTCGTCACAGCCTTCAAATGAGGCAAAAGCCCAGCCTCGATACTCGGCTGGAGACCAGCAGGCCTGCACACGGCATCCTGCTCGCCGCCCCAGTACAACACCGGCACCTTCACCGCCACAGCGTCTTTGGCGATCAACTTGTCTGCCTCGTTCTGCACCTTGGAGACCATGGACTTGTACCAGCACTGCGGCGCCTCGAACCCGGGCTCCTTGCCGAGGCGCTCCATAAAGTCCACCTTGTGCTCGGCCGTGGCGTACGGGAGCGTGGGCTGCGTCCTCCCCTCCGTCACCCACCTGCGCATGCCGCCGGGGCTGGTGAAGGTCTCCAGCCAAGAGGCCGGATCGCCGAACGCCGCGCAGTACACGGCCTCGAGATTGCGGTTCATCAGCCCGGGCCCATCGTCCGCGGCGAAGAGGTGCCAGTACTCAAAGAGGCCTGCGCCGAACACCTGGCGAGTGATGTTGTTCACCGTGTCGAGGTCGAAGTCGTCCGTCGGGGGCATGTATGTGACGTTCACCATGACGAGCGCCGAGACCCGGGCGGGGTAGAAGTTGTAGAGGCGCTGGGCGAGGGCGCTGCCCCAGTCGTGGCCGAGAGAGATGACCTGGTCGAGGTTCTCGGCGTTGAGAATCTCGACGATGTCGGCCGTCATGTGCTGCCAGCCGTAAGCCTTCGGGTCGGTGGGCTTGGACGAACCGCCATAGCCGAGGCAGTCGAGGGCGAGGACGCCGTAGCCGTGCGGGAGGAGATGATCGTTGATCAGGCCTGCCCAGAGTTTGGCGCTGTCGGGCCAGCCGTGGAAGAGGGCGAGGGTGGGCTTAGACTTCTGGGGAGGGGATGTGTAGTAGGTGTAGGTGAATCCTCGTGAGACCTGGAGGGTCTTTTGGGTGAGCTGTGAGAGGTCCATGACGGTTGGTCTGGTATGATTCTTAGCACTTTTCCATAACAGAGATCTATAGTTGCGGGGGGAGACGTGACGAAATACTTATACAGTGAAGTGGAGTTTCCGAGCAACAGAAGTCCGATGCAAATAGCCGTCACACCAAACCTCAAGTAAGTAACCTCGTCGTCTCGGTCAAGAGCTGCTTATGACCCGAAAGACACGAGCTAAGCTTTGTAAGATACGACTGAACCCTAGGTTTTGTCGGATTACTAATATCCATTCGGGGCCAAATAGTAAACAGCATCAATCAAGTCCGGGTCCTTCGGGGATCATGAAACTGCGACACGGCATTACTCAACTTCTTACCCGTTGTCTCGTGCGGGGTTGAAGAGGACAGATTTTTATAGCTGATATCAATTGGCCAAAAACAATGGGTACGTCGGCGAAAATCAGAGGGGAATATTGAAAAAGAACCAGGCCCTGGTCGAGTGCTGAGTCGATAGGAAGACGAGAGCCAAGCATTGAGCATAGAGGTGCATCGTCGTGTCCCATCAGCCTGCTTCCCGCAGCTTGGCTGCAGCTAGTGAGGGGTGAGTTCCGACAAGAAACCATCAGAAAGATAAGGTTTTGCGAAAATTGTTAATCAGGTAGGTAGCTGGACTTCCAACTGCCCTCGCGGGCTAGTTGTTTGCGGGTGAGAATGCTGATGTCGGAACTAACCCACCAGGCCACCGCCAACACCACCGAGGAATCCGTTGCCCATTAGTCAGGCGAAGTAACTACCAACTTACCAAAAGAAAGACACATGGCACCTCAAACAATAGTTGTGAACACTGAAAGGTATTTTGGCGAAGTATTTTGTGACTGCTTTATTTCTTTATTTCATACGTGGTTCTAGTTAATGCGTTGTCTAACCCTCTTCTTATACCCTTCAAACATGCAGTTCCTGAACCTCCTTGCAAAGAATCTCTACTGGGCGGAAAGTGCTTCTGAAGGGCGTGCGACCAATGGTCAAGGTTTTGAACATGACTGTCTCCTCCTCTGAGTACGACTTGCCATCAGCGTTAGCCGCCTCCTTCATCAACTGGGCCACGCTCTTGACCTCCTGAAACTCGCCCTTGATACCACTCTTCTCTTCGCCCCAGAGCTCGAAGAAGGGATAACCGTGCTGAGCATAGGTTTTGGCGTCGACAGGCGTGTCCGGAGCCGGCTGGCCGGTGACCGCAGCGAACGACTCAATGTCCAGGATTGTGAGGTTCGTCATCACCGAGGCCTCGATATCCCACACATCTGCAGGGTATGGATCGGCTTCGATTGATTGTGTGATCAGACCCCCGGCTGCGAGACCCATTTCCTTAACGTTCGGAGTCGGCGCAGGTGCGCTTTCAAGCGCCCTTGTATCTGACTTCGCCATTCCAGGCAGAGAAGTTGAACAGGACATCAAGGTCATAGGTCCCTGGCTTCCAAGACCGCCTTTCCTGCACCTGCCGAATCCTCCGCCTCGGTGAACTGGCTGGGCGTGAGTAACACTCAGAGTGAAGGATTGAGGCGGGAAATAGACATCGCCGAGCTTGACCTCATTGCCAAAGTCCATTCCGATCTCTCGGTGTCGCCTCGTCGCGTTGGTGTGCTTGGAGAGGGACTGGTCCTGGACGGCAATGTCGAATTCGTCCCGGATGCGTTCCTTGACATCTTCCCAAGTGCTCTCAGGGGTGAGACCCTTCTCGGCCAGGTTGAAGGTGCGAGTGATGACCTTCTGCTCCTTATTCTCATGGCGGACATCGAATTCGGTGGGAAGATGCTTTTTGATGGGGATGATCTCGATCTGAATACCGCCAACCTTCTCCTCGCCCGTGACCTGGGCCTCGACAGAGAAGCCGTTGCCCTTGGGCTCCGCAACAAACTGCCGAATCTTGCCATCTTTGGAAGCTATTCCGTCGAGCCAATGCTGCTCAGGGACGACCATGTAGTCCTGGATTGACTTGCCGCTGCTGAGCATCTTCTGTCTCTTTTCCTTGGTCTTCTCGTTCTCCGTCATGGGGAAGCCGGAAACAGCGTTGACGCCGCCAACGTACATCTTGATGGCGAAGGGGGCATCGGCAGTGAAGCTAATCCACATGGCTTCGCGTTGGTACATGGGGAAAAAGATGCCGCCCTTCTCGAGGATGTCTTTGGGCATGCCGGGGTAGTCGCGAATCTTGAAAAGCGGGAATTGACCAAGGCCGGGAGGTAGGGAGTTGGTGTCTCTATTGTCGGGCACGCGAATAGTGCGGTTCAGATGAATGTCGAGGGCATGCTCTTTTCCACCATGGCGAACGGAGATTCCAGTAGCAGGCTCATTTGGAGTTTGGCGGTTGAGGCTGACGGTCAGTTTTCTGCTGGGGTCAAAATCGGCGGTGTTTGCGCGGATCTCTGGCATCAGCTCGATGGCGTCGCCTGCATTATCGTGGGTGGTAGTGACCATTTTGAGTGTTGATTTGGCTATCAATGGGATATTACGGGGAGGACGTGATGGTATTAGTAGTGGTGAGGTTGACGTTGTTGTGGTGGTGGTGATGATGGTGTGTGATGTCCCCTTCGGATTGGATGAGAGAGAGCAGTCTTGTATTCTTATACCTCGTGAATGAACACTACAGGGAGAATGCCACCTTCCTCATCTGATGGCCCTTTCCCAAACATGAGTCAATTGGATCGCAATCTGCAAGCCATAAAGGCATGTAGTTGCCGTTGTTGCGAGCAAGCCTCATGGTGGCGTTGAATGGGAAAGGACAAAGGATGAATGTCATTGGTTGCTTCCAGGCGAAGACTGGTTGCCTCCAGAAATACGTGCATTTGATTGGCCAGACGTGGCTGGCACCGCCCGATCTCAGGGTGCGTGAAGTGGCTTGATTAATCTAGCTATGAGCGCTAGGTGCGGCTAGCTATAAAGTAGTGTAGCTAATCCCTTATATAAAGGTAGGATTTAAGCTAGGATTTAGGCTTTAGACCTAGGCCTAGCTAATTACTATCTTATACCCTATTTTTAATTAATACTTCTAGTATTTTAAGTAAAGCTATTCTTGTTTTAAAGTAGTAATCTAATTAATTATATAGTAGTTTTATATTATTTTTATTATTTTACATTATTATTATTATTTTATTTTAATTTTAAAATACTTTTTAACTCCTTTTAGTTTTTATATAGCTAATTAATATTAAAATTACTACTTAAGTTATCTCTATAAGAATAATTAAATAGCTATTTAATACAGTGAATAGTATTTTCTATTCTTAATACTAAATTAAACTTTTAAATTAATGATTTAGAAGTTTACTATTTAATTTCTTTTTATAAAGTTAGCTTCTAATTTAGATAAGTCTAAAACTTATTCTTTTTAGTTTAATTTTAGGTTTTATATTTTAAATAGTTTTCTCTCTTTAAAAATAATAATCTTTAAGTTATTAATTAATTTCATAATACCTCTCTTCTAATTTATTAATTATATTAAGTTAGATATTAAATATAATAGTTTCTAATTAATATTACTTTAAAGATTAATCTTTTTATAAAGCTTTTAAAGTTTAGTTAATTAATCGTTTTTTTAAAACTTTAAACTTATATTAATTTTATTTAAGTCTAAAATTAAATAAGTTTTATTAGTTAAATCTAGTATAATTATAACTTAAAGAAATACTAACTAAGATATCTAACTTTTATATAAAGGATTTTTAAAATTAGTAATTTAATTATTAAAAAGAGTAAATTAAAGTAATTAGAATAATATAAAGTTTAATTATAAAAGTTAATTAATTAGTAAGATATAAAGGAATAAAGTTATTATATACAAAAGAAATAAATAAATAGAAGGGATTTAATTAAGATTAAGTTTTAAGATATTATCTTTAAATTAGGATTTATTATTAGTTATAAGTAGTTAAAATAAACTTAATATTCTAATAAAGTTATAATATTTCTCTATTATTAATAGTTTAATAAAACTATTAATAACTATCTTATAAGTTAAGATATAATTAATCTTAAAATTCTTATTACTAATAGTATTAATAATCTAATAATATTTAATCTTAATATAATATAGTTTAAGTAACTATTTACTTAATAGATAATTATTAAAAGTATTTAGTTATAGAATTTATATATACTTAGAGAGGTAATTACATAGAGATATTTATCTCTCTAAAGAGATCTATAACATATAATAAAGCTTTTCCTCTAAGTATTAGATTTATCTATTTAGCTTTATAAGTTCATATAGCTATAAATAATTATAGTATTAATTTCTAAGTAATTAGTACTCCTCTATATATAACTATATAACTAGCTATTAACTTACTTATTTTTTAATAATTAAACTAATTAGTATTATAAAATATTAATAATTTAAAGTTATTAATAGAGTAATTTAAACCTCTAAAGTAGAGTATTAATTATTATAAACTATAGAAATATCTCTATATTAATTTTAATAGTTTATTATACTTTTTAAAAGTATATTATTAATCTTTAGTAGCTCTACTTATAAATAGTATAATATCTAATTATATATTATTTATAATCTATTATAACTTATTTAGATTATTTTAATATTTATATATTTTAATAAGTATTTTATATTATTCTATAATCTTTAGTAGTTAAGTATTACTAAGGGGGTAAAATATTTAGTTATATTTCATAATACTTTTCTCTATTAGTATATTATTAATATATTTAATTTATAAGATTTAAAGTTATTTTATTTTATAATAATAAATAATCTTAAACTTAAGAAATTATTATACTTTACTTAAGTCTTTAATCTAAAAGAAGTTATGTAAGTTATCTTTAAAGTTATTAACTTATTTAATATTAAATATAATAATAAATATATTATCAATATCAAGTAATATTATAATATTATCCTTATTAATAAGAATATAGAGTTCTTTTTAGAGTAAATTAAATTTTATTTATTTAAGAATAGTAATAATTTATTTATACTAAAGAAGAAGAGATTCTCTTAGCTGATAAAAAGCTTTTTTTAATTTATAAAACTAGCTAAATCTATTATTAAACTTATAAGGTAAAATAATAAAGATATCTTAATCTCTTATAAAAATATTTAGGAAAACTATAACTACATTAACTTAGTAAAGGTTTAAATCTTTAAGTATTATAATTAGTAAAAAGATTTATAAAGTAATAAAATTAATGATAGTAGTATAAACTATTTTATTATCCTTATTTAAAAGATTACTATAAATAAATAATTTTACTTTAACTCTATTAAGTCTTTTATTTATAATAACTTTCTTATTATAGTTATACTTATTTACTTAAAGGATATTTACAGCTATTTAGAAGCTTTTTAAGCTATTAGTAATCTATATTCTCCAAGTTATTAACTTAAATCTTTATAGTATCAAAAATAGCTAACTTTAGAGGTCTCTTTTCTATTGCTTCTTATTTCTTAAAAGTTATAAATAAATAAATCTCTAAACTAAAAGTTTACAATAAGTTAGATATTAAGAAGGTAAAAGTAATTAATTCTTAATTTATTTTATTATTAATTAAGTTAATTTCTATAGCTTTTATTTTACTAAATTCCCTATTAAACTTCTTTATATTATATAATATTTAGGCTTTAAGTATTTAAGTTATTTAAATAGAAAAAGAAGTAGTTACTCTTAGTAATTTTATAAGGATAAAGCTTCTATTATTACTCTTTAATTTTCTCTTTAGTTTTCTTTATATTAAGTAAAACGTTTAAAGTGAAATATTAAGAGAGTGTTATTATTGTTATAAAATATTCGTTAATAATTATTATTACTAAGAAGTAATAAGAGATCTCTACTTTAGAGGAGTAATAAGAGAATATTACTCTAAAAAGTATATTAATTATTTTATTATAAAAAAAACTTCTTGTAGTATTAATTATACTTATATATTTATAGTATTAATACTTAATACTAATAAATATAGTTTTAAATTAGAAGTTAGTAAACTATCCCTCTTTTTATTAACTTCTTTTTATTTTTCAGAAAACTTATTTTCTTATTTTTATTTATTATTACTTTTTAGTTTTTAGGCTTCTTCTAAATATAAATTACCTAATTTCTCTTATTATTATTCTTATTTAGTAGAATAATAATAATAGTAAAACCTAATATTTAGATTATAAAGCTAAACTTTAGCTTTATATATTATAATTAGTAGTTTATTATTATACTTATAAATCTCTACTTTAACTTCTTTTTTTAGCTGTAAATTATTGAATTTAACTAAGAGGAGCTCTCTTTTATTTTCCTTAAATATTATATCTCTTACTCACTAAATACTATTAGTCTTTTTAATAAGAATATAAAAGATATTATTATAGAGGTTATTATATCTAATAAATCTTCTAAATTTAGCTTTAAATTTTATTTTCTACTTTTTTATATATAAATAGCTATTTAAATAAATATAAATATAGATTTAATAGCTTTAGTAGTAAAATTAAAATATATATAGTTTTTTTTATAGAGAGAGATATAGTAAGTATATTTATTAGTTTTTAATAAGGATTAATATCACTCCTATTATTAGATAATAAATTACTAACCTTTATAGAAGTCTTTATTAATTAAAGCTAAAAGGATTTAAAAAGGCTAGCTTCTAAGTATATTACTTATATTATTTACTATATAGCTCTACTAAAGCTTTTTACCTCTTTATTTTATTAATAATAATTTAAAGCTATTATCTTTAAATAGAAGCTTTATTTTTAAGTAAAAAGTCTTATTACTTTAAGAAAAGCTATATTATTATCTATAATAACTTTAGAGAAGTAAATAATACTATTTATTATTATAATCTTCTTTAGAAACTAACTTTATAGCTAAATAGCTATATCTTTCTTTAATTTAAATACTTAGAACTATCTATAAATTAAAAAGGCTTTTATAATATAGAAATTATAAGTAATACTTCTAAAGCTTTATAGTATTAGTTCTAAAAGTTAATCTAAAGCTTTTAAAAAGTTTAAGTTAGTAGTTATTATTATCTTTTATTAAGTTATTATATTAACTTTACTATAAAGTAGATATAATATTTAGATTTTATAAGAGGTATTTTAAAGAGGTTTATATTAATATCTTTTATAGTAGTAAGAGTTACTTCTTTAGATAAATACCTTAAATAAGTATAAAGATTTTAGTAATTTAGCCTAAGAGAACTAAATTTATTATTTTAGTTTAAAGGATAGATTTAAAACTAAAAGACTTATATATCTTATTTAAACTTAGTAATAGCTTTAGGTATATCTTTATAAATTAAGATATTATTTAAATTATTAAAATAGATATTTATCTTTTAAAGAAGACTAATGTTAATAATTTATATTATATTGTAAGGTTTATAAAAAGTACTATATAGTTAAAAAGTAGTCTTTTTACTATTTAGCTTAATAGTAATTATTTTAGTTATATTAATAGTTTAGCTAATTTAATCCTTTTTATTTATATAATTTATAGTTAATTATTAAGACAGATTTTAAAAGTTCTTAAAAATAGAGAGATTATTAAAGATATACCTATCAGCGCTAATATTTAATATAAAAGAGTTTATCCTCTCAATAGAAGCTATAGATATAATATATTAGCTTAATTATACTTCTTAATTATTATTTTCTTCTTTATTAGCTTCTTTAATAGTATTATATATAAACAAACTATTAATTTCTATTTTAGTAGTCTAACTAATAAAACTATAAATGAAAAGTTTAAAATCTTTTATTAAATATCTTTCAATTCTTTATATGTAGTAAATTTTATATAGATCTTTAGTAGAAAACTAAAAATTAAAATATAAACTATATACTTTAAAGTTATCTATTAATAATAATAGAAAGGTTTTCTTTTAAGCTTAAGCTATTAAGGTATTTATATAAACTTTAGATCATTAATTCATATTTTATTCAATACTAAAGTTTCTAAAGATACTGTCTTAAGTTTAACCCTCTAAAACAAATATTAAAATAGATATTTAAGTTATTATTTATTAAGTTTATAGTCTATTAATATATTTAAACTTATTACATAATAAAGTATAATACTTACAATACTTAAAAGAGTATTTATTATATTTATTAAAGTATAAGCTTATTGTTTTATAAAAATAATTATACATCTTATATTTATAAAGGTTTTTAAAATACTTAATATTATATAAGATATAAAGATTATATACTTCTATACTCTTAAACTTAAATACTTAAGTTTACGTTTTTATAATAAACTTTTTTTTATTAAATAAAGTTTTAATACTTTAAGAAGTTTATTTATATTATTCTTTTTTATTAAGACCTCTAAGTTTTTATAGAAGGTTGTTATAAGTATAAATTTCTATAACAAAGTTATTTTCTATAATATTTATTTTCGTTTAATTAAAATATTTAAAACTTTAGATAAGTTTATAAATAAGAACTATAATTAATAACCTTATACTAAAGCTATTTAGTTTATTAAAAGTTAAATAAAGATTTTATATAAAATCTTTAGTATTACTATAATTAACTTTAGTTATTTTATTCTAATTATTATAAACTTTACTTGTAGCTAGCTTATTAAACTTCTAGGTATATTCTTTAGTTTTAATAAAGATATACAAAGCTAAAGCTATAATAAAAAACTATTAATAATTATTTCCTCTAAAGAATTATATTAAATCTTCTCTATAAATAACTATTTAGTAAGTATAAAACTTATAAATATTAGATTACTTAAAGATTTTAAATCTTTCATTATTATTACTTTATTTTTTATAAAAACTATATCTTTATTATATCTATTTAGTATTTCTTTATTTATTAAATAGAAGAGAAGTCTTATTATTTCAAAAATACTCTTAAAACTAATCTCTTATAGCTAAAAACTTATAGCTTTAGTTAACTTAAAAATAATATTATATATTAAATTTCCTAGATTTAGGCTTTTACTAATTACTTTCTATATAGCTACTTTAGTTATAAGGTTTATAATAGAAAAAAAAGAAAAGTTAAATTATGATAATCTCTTTTTAATAAAGCTAAAAGAAAATAGAGTTAAATTACTAATTAAAGATACATTATTTTATTTAATTAGTTTAAAAGTTTAAGAGAGCTTTAAATAGTAGTTATAAATAATTATTAAATAGTTATTAAATAATCATTAACTTTAGTAGTTTAAAAGTTAAAGAGATTTTATAAATAAGAGATATATATTATATTAGCTATAATCTATATTTAGAAGTATTATTTCTAATAGTTTAGAAATCTATTAATTACTCTTTAGTAATTACTAAACTATAAAATCAAAGTCTTAATAGCTACTTAAGAATAACTTTACTATTTAGTAAATAGATTTAGGTATTTAGAAAACTTATAACCTATATAAAGTAACTTAATTAATCTAGCTATAAGTACTAAGTATAGCTAGCTATAAATTAGTGTAGCTGATCCCTTACGTAAAGGTGGGATTTAGGCTGGGATTCAGGCCTCAGGCCCGGGCCCGGCTGACTACCGTCTCGCACAGGGCCTGTGCTGCAGGCACGAATTGCACTGGCGGCTCAAGTTTTGCGCAACGGCGTATCAATGCTCGTCGAAACTCGCTGCCAGACAACTTCATCGTCACTTCCTTCTGCTGTATGTCCCAGGCACCGAAAGTTGGACAGGCATTCAAGGAGCAGCTCGTCTATCTTTTTGGAGCCGCCTGATAGTCTGCATTCAACTCCAGAACGCTTTAACCCTGCTTGCCTACAAGGCACTCCCTTTCTACCCAGCCAATGACAAAAACCATTGACGCAGTCTCCCCTCGGTGATGGCAAACGATGATGGCAGTTCAAGGCACCCAACCCCCTTGCCTACGTTCCCATTCTCAGAAACACGCAAGCAGTGGCTCTTGGGAAACCATATCGTTCTTGCATCTTGTGATACAAATGCTGGGCACCCAGACTGTACCCCGTTTTGACATCCGCACGCCTGCAGCATCAATCCCTGGACGACAGATCCGGCACCAACACTCCCACGCACCCAAAGGCACCTTCCTGTCATGTCTGCAGTCAATTTAGCAGCTCAACCGCCAGCACTTCCTGCATCAGGAAATGGGCGGCCGCGCAATAAAGTTTCCTGTCAAGGGACTCTCCGCAGAGGCCCTGCCCCCTGCAGACCACCGTTTGAAGCCCCTATCCATCCCATCCATCCGCTGGCCAAGATCAGATCATCACCTCAGGTCGCTGCGGCCGCCCTGCCCCTGTGCCACCCAAACGCCGGACTGCTTGCTGCTCCGGTCGTCCCCCCTCGGATCCACGTCCTCGGTACTGCTAGCTTGCAACACCAAGTCCTGATTGGCAGCTCACAAGAAAGAGCACGGTGAGAAGTGACAGACGCCAAACGGCGCGAATGCCGCCCATCAGACCACCAAGAAATCCCCAACAACTTGCTGCGGGACCCTAGACGTTAGTGGGGGGTTCGCTCTGCAATTCCCATAGGGCACATCGCTTTGCCGACCGAAACCAAAGCCCGTTGTCGCGAACTGATGGATCACCGAAGAAACGACAAGTGACAGAATATTTGTCTTGGATTCGCTACTCCTACGCTTTCTGCTTCTTGTCGGCATGCTGCTCGGCGCTGCCCTCCTCGGCAGCCCGCTTGGCCGGCGTGATCTCGTCGCCCTTTGCCCTGGCCGCTCCGTCGTCGCCGTCATCGTCGTCCGCGTCGTCCGCCCGCGCCCCGTCGTCACTCTCAAACTCGTCCATCATCTCCGTGTCGTCGCCCTCAAACAGCTCCCGCCAGCTGCCATCCCGCACCTTCTTGTCGTTCCCGTGAAGCCCGACCTGGTACGCCTGCTTCATCGCTCGGAGGCATATTGTCCTGCGTTCGTTGAAGTCGAACATGGGCTTCGGGTACACCCCCTCTTCCGTCTTCTCCCCACGCCCCGTCACCCGCACGCCCGCCTTCTTCTGGTCCGGCAGCGGCGCCTTCCACGGCTCGTAAATGTACTTGGCGTCTAGCTTCTTCAGCTCCGGCACCCAACGCCGCACAAAGTCCCCGTGCTTATCCCACTTCTGGCCAAACGACACCGGGCTGTAGCACCGGAAGTACTGCGAGAAGAAGGCCGTGCAGCTCAGCCACTGCCAGTTGCCTGCGTTGGCCGCCGGCTCGTGGTCAATGAGCCACTCCTCAAAGACCTCGCAGCCGCGCTCCCAGTCGATGTAGCACCCCCCCCGAGTGAGAAAACAGGCCACAGAGTGCCGGCCCAAGTGGTGAATCCATCCCTCCTCTCGCATCTGGCGCATCAGGGCGTCGATCCACGGAAACCCAGTCAGTCCATACTTCCACCTCCTGAACCACTCGTCGGCCTGCTTGGAATCGACGTGGTACTCGCCAGTAATGAGCCCCGTCTTGGAGTCGACCTTGGATGGCAAGTGCCACGGGATGAATCGGCAGTAGGGATTATTCGCCGTCTGGGTGAATTTATACCCCAACGCGGCGTGCGCCGCAAAGTACATGTCGCGGAACAGCAGCTGGCCCAGCAGGTTCTCCGGTATCTTCGCAGCTCCCTTATACTTATCAATCACCTCCTTCGCTCTCCAATAGAACTCCCGCACAGACAGCGCCCCAAAGTGCAGGAACGGCGACAGCAGCGTCGTCGACTGCGGCTCAAACGCCGCCGGGCTCGTCTTGGGCTTCTCAAAGGTGGCAGTGTACTTCTTGTCCTTCAAGATCTCCTCGAGCATCTTCAGCGCCTTAGTCTCTCCGCCGCGGTGCGGCGTCGTCGCAGACGGGAAGCCATGCTCCTCCATCGTCTCGATCGCAAAGTCACCGTCCGGCCCGGCAATCTTCTTATACGCGGAGTCTCCCTCCGTGCGCTGCTCCTTGTTAAAGTCCGGCTTTGTCTTGGGCGGCGTCGGCTCAAAGTCCACCGGCATGTCGCCGGGGTCCGGGAGCGCCTCCGGCGCCGGGATCGGCTTCGCGATGGGCCCGACCTTGGCACCCGCCGCCTGCAGCTGCGCCATGGACATGGTCGGCTTGCCGCCGTGCTTCTCCACGACGGCGTCGCTGTCCCACAGCGTCCGCCCGCTCTTCACGATAACCGTGACCCCGGCCTTCTCGGCCGCCTTGATGACCACCTCGTCCCGCTCGCGCCCGTACGCGTCCGTGTCCTTCTCGAAGACCAGGTGCGTCACCTCCCACGCCTTGAACAGCTTCGGGAACAGCGTCTGCGGGCCCTCGCGCAGCACGAACAGCTTCGACTTGGGGTTGAGCTTGGTGATGCTCTCCGACAAGTCATTTTGACAATCTAGCCTGTCGCTTTGGTCAATAAAACACACTCCTTTAAATTGGGTTCCTGGGTCTGACAAACAAGAACTGCCACCGGTTCAGACCCCCTCGGGCGCGGTACACGTAGTGCGGGTCCCAGGTAAAGATGGGCCACAGCACGGCCGGGTCCAGGGAGAGGGCGGCCGCGAGGGCGGGTGAGTCGTGCAGCCGGAGGTCGGTCCGGAACCAGTAGATGACGCGCGGGCGGGAGGGCATCGTATGTTTGGGAGGGGGGTCCGCGGCTTGAGCGAATGACCTTGAGATTTCGGTGAATTGTGTAACATCAACAAAACCGAGCAATTGGTGTCCCTAATTGACATTTGCATTTCCGAGTCACGGGCAAGGGAGCACATATTGTGAAGCTATGACCAACGACGCGAGAGCTACAGGGGAAGAAAAGTCAATGATGTCAATGACTCTCAGCCACGCGATTTCTCTCTCTTGGAAAGAGGGGGGGCGTTTTCTTATTCAGATGAGAGGAGCCCATTTACTTTTTTCTGAACATTTCTCGGTTGCACCCGCTATCTACCTTACCCCCGGGGGATACGTATCGCACCAAGTGGTGTAGTGAGTGCTGGGCCACAAGGCGCACCGGGCTTGCGGGAACGTTGATGTTTAGAATTTTTAAAACAAGATAACTTGGGTCCGTCCTGGAGATTTCGCCATCTCCCGAAACTTTAGCGGCCATGTCGCGAACGGTTGTCCCATCCTCACCCCGCGATTCGGGCAGGGTGTGGCTGGCAGACGCAAAGATCCATGAACCCTGATTCAGACGGTCTCTCGGGTAATGGGGACATAGAGAGGGGGGGGAAGGGGGGGAGGTTTCCGCGGGCTGCAGATCCAGGGAGATTAAACAGGTCCGCGGGGCCCAGATAGAATGCGGTCCTTCTTCTTCAGAAATGCGCCTGATCATCATCCATTCTCGCGCAGGCGCGCGTGGTCATACGCATTGGATGCCTCCGTAGAGCCAAGCCGATCGCAAAGCCGAGTCCGGTGTGTGCTGTCTCGGCCCGTGTCGCCATCACACGTAGAGCGGTCGAGCCGAGGAATGCGAGAGATGTTGCAACGATGGCCCCGGTGGCCGGATACAGATCGTCGACGCCAACATGGTGGCGATGGGCCGATGTCTAAGTCAAGCGTGTCTCTCTCCTGCGGACCTCACGTGTTTGGGGAATTGCAGTCTCATGCCGCCATCGACGTGTCGATCGACTCCTCCCTTGTTTGCGGCTCAAGACATCCAAACCCCAACCAAGCCCTCCAGGTCATCACATGTCCGCGGCACCTTCCTGCGCGTAATCAGCAGTCAATGCACGACGATACTCGGTGTCCGGAAAAAGGCGGCGCCCCGACTTCAATTGGTCTCCTTCTGGTACCTAGCGAGGTAGCAGCAGATCTGTACCTGATGGAAGAGTACGAAAGACGGTTCTATACATGATGCCCCTCTTCCTGCCGACGATGCAAACCAGGCCTCATACACTACCAAAGTAAAGCTCAGACTTCCTTTTCTCCATGATCATGACCCATAAAGTTCCACTGAGGGTATAATAGATACGAAGAAAGGGTGTATAGAATCGACAGATGAAAATGGACAAATGAGAAAACAAAAATAACAAATCCGCGGCCCAGACCTCAGTCCGGTCTTCCCTTTGAAGACTCATGGTGCGAGGGCTAACTTGCCCGATGTGGTTGTCTCCAAATATGGCACTGCTGTGAAGTGTAGCGCACGCTCAATTCTTATATACCCGTGTCGCAGCAAACAGCCCGAGTCGGACGGGCATTCCCAAAATGAAGAGTATCGTCGCCGTGTATTTGCCGATCTGAGCCGTCTCCAAACCAACGCCAATTATGATATGCCTCTTTTCATCTCCTTCGATTGTCGGTAGATCTTCGACGATTCTCTGTTGACACGTCTCGGTTACTTCACCGCTGCTTCTTTGACTTTTTGCGCTTGTTTGACGACCCGCCCTCTTCGTCGTCTTCATCGCTGTCATCTTGACGACGTGACTTACCACCGGACTTTTCGTTGCCCTTCTTGATAGAAATCAGGCAACCCTGCTCCTTCAAACGCTTCGTGAGCGGTGTGCTGGCTTGCATGCCCGGAAAATCCTTGGCGTTGTAAACTTGGAACACGTCGCTCATGATGGTGGACTTGATGGGAGCCTTCGGGGAGCGATGCATCGGGTCGACGACGATTAACGCAAACCTCAGACGAAAGGGGCCAGGTGTGCGGACCGACATGTCAGGGAAACAGAAAAAGCAGCCCTCTTCGCCGTTCTCGTCTTGTCCCACAAAAGGAGAGGATACCAAGGATCCCATGAGCCGCTTTCCTGGTCGTACGTAGTCCGAGGGCATGTCGGTTTCGTCTTTTACTCCATCCTTGCACCAAATACTGCAGTGAACGACGTAAGCCGGGTGGTGGATCCTCTGGTACATTTCGTCTGGCGTAAGGTCGGGGTTGTTGATCCTGAGCTGGACGATGGGCGGCGGGTCGATGACTCTGCGATCTCTCTCGCCATATCCACAACATCTCGCCGCCACTGGTTGTTGTCGAAAGTAGATCTCATACTCGTTCTTGGGCGGTGCAGGCTTCTGGTCGATTGTGTGTTGCACAGCCTGTGATGCTCCGCCGCTAAGGAGATGTTCAATTTTGACCGATCTGTCCGGCTGACTAGTAGCGCTCCACGGCGCTCCAGCTGGCGGCACAGTAGATCCAGAGCGTACCGCTGGTATCCTCAAGCTCTGAGGGGTGAATGGGATAGCAACCTTTCCGTCATAATTGCTGTTGGGGACACGCGGGGCTCCAGGCATTTGCGGAGGCAAGTTTCTCGACATCATGTGCTGCTCTCTTGCTTCCTGGTACGGGTCATAATCCCCAGCAGGCGGCGGCGGTGCCCTTTGTGGCTCTCTGGGAGGTTCATAATTGGAGTACTGAGGCTGCGGCATAGGTGCTCGGTACGGGTCGTTACTAATTGCAGGTGGTGCGTAATGTTGGTACTGCGGTGGTGCTTGGTGATAAGTTGGTGATGGGGGCTGCTGGTACTCATGGTGGTGGTGATACTCGGGGCGATGGTACGGCGGCTGATGTTCTTGTGGCATCGGTCTCGGATGCGAGCCTGACATGCCGTTCATCAGGCCGGATGGAGGGGGCAGACGGGATGATGCAGTTTCGTAGTACGCATCCCCAGCAGACCTAGGCGGTCCATAAGTTGGAGATGGTGCCCACGAGGTGTTCCTTTGAGCCATGTCGTCTGGTTGAGCCCTGTAGTCGTAAGGTTGGTATTGAGGTGAGGGTTCAGCGTGATTGTAGGCCATGGTGAAGAGATATCTGCAGAGCAGTTGAGATGATGACGGGCTGCTGCTTCAAGCACGGCGGGCGGTTAGCAAAGCAGCCTATTCCGGCGCGAGGCCACAATCCACGTTCTCGGCTCGAGATGTGGCGGCCGGAGCAGACTCACTGGGTGGAGATGGTCTCAGATCCGTCCTCAGCCCTTGGCTAAGTTCAGTGTGGGAAACGAGACGTTCAGCTCCGGATGCGCTCAGTGTGATCGGCGCGTGGAAAAGATGCGAGTTGGAAATTAGATTGGCGAATGTGAGTGGATGGCAGAAAAAAACGGCGTCAGATGGTGGATGCAGGTCAGACCACGTCCATGGAAGCTCCTGGCGGAGGACAAAGATGAGGAGGAGCTAGTCGGTTGTCGGGAGCAGAGGATAATGTTGGATGCTGAAGAAGAATAGACGAGTGGGCGGTAGCCGGGAGGGGCTCTTTTGTGGTCGTGTCTTGCCCGAAGCACCTTTTCCTTGGCGTACGAACGTGGACAAACGTCGCTGGAACCCAAGGCTTCGTAGCAAAAGAGAGACAATTCGTTCCCTTTCTTATTTCCCTGTCGAGACCACCGGTCGAGGCGCGCAATTGAGACACAGTCTTCTAGTCGTTATCGGCGACGGGGAGTGCGGGCATCTACATGTACGAGTGATTGGGGCGTCTGGCAAGACGAGAGTCAAGCGACCGGGTAGACCCTTGCAGAGAGTTTGGGCCTAGCACACTCGGTCTGACGGCAGCACCCAGGAACCGGGAGAAGCGATCAGCGGAGAGAGGATCGATTCGTTTGGGCGATACCAAATGGCGTTGCTGATGGTACCGTATTGCATGCGGGACGGGCGAATGTCGGGTGGTGCAGCAGCACAGCGGCAGAACGTATGTACGTGGGTGAGATGGGCGAGTAAGCGCAATAGGGAGCGTCTTTGGTTTTTTTTCTTTTTTCCCTTTCCTGGGCTGGTCGGAACAGGGCAGGGCAAGGTAAATCGTGTTGGCCGGAACGGTTAGGCGGACGGCGTTAGATAGGTTTAAAACGTATGGTGGGCGTGGACAACAGAGAGGGCGTGCAATTGCTGATGTGCGCCGGTGAGGCAGAGCGAGGCGAGGTTGAAGGTGAGGGCGGTGGAAAGTAGAGAACGAAAGAAGAGGGCACAGCGGCGGGTGTTGCGCGGTGGGTGGTTGATGGCATGTATGTATATGAAGCCGCGGGCAACTAGACAGGGTCCGAAACGCAATTCCCAAAGTCGATTTGCAGCGCCGGGTTCTGGACGAATTGAGTGATTGGCGGAGGGCTGGGTCGCTGGATGGGTAGGATGGCTTAGGCCGAGTGGGAAGGGTGCGTATGGAGGAGGCCCCTTGTTTGCTCGGCGAAGGGCCTGTACTGTGTGTTTGGTATTGGTATTGTATTTGGTGTGGGATGCAGCGATTTGCGGTCCTGTTGTTCTCGTCTGAAGCCCGTCTGCGCGCTTGTCGTATGGCAAGCGTGTAGACGAGTTGGACGGACACAAGGAGATGGGAGCTGATGGTGTTGAAGGGATGGTCGAGGAAGAATATGAAGACGAGAGGAAGAGGAAAAAGAACGTGGGTGAGAATTGGGATGAGGGCCAGTGTCCAGTGAGTTGAAGTGCAGCCAGCAGGTCCAGTCCAGTGTGCAGGTCTAACCAGCATCAGCACGCGGCAGTGTTGGCTTGTCTTGTCTTGTCGAGAAGAGACCAGGATCGGGCCCCACGTCGGACAATGTGATGGATGGGGAGAGAAATTGGAGCCTTGGAGCTTTTGGGACTTGCGTGGGCTTGGACTTGGACGAGGGACGCGAAAGCCGACCGAGGAAGACGATGTGAGGGTAATGCTTAAGCGAGGATGGGAGGAGGCGAGAACGACGACAGGACCGATGGCAGTACAGTAGCAGCAGATGCACGTCAGAGAGGGGAGACGAGTTAAGACGGCCGAGATGGAGATGCCGCTGGTCTGCTGCGGTGCCGTGGTATCGGAGTTGGTGGTACAAAGTACTGATGGTGATGCGCGCCGTCCAAGTTAGAGTATCCGTACTTGAACTCGAGACCAGATGACGGGTACTCCCAAGCCCAAGCCAAAACCCGGTGCCAATTGCAGGCGTGAGGTGTGTGAGAAGGAGGAGGGAGGGGAGACGAAAGAAAGAGGCGTCGACTCTCTCGAGGCGTTTGTCCAGTTGGGGGGGCGGGCGGAGGAGTTGTTCAGTCTGAATTGGTTCATCAGGGCATCAGGCGAGGAAGAGACTAACCGGCGCGGAAACGGCTGAGCTGGGGCTTCCCCTGGCCCACTCGTTCAGTCGTCCACTTGTGCACGGCGGCCAGGATGTGAAGGAGGACGAGGGACGAATGGACAAGGGACGGGGACGAGGACCAGGATCCCAGCAACTGCAACTGCGAGTTGGGCCGGAACAGGGACCGGGATCATGGGTACGCCCCCCAGGGCAAGACAGGAGGCGACATTGGCCAACAGCTGGGGATGCACCGCATCGAGAGGACTCGGCCGGCCATGAGGACGGCCAGGAAAATACGTAGGTACAGCATACTAAGGAAATATGCAAGCATGTACTTTGTGTGTGAGAATGGAAGATGGAAATGACGGGATGTTAGGTAAGACGAGGGGAGGAGACATCTACCTGGTGGATATCCTGAAGGGACTTTGATACATTCAGTAAGATAGGTATCTACCAGCCATCCGTATGCATTGCAGTATTCACGTTAAAACTCGGACAGAAAGAAGGGGCCTTTGGTTGGTATTCCGTAGACAGATAGATACGTTATCCGTGCATACCTAACACAGCTGAGCTGCCTTTGGAAATGCAAGTCTACCAAACTAGAAAATGCATCTGGTTGGCCAGCAGCACGTCAGGAGAGGATAAGGTAAGCACTTGGTCGTGCTTTCCTCGCAACGCGTGGGAGGTCACTGGTGCGAGGAGGAAGGAAGATGGAGATAGAGGACGGTGGGTTGCAGTAGGTACGTACCGCACTTAACCAAAAGCCCGTGTGCCTTGCTGCGGACTTGGTACCATAGTACACTACGTAGGCAGAAACCTTATTTACTGAGGCAGGCAGGTACCTACCTACCTTACCTGTCCTGACTCCTCGGAAGGTTGGCTGGCTGCGTGAACGCTAACAACCGCAACCCACCTCAGCTAAAAAGTAGGTGCCTTACTGCGTACGTACTTCGCGCTACAATTAGGAAACCGGTTCTCGGGTTCCAACCTCAGGCGTACTGCGTTGACTCCTCGCAGCTTCAGCGCCCACCAGGGCTGTGTGTGGTGCGTCGATGGCTGTTGGTGGCTGTTGGGGCGCACCTGCCCTCGCCTCGGAGCACCCAAAATCACTCCTTGGTGGGCGTACAGCGTGCTGAAAGTCTCCAGGTCCATTGGCGCGCAGATTGCGCATGCGAGCCTCCTGCGCCCAGCAAGCAGGTCTGCGAATCAGACGACACTTCTCCCGTCCAGTCAAGTCCTGTTGGAACTTGGGACGCCGCAATGGATGCCCTCGATGAAATGCGACGCGACCTGGCATGCCCGCCCTCACCCCTCCAGGGGAAATGGGGAAAGGGCCCCCCATGTCCCGGCCATGTCCATGTTTTTTCTAACCATCCATCCATCCACGAGCCCATGTCGATCTGCCCCCCGTCACGCCTCTGCCCTCCATCATCACAGCCCGCCCTCGTCGGAGGGCGGGCGCGACTCCGAAGAACTGGACACTGGAAGCACAAGTCACCCTGCCCTCCTCATAAGTCGCTGTTTGCCCCTCCATTAAACGCTACTGTGCTGACGTCCACCCAGTGACTACCATCCATCACTCTGACCAGAGACCTTCACATGTATCCGTACCGAGTATGGAGGGCCTCACAGACAGGAAACCGGAGCAGGACACATGCGGATAGCGTGGCCACCTCATCTTGCGGGGATCGCTCGTGTCTGGGGCCGCTAACTGACGGGTAAACCCATAGCGGCCGACGATTGGCGCCGGGGGACTTGCCTGACGTGACGGGCCTTTGCTGGCTTTGGACTGCTGACGGAATCGTTGGCAGCGTCTGAAGAAGACGCCGGGCCTGTAGGCTAGAGACTTCCCTCGCGCACCTGTTCCGCACCAGAAATTGACGACTACGATGGGGCTTCATGTCAGCCAAGATGACAGAAGCTGAGGAGTCATTCTCGACGGATCCCATTCCACAATCCACGTGTGTCTCTTCTGAGTACAGGTGGGCAAAAAGGAGCTAAGCAGGGAAGAATCGCACAGTGTCTGTTTGACCTTCTACGGCAATCCTGGAGGCTGGAATGCGATGCTGGCGCTACTGACGCAGATACTGCAGTGTCCTGGGCCCACGCAGCAACACCGCATACACTAAGCCAGCCCGATATATCTCACTCTGGTGGTAAGCTGGGCTTCCACTCCAAACTGGTCTTCGGATCGTCGCCTTCGAAGCCCCTTCCATGGGTAGCAGCAGCATCGGATACCTGCCTTCGATGGGGGGTTCGATAATGGCACGAGAGATTGGAACTGGGTCGCCTGCACCACCCCCAACGAACACTTTTCACGCTTCTGGAAAACAATTCGGGGGCTCCTCAGATCACTTTTCTTTGTCGCCTCCACTGCCCTGCATCTGCATCTCCCGGACTCCGGAGAAGAAAATCTGCCCGTCTGCTTCGCCTGCCTCTCTTGCCTCGCATTCGCCAGTCACCTTGTAAGGAAGCCAAGTTCCAACAGACCGTCAGTCATCAATACAGTGGAGATTAGTTGCTTTCTGTCGCAGTGGAAGAGCCGATCACAAGACGGACCCAATACCGTTGTCTCCTCGCATCTGCAACTGGCTAGGCTGGCGGCCGAAGTACACCTGCCGTACACGAGGTACGCGGAGTGCGCCGTCGTTCAAACGCCCCGCCCTGAAACTCGGTCTCACGGCGCCCATGTCCAACGCTGCGAATGACAGAACGAGTCGAGGTCAAATTCCCGACCGTACGGATACAGCGACTGCGCAATTACAATTACCACTGTCCATGACGAGGACCGAGGCATAACCGATGCCATCTCATCTCAGCGCCAGACGCGCCCAGCCCGGAACTGGCACTCCCTCACCTGCAGGCCTGCCTTCCGCCTGCCTTCCGCCTGCCTTACTCTGCCTGGCTCTTACTGCAATGCCACCGTACCCTACCTGCCTACTCTGAACCGCCCAGGCAATCCTTGCAGACACTGTTTGGGCGGTTCTCGCGCACATCTGCGCCTGCTCAAACGCACACCCGAGTCGATCGTCTTCTCCAGGGAGTCCAGGCATCTTGCCCTGTCCTGCCTCCTACTACATACTCATCTCAAGCCATCCTTGCCGCTTTCTCTTACCATTCAAACCCTACGACATGTCCGGTCCTCAATCGAGAAAATCTCCCGTGCCGCTTGCTTAGCAGATCGTCAAAATGGTCTCCCGAACCCACCTCGATCGGAGCCACCTCCGTGCCCTCTGCACATTACTAATGGAAAATCGATCACGTAACCGACTGCCGGCTCATTTACTGCCGACTTGAGCATCTATCATTTCCCAGTCGACATCTGGCATCAGCCACTCTACCAGGCAGGATCTCGCGTCTTGAAATCCGACCTCGGCTCCATGAGTCCTCCGCCGGACGAAACACATTTCGTACCAGGCAAGCAGATCGACGAGCTCGTTCGATCCATCTCAAGATGAGAATTGTGCAAGTCGGCAAACATCATTAGCGGCGGAAGAAAACGGCACTTACCGATGGCACGGTGGGCTTGCGAACAATTACACCCAAGGCCAAGTTTTCTGTTGTTCATTGGCCGCCATGACAATCGATGGTCTAGATCGTCTTTGCCATGTACGGATAGAGACGTCTCGCAAACATGGCGGCAAAGTATCGGCAGGTTGACAAGGCAAGATGCCCTGCATTCACAACGTACGGATACTCCCTGCGGGCTGCTCCGGAGCCGCAACACTAATGGACGCCATGCATCACTTGGCTGCCCGACTTTTCTCGAAAACCAGCATCGCGACAGCATCATGACAACTGGCGCCCCATTACCCACCATGTGATTCGATACGACGGGGGGATGAAAAGCGGGCGGCGCAATTCCGCGTGCACATGTGCAGTACCTATCTTCGTCTCTCTCAAGTTCACGACCATTCATTTCAGCCCTCATCGGACTGACAATAGAGCGCGCCACTTGCCGAGCCAGAGTTTTGATGCTCACTTCCCTCTAGAACAATGGGAAGGATGTCACAGGGCGCAATCCGCCCACCGTTCATGCAGCTTGCTTCGTCTCAACGTCACATCAAGGATCTCCACGCGACATACGGATATCCCGACCGCTGTGCCCACAACTGGCACTTGATCCTCACAACGATTGAATCAACCAACCGCTTACGGCCAAGACCAATCGAAATCGATCCCGCAGATTGAGCATTAAGGGCTCAAGTCTAACAAAACTTGAGTTCTGCCGTTTTCCAGCTTCATTTGTGAATACGGCACACCGGGGGTCGGCAGAGCGACAACCCCGTCTTTAGGCTTGTCGTTTGCCTGTCAAGACTGTGTCGCACAGCATTATCGAGGCACATCGAATAGCATGTGTCTATTTGTGAACAAAGGTAGACAATGCACATCTACGGCACAAAGCGTGGGGAGCTCGGACTCCTTGATCGAAGCTGCTCTAAAAACAGAATGTCGTCTAATACAGATATGCATGGGTTTTAGACGGCACTCTTCATTGCCAGTCAAGACGAGTACAGCTTTCAGCTGCCAATACGGCATCTGGATGAGACACAGAGGATTTGCGAATCGTTCTGTGGAATCCCCAGTTACACATTGTCATTCCAACGTCGCCGCTACCCATTCGTCCGGTCCATCAACCGAGTCTTTGGTTATGGCCACCGACGGGCGACTGCAGCGATCGTGAGCCGCCTGCGTACCAAGGCTGGACGGTGTTGTGCTTTAGAGGCGGTTTTGTCCTCTTCTGCCAAACTTGAGATGACGGCGCGGCGCGGAAGGGCAATCCCAGCGGCAAGAATCTAGAGAGGTGCGGTCGAATCAACCTCCACAAGGCTCCCCCTGATATCTCTCGGTCCATGCATCTTAGGCGCAAGCGTAAGGGTCATGTTGATGGCAACGACACACATACGAATGTGCAACTGTTAAATACGAACTGCCCTTTTCGATTGAATACAAGCAAAGCAGAGCCAGAGCATAGAGCAATCGAATCACGAGAGGCCAATCACTTTTGTTTGCTCCTCACTTTAACGTCGGCCGCCGTTCTTTACTCAACGGCGCGGGTCGTCAGCTTTTATGACGAGAGACAAGGAATCAACCGAGATTGTCGACGTTGACAGACCGGGGACCGGCTGGGCGTGTATCGGCCGGGAGAGAATAAGAATCGACACGCCTCGTGGCCTCGAGGAACAAACTTTCAAGTGACGGATGCTTTGTTCACGGCGTCAGACCGGGGAGGAAGGATTGCGAAACGCCACCAACTTTGTTCATTTGCGGAGACATTTGATGGAGGGATACAGTGTGCTGTTGCACTTTGGCTGGCTGGGTACAGGGACTGATCCCTCCTTCCGCGACCCCCAGCGTCCGTGTCCCAACCGTTGACCCACTTGGAGCCAACAGAAGACGCTAGAGAAGACGCTAAGAGCACGCTAATCACGCAGGCTACTGTGCTAGCGCAACTTGTTGGTTCACGGGCAGTCATTTTTTTTCGCTTTCTGCCCTCCTCGGGCGATTGCCCAGTGTGAAGCTCGCCAGGGCAGGCAGGGGTCCTTGGGGGTCCTTCCCGCCAAGGTCGGATTGAACGATGGGTCCGTCATCCCGCCAATCTACTCTAGCTCTGACGTGACGCCTGGACGACTCACCACCTCCTCATGTCAATCAAAGCCCATTGTTGAACGGGCACTGCTGTGGTTGGCACTGACACTGGCCCTCGCCCGTTCGCAACTGTCGCCGTCGTCGCCGCCTTTCCTTAGTATGGAAATGCTAACCACCACCACCATCCACCACCTACCTGTCGTCCTTCGTTGTTGGTTCACCAGAAAGCCACGCGATGAACGGAACCGCTCCAGACCAGTAAGCCAACCGTCGATGGATGAATCCGCCCGGCTGAAGCCACCGACCATTGTTCCTTTCAGGCACAGTCCTTTTGATTGACGGCGCTAAGCCTGACTGACACCAACCCACGAGGCTACGGCCGAGACCCTGTCCGGCTACCTCGATACTCACCACACTCTACTCGTGTCTCGAAACCCCTCAGCTTGCTTTTCACCAAGCCTCCAACGCACGACATCCGGCATCTCTCTGCTCGCCCACGCGATTCGACTCGGTGGCTGCCCTCTGCGGAAACCTGTCTCTCCCCTCACTCGCCCATTCTCCGTGTCCCCCCGCATTGCCGGGCATGAAGGTCTACGTTACACCCCAGCAGAGGCACCCGCACCAATGAGACACCAAACCCAGCTCCCCAAAGTCACGAGAAAACACGCACAACGAACATCTCTCTTCGTCCTTTTTCCCACAGAATTCCCGCTCGCATAGTTTATGCCGCCGGTCGTACAAGAGCATCAAGGAAGGGCGCCAGCTTGAAATGAGCGACCCAGCACGGCGGTAACGCCTGCGTTTGCGTTGCCACCCCCGGCCAAGAATATCGCGTCCCGCTCGGTATCCAACACGGCAGCCACTTGATAATCATCTCATAAGCCTTAAAGCCGCCGGTTTGCATCTACAAACTCCGCAGGATCTGGCAAACTGACGCTGGGCCCTTGCTTTGTGCGACTCTTCTTGCTGGGACAGGGAACCAGTCTGACCTCTCCCCGGCTGATATATGCAGCGATTGCCTCCAAAGGTCCAGACCGAGTTGCCCAGCTCAACTACGAATGCCGGACTGCATCACTCATCACCGCCACGTCTCATCCTCGCTACCGCCTCATGCTAGCCAGGCTCATCTCCGCTGCTTTTCTTCGCACTGTCTGGTGACAGACTCTCGGGTCCGGTCCAACCTCCCAAGAGGCCTTGCTCGCGCATATATTTCCCTCAACGGCAACAAGACCGCTCCTAATGCCGCCTGCACCACCAATCACAAGATTCCATGCATGGCCGCCCCCACCGCAAGCAACACCATAACCAGACACTCCAGGATACAGCACCCAGGTTTCTGAAGCCAGCTATTCTGGGCGTTTTGCGGCATGTGTGCCTGCTCCCGATGATGAAGAGTCTACAGTACCGGTGGTGGGTGACACGCCAATGTGACGATGCAGATTTCAAGGCATCATCATTCAGGTACCGCAATCTGCATTTTCCATAACGAAGCCGACGGCATTATGACATCCGACATTGCAGATGAGCCTTCTCCGCTCCAAATCGTGGTCCAGCGCCGCTAACATGGAAGGCGCAGATGGACACGCAGACGAGCCAAAGAACCCGCCAGCTGAGAACGATGAGTCTTGTCACGACACGACACGACCCCGCATCGGTTTGCTCCAATGAACCAAACTATCGTCCCTGACCTCGATAGGACGAGTCCGCGAACACCATGTGGAGGCGCTCGGCCGCGGAAGCCTCGACCTGCAGCTTTTCTCCTAGCGTCCAAGATGACGGGCTGTGATACCACTTTGCTCCTGTCACAGTGCATCTGCGGCCTAAAGGGGGCCTGTTGCTGAAGCCACATCACGCATAATACGCAACTACACCCTCTGGGAAAAACGCCGACTTGGTGGGAACCAGTAACCTGGAAGACTGGCGCACCCTCCTTGGCCTCCTGCGCTTGGAACCAGATAACACTTGTTCCAGTCTAATCTAGCAATCTCACACATGTTATTTTCGCCGGACGAATCATCACGCCCGACATTTGTTGGCCCATAGTCACGTTTTTTCCGAATCTCGGCCGGACTGCCGTATATGATGCGGATCTTCGAAAGGATTATTCATAGGTTCTGCGGGCAACATCCGAACCAAGTCGCCGACGCACGCGAGGCTTCAATCCGGTTGTTAGGCAACCGCATCAGCAGTCAACCAAAGGCCGCCGATTGGTCATCATCCGAGTTTGATCATGTTCTCGTTGAATCTTTAGGGCCATGTCTCCTATCAAGGTAGTCCTATCCCGATACGTGCACCATCTGCAAAGCCGGCGAGTCGACTAATCACCGGTCTCGAAATCTGGGTCGGTTCTGCGACGTAACCCAACCACGCCCCCTTTACTCTGTCAGCAACTCATACCTTCGCGATTTAAGCATATGAGCCATGTACAAAAGTCCCAAACCAGTCGGCCACTGAGACATCTGTAACAATTATTGCATACATCCCCGCATTTACCACCGACACGTCTTTGCTTTTACTGTCACGGGGGGAGAAAGCGCCGATAATTCGAAACAACGGCTAAGTGTAGCTGGCTTCAACGGCATGCATAGAGCGGGTTCTTCATACCTCATTTGCCTTGGAATCGTTCTGGAAGATTGCCTCGAGGGGTGTTGCATCGGTAGGCGGGCGTGGAGCAATCTAAGACCGTTGCACTCGGTGCTATGGCCAGGCTGCCTTAGACGTCGGACTTGGTTAATTGAAGGCAGTCAACAGACCGATTTTCCGCAGGGCGAAGTCGTCCTCTTAGGTGATGGTCTGGAGTCTTGTCGCGCCTAACAGGTGTTCGGCGTGCCTTGTTTGGTCGCAATATTCGAGTGTAATTTGCTCCAATATTCACAGGCAACTCGGTAGCCTGCCTTGTTTAGACCTTCCTCCGATCTACCAGAAGACTCTATCGGGTTCACCCTGAAGACCAAAACTGTCACCTTAGCCTATTGCCGGAGACTTTCGCCGCTCGTCTGGTTCAGCTCTCTCATTCGCCGAATCTAGGGAAATGAAGTTGATTTGGCTCGATCGTGAGGCTATATGTGAACGTCGGAAACGTCAAGGGAACTTGATCTCAGCGCAATGATTGCTCTACAAACAGGCCTGCGAGGGGCTCTCCGACCAAGAACTCACTGTCAAATCGCTTCTCCGGGACGCCTCAGGATGGAACACACGAAACGTTGAGACAATTTGCAGCCTACCAATTCGCTCCAGCCCTACCCTGGGGATTGAAGTTCCTGCAACGTTGCTCGCCGGAGGAGAGTCCTTGGTTGGATGCCGGCGTGGTCATTACCGCGGTTCTTGGCCCGTTCTCAGCTGCGAACAACGTAGTCGGCACTTGGGAAGAGGACGCACACCTCATTTTGACCACAAAGGTGCGAGATGTCTCAGTTCTCGATGAGCCTCGCCTGTTTGCGAGGCCCCTCCCTACACCTTATCCATCAAGTGATGGCAGACAACAGGCGCTGGTTAACTTATTCTCCCGACGGCATGTCTTTTGCCCCGGGCTGGGTCTGATTGGATGGCAATTGGACAGGAAGAGCGGGGAGGAAGAAATCGAGCTGCCCTGAGCTTCGCCCAGTACCACCCTCAATTCGTATGGGCGCGCGTGGCCGTCAATCGCTTCCATTTGTGGCGTGTGGCGGAGTGCTTGGGTTGTTCAGCTGCTGTTGAAGATTATTGCATCTCCGAGCGAGGTTATTGACGAGAAATTTTGCTGTCTCTCGGGTTTGGCCCTTTTTGTTTTCAGTTTAGCACATGTTGAAAGCCTTTGGTGGATGGTCTTTCTCAAGGGAGGTATCCGGCTCGCGGACATGCAGGATATCTAAGCCGGTTTACACGTAGAATACTCACGGGGTTCCGTAGTCAACCCCGGCGTTCACGTGCATTCATCTTTGGCAGGGAACTCATTATCTTGTCATTCGAGGCTGTGCCCTTTCTCATTCACGGAGATAACGATGCCGTCCAGTGCTTCCACCTCAGTGCCTCCCAGAGATTCCAACGGCTTTTATGGGACATCGAACCGACCTCATTCTCTGTGATGCTTGCCATGTTCGTTTTATTTGATAAGCTGCGAGCATGGCCTTATAGAGAAGTCTTTGGTGGTATCCAATGACGGATTTTCAGGGCGTCTGAGCTGAACTACGTGCAGCATGTTCGCAGCTTCGAGAGGTTGAACTCGGCTTCTCTGGCGTCAGGTTTCTTGTCTTGTCTATCTATATCCAACCCTGCTGTCCTGGTGTTCAAATACTGTCGACTCCGTCAGTCACGAAGACAAAACCGTGACAATGATGTCTAATTCTGCCAATCACTCTGACGAAGAGACAGATGCTGAGAGCACGATGTTGATCTGGCCGCTTTCTCTGGCCCGTTCTCTACATTCTTCTGATTTGATTAGTTTCTGGACTGAGATCAAGGCCAGGTCTTCTGGTTAGAGTCGAGGCTATAGATGGCTCAGTGGCCTGTGAAGGTCAAGTCATCAAGTCTCGTCCACCTTGCCGTCGTCTCTCATCTCCAAAAACCTAGACACTACCTTTTCAAACAAGATGAGTACAAAATTTCTGATCAAAGCTTTTCTTTTTTTTTTCTCTTTCCATTCTCCTGCGTACAACATCGGAGGACTATTCCACCAGTCCACAACCCAGCGAATCCTCTACCACGAACAACCAAAACCACCAAGAACAAACCCGCAAGAATGGAACCAGCTTCGCAGCCCCAGCCGGTCCAAGCACCAAACTCTCGGATCCGCCGCGCGGTCTCGCGGCCCTGGGACTTCCTCAAAGCTCACCTCCGCCCCGTCTGCCAATACGTCCGCCGGCACTTCACCCGCCCCAGCGCCTCCGACGACGCGGCGCGCGCCCTCGCCCTCGCCCGCCGCCAAGCCCACCTGCAGGTGCTGCGGGCCAACTTCCGCCCCGACGTCGTGCAGAGCCTGCAGGAGACGCCGTGGCTCGCGGCGCACCTCGCTGCCGGCGGGGAGGGCGCGTGGGACGAGAGCCAGCGGACGTTTCCCGACCGCGTGGCGGGCCACGTCCTCACGCGCCTGCAGATGCAGAACTTTAACTTTGTCGAGAGGGGGCAGGTGAATCTGCCGGCGCGGTCGGTGCGCCACCTGGAGTCGATCATGGAGCTTGTCTTTGTGGAGGAGGTTGCGAGGAAGATGGCGGTGATGATGCGGGAGGCATGGGTGGATCCTGAGGGACCTAGCTGGTGGTGGGTTTTTAGGCATAAGACTGTCGCGGAGTGGTTGAGGGCTGTGGTTGAGCTGCAGTTTTCTTGAAAGAACTGTGGATGTTCGTCAGGGGGTCGTCCTTCTTCCCTATTGACTTTTTCTTTCGCAGTCTGCTGCCTGTGGGCGCACCTCTTTGACTGCCGTATGACTCTGGCAGGGAAATATAAGGGGGTCAGTGAGTACACGCCTGGCATATTGTAGTTTCTCGAAGCTAACACAGATATAGCCCCGGGTCAGGCTGCGTGGTAACTTGTCCAAAGGGAGGACCATTCGTCAAGTCCACTTGAGGGGAAGGACCATTCTTAAAGCACTTGAAAGCGCTGGCATCACGGGCGAGTTCAGTGAATGGTATGATCTGACCGCTTCCATCAAGGTTCCTGACGCCTTACCCCCGAATACCTGGCTGCTGGCAATGGCGAGGAACTTGTGCATCTACCACGGAACTGCGAATGCCTACACCTACAAGCGCGACAATTGTCCGGACTCGTTCCCGGACTTGGGTTCCGCCGCTCTCTCCGCCGAAACGACACAGATTGGGGGAATCGGATGGCACTCCACAGCATCCCGCAAGTCTTCACAAGGTTCAGTCCATTGGGGGCGTTGTTGTGGGCTTCATTCGAGGAGCAGATTTGCTTGATCGATCCTAAGGACATGCTCGCACTACGGAGGCGTGGATGGAAAGCTGATGGCGAGGCGTCTGTCGGTCTTCTTCTCTTTGATGTCGACTTCTTCGCACCTGCTTCTAGTCGTCTGGGCAGCTACGTTATTCCGCGAGGTCGTGAATAACTCCAGGGTCAGCGCTTCAACGATCTAGGCAGTGGTGTCATCGTTGAACGCCATGCCGCACTGTCGCAATCTGCATCAACAGCATCGTGCATCAACAGCACCGAGTAGAGGGGATTGAGTGGCCAGATGTGGTCCACGGTTTGGAGAATGGCCAGCCGAACAACGTTTTCTCGACCAGTGGGACGAACACATGGCAAGCGATCTGGAAGGGTAGACGTACGGAAACGTTTCTCGACTCCCTGTCTATCTCGAAGTTTGCGACGTTTGTCATCCGGCTTGAGCTTTCCGACGGTATTACTGTTGGCGAGCGGCGCCATTCTGTGATCGCCAGGATTTGGAGGGTGGATGACAAGTATGATATTCTTGTAGGACCTGTATGGCTGAAATGAGGGATAAGACATCGAATTCGATCATAAAATCTAATGAAGAATCCCGGAGACGCGTCACTGATAAAGTGATAGATGTCATTAACTGTTCCTGGGGAGCTCTCGCTGGGGTTGGTGGCTGCACGGTTGCTTCGACGCTGCAATATCGACGTCACTAGCAGCAGGCTGAAGCATGCCATCGTGCTCGAACGTATGGTGCCAAAGTGGAATTTCAAATAGCAAATATCAATCTGCCCTCGGGAAAATCCAATGGTACATCCTCCATCAATCCATCTCACATGAGAACAATGTCCTTCTCCTTGATTCTGGTCCATCCGGCTCCTCCTTCGAACGGAAACCCTTCCACTAGCCCGTCTTCGTCCAGCACTGATTCATAAGACGTCCGCTCCCGTGTGGTTTGCTCCCGCGGATGACATAATGTTTTCTCCGAGAACAGATACGAAGGCTCCATTCCTTTGTGGCGAGAGTGCAACTGGAAGTGTCCTACGCGTTCATATATCTCTGCCTCTTCATCCTTCGGTGTCAATACCAGCCCTTGGACGCAGGCATTGCGACCATTTCCTTGCACAAAAATTGCAACAGGGAGAATGAATATCTTGAGGAGCGCCAGCCGAAAGCTTGGGGTGGCATCCACTTGCGTGAAGATGTCGCCGTCTAGATGCCTCGATGTACTTGGCAAGCCGTCGAAGGTGACTTGATATTTGCAGGTATCCGAAAAAGAATACTCACGCAACAAGTTCCACCTCGCCGGCTTCAGACGGCCCCGAACCTGAAGCAATGCACCGGGATAGATGGCACCAGTAGGATAGGTCGGATCCACCAAATCAACGCTGATGTTGACGATGGTCAACAAAACCTTGTGCGGTTCTTCTGACCACACTCCTGAGGACACCATACCTTTGGTGGATAGCCACGACCAGGTTGGAGCAATGCAGGGGTTAGGTCGAGGCTGCAGAGCCCAAGGGTTTGACCACAATAACTCCGTGGGGAGACGTCCTTCCCATAAGCCAACGACATATCTGTCATTCAATCGTTCTTGCATGACCTCAGAAATACCAGCTAAGGCAATGATCTTATCTTCCTCCTTCGTCAGTGACGCATAGGAATATGCTTCCACTATCGTGAACCACATCCTTCGTGGGAAAGTCTTGCTTCTAGCCAGCTCCATGAATGTCATCGCCTGGTGCGGCATGCGGAAGCGCGGCCATGATTCACAAAAATGGCTTTCGAGACATTCGTAGAACATCTGAGAGCCGCCGAACGTCAAAAGTCTTGGCGATAGCGCCCTTTCTTGTACTGTCCATGCACGGCTGGCCAGATTCGAGTAGTCCACATCCCGCGATGTGAGACGCATGTCAACAACACAGAAGCCTTCATCGCTTGGTTGAACGAACTCCCACTTACAAGGAACGATAGGCGGTACAACACTAAGAGGGTCTCGTTCAACGAAAAGCCCCTCAGTGGCGTCTCGTGCATGGGCAGCCACTATGGTTATAGCCCCATTCGAATATACGTTCTTCATCGTTTGCGACTCCGACTGCCAGTCATCCGCTGAGTCTTGAAGTATACAAAGAGAATCGATCCAGATGTAGTTGTAGTCCCACCATCGACTAACTGTAATTGCCTGCCGGAAAGTTTTCGGTAGTCGGAGTATCGGAATCCCGTCACGTAGTGCGGCTTCTGTTGACGCCAAAAGCTTGACGAGATGGATCTTGCCCCAACAGTGACTCAACGCCACATACTCGGCCGTGTCTGACAACGTAGCTCCATCAACTAGTCGAACGACCTCACTGTTCTCCTCATCAAGACTTGCGAATGCAAGCAGTCGAGTCGGCCGCCATTTGCGCTTCAAGCACGGGTCCTGTGTTTTACACTGCCCATGTTCGGTCTTGCAAGCAAGGTGCCAGCGTCTGGCCCATTCTCGGCTCTTCGCAGATTCGTTGCTGATTTCAACCGCATCATTACCCAAATCATTTGCAATAAGAGACCTGATGCTTTCTGTAGAAGTTAGCAGATATTTTCTAATGCCTTGAGTTCGGAGTGCTCATTGCTTACCGTGTGGACCATTGCAGGGCGTCAAAATCAAGTTTACCGGGTTGAGCCTTCCACTGGAACTATACTGGAGATCTAACACCCAGTTAGGCTGTGAATGATTCTGTATTATCGAAAAGGTGACGGCGTCGTCCGGCGAAGCAGATTTATCCAGTTGGGGTTCCACAACGGCGCAGAAAGGGCATCCTAGCCTGGCATTCTGGCGGAGTATTGAAAACCTTTTCGCTATGCACATGGAACTTATAATCCGATGTCGTCGACGGAATCTTTGGTTCGAGGAAGAACTTCTGACAGGTGCCGCATATCCTGGACAGAAATGGTGCCTGTATGGTTTCGGGTGGTAAATATCGGTAGGGTCGTTCGATTTGCTGCACGTCGTACGTCATTCTGAGCTCATGCAGTTGCAAAGCAGTGTTCTTTTCACACAAAACGATCAGAACTATGGATCATGGAGGAGGAGGAACAGTAATATATCATATCTGCTGCTGCCTGATTTCGGTGATTGATTCGTCTCACGTGGACTTTTGACTGGTAAGCATAAGCTGAAATTCGCCTCACTTTTCTGCTGACGTCTCTAAATGGAGGCCCGCCGCCCGTCCCATTGGTACCTTCGATTTCCAAGGAGGGACCCCGAGAGGAAGGGGGTTCCGAGATCTTTTCAGTTATAATAGTGGCGCGGTGGACATAGTCTTGGCTTTACACTTGTTGCGTGGTCTTTAGGGAGCGTTTTATGTCGTGCTCGCGGCCCGCCGGTATACTGATGGGGAAAGGAGCAGGCTATTTCGAAATTAGGTGTTTCCAACGCAAGCTTGGGCAGTACAGCATCCATATCACCGAAGCCCAAAGTGACGCGGATGATTAAGCCGCCGTTGAAGGGCCCAAAAGCAGACGTATAACACAACAGGAAGCGCGAGAGCAACTCTCGGATAGTAGTCAGCGACGTCATTCAGTTGTGGCCGCATGATCAGCCAAAGGCAGGACGCAGAAAATAAGGCGGGCGCAGGCATTTGATTGGTTGATCAGACAACCCATCTCACGAAAGAGCTCGACGTCACCGTCGCCGGGCATTGAGAGGTTAAGGAACAATCCGTGGCCAATACGGCATAGAGACATCGGCACCAAGAAGTTGCTTGTTGATGATTGATACCATATGGTCATGTTCCAAGTCTGAGAGGTTCTTCTATTCATGACAACTGCCACGCGTCTATCGGAGTGCATGCTTCCATTGATTGCAACCATCGATGCTGGAAACATAGAAAGTCAGTGACTTTTGATTGTGCTGGGCGCACTGATGTTATGTTAATTGTTACTCACGTTAAGCATGCCTGTTTGCAACTCTCGGCCTCCGAAGTAGCAGTCCAGGGCGGACACGGTGTTAAGACCATTGTGAGTACCTTTCAACGGCAACAGAAACATGAGAACTACTTAGTGGGGTTCGGCTGATGAATCATTATTTATCAGAGGGCAGAGATGGGACGGGATTAATCAGGGCGAAGTTGAGGATTTCCTCTGCCCGGCAGGATTGGCAGACGACACCGGGTTTGTCGGTTTGTAGATGAAGACAAACCACTAGGGCCATACTCAGGCAAGATTTAAGCAAGTTTTAGGGGTTCGAAATTTTACCAGCAGTCTATCCTTTATCCAAACTTTACTCAGCAGTCAGACCTCGCCGTGCCACTTTTTATTGCAGCACATTGATTGAGGGAAATTTCTGTGGTTTCGCCTCATAATCAAAAAGAACACCAGAACTGCTCCTACACACGGAACAGCTAGCCACTTGCTGTCCAGGTGCAAACGATCGGAAATGTAGTTCAAGACTTGCCCATCTGATCCGTGCCATGATCGACCCGCAGCATGTCCGACCACGGTCCTGACATGGCGCTCGCTGAGCAAAGCCACGCGAGGTTGGTGCGTCCCATACATCCACATGTACTGACGATATGCCGCAGTCAACATCAACGGCCCCGTAGACCAGAAAACCCTCAAGTACGGGAGAAGTATTCTCTTCGAAGTCGAGCCGCCGCGTCGCTTGGCCTCTCGCAGAGACCACATCAAGAAGTCGGACCCCTTCTCCGCCATGAAGAAGTGGTTGCTTAAACCCGCAGCGCCTCCAGTGGGCGCGAATACAGCTTGTAGACCAAGATGTTGGAGACACATTGTTGCTTCGACAGATCGAGGGTGGACGTCCAGATCAGCATAGATCCCTCCCTCCGCATGTATTACGACCAGACGTGCCAGATCTGCTCTCTGGATATTGTGGTCGTAGGTTTCGTATGTCGGTAACAGCCAGGAGTATTTCGACTTGATGAGGGAAAGGATGTCGTCGTCGGTCCAGATTTTGACTTGGTAGCCCCTTGGTTCGAACATGGACTTCCAAGACTCACGGGAAGCTCTTGCTGGATATGTGCTGACGTCTGTGGTCTTCCATATTTGGTGAATTGTATTTGGAATCGTTTCGTCGAGTTGGCTGTCGTCGATATTCGAAAGTGTCGAAGGAGGGCATTGGTCTAGAACTTCGATCGGCTGGCTTGGGAGACTGAAGTCGTTCGTGTTTGTGTAGCTGAGTTGATGCAGGACGAGGAGTGCTGTGAGCGAAACGATTGTAGCGGCCAAAAGCTTTAAGCAGCTTCCACGTGGAACAGCGACCATTATAAAGACTGAAGGATAAGAATTGACGTTTAAGAAGATGTGGTGATAAAAGAAGGACGGGGTAGTCGTTGATGGCTGAATGTAGATGGGATGCAGTGTAAATTGAAAGGGGTATCTTGATAAAATTCCAAACAACAGAAAGGAAACATGCAAGTTGGCGCTTGCAGGAAAGGTAAGGAACGGGAGTTTAAAGAAGGCAGTGGTCAACCAGGAATTTTAAGAGGGAATTGCAACCATTTCTTGTAGAGTTGTGATCATGAAAGGGAAGTGTCGAACCACTTGCTATCGGAGGGCAAGCTTGATCTGACTTAATATACAGAAGGTAGGACCACGGAACTGACTCTTGAACCACTAAACAGAAACGACCACCCTAAAATCACCTGCCCTATGTTCACGACAACCTTCCGTCTCCGTATGTAATCAGAAATCGCCAACTGACGATCTCTGGACGGAAGGTGGACTTCCAATCATGCAGCAGCACTGGGGCGCAGCTGCCGCAGCCAGGTTCGCTTCACCCACCAACTCGGTCGTGACCATCTGATGGTCAATGCCATCCGAACCCAGGCATCAGCAAAAGGGATCCCGGTGCTGTCAATTCTGAGTGCGAGACCCCTTTACCCACGAGTCAGAATCTAAAATCGACACCCGGTGGAGGTTTGTACCAACATGATCATCTTGATACGAGGTCGGAAGCAGCTGGGTTCTACACTAGCCCTACCGCATCTCGGTAGGTGCCGGAGGATTTGGTTGTCGTAAAAAGTTCCGAGCCAAGTCTTTCGCTTTGTTTCGGGCCTTGATACTGAACATCGTTGGCCACGTACGAAACAGCTAGCGACCGTCTACGCAGTTAGCTCTGAGTTATTTCTTCATGATTGTCATCTATTGGTTCTTTTCGTTTTCAATCCTTGCGAGTATCATTTATCACATTCAATGGTAGCTACAAAATTCATATTGTCTCTACGTACAGTCTTGTAGGTGTCGGAGCTCGGAAGGGCCCCAACTCCATTTTCGTCTGAATTACCCCCTTCCAAACTTTGGAGACCGGAAGATTCCAGGTAGTTGAGACATCCCTGAACAGTTAGTTCATAACGGACACTCGTTGTCTATACTTAGAGTTCGTTGGCCAAGAGCCTCAATCTGCTTAAGGAAAGAATGGCGATACGGAACAGCTTCAGGGTCAAGATTGTTCGCTTCGTAGAAGAAGTTTCCCTTTGGCCAGAATTTGAGCAAGTCGTCCAAACGCTAGTCCCTTGTAAGTCATGGAGTGGTTATTAATATTTTGGTTCTGTGCACCCACATTGTTGTAACGCATGAGCTGAACCCACCACAGGCAGCAACATTTGTCCCCTGCTCAAGGCAGCAGCATTTTGCACCCAATCTCCCTCCAACGTCGAAATAGAGTAATGATGTCGCGATTGACGGGGAATTCGGTCCCCGTACTTTGTGCTGGATTAGTTTACATTCTGCATGCTAATCTCAATAAGTTCTGGCCACAGTAGTCATCCCAGGAAGATATGTACTACCGGAAACCCTCCGTATCACAATCAATTTATTCTCCAGAGGCCGCCAATGATTGTTTCTCACATTTTATTTCGCGGTATCCGGGTCGTTGTCGTTTGCTTTTTCGACTCTCACCTCCCTATGGACCGCTGTCTGAAAATGTCTGAAGGAATTAGACGGAGAGCTGTAGAAAACTCATTCCCGTTTTTTGTAAAGAATTGGTGGCTCTAGGGTCTGTTGCTCCTCTTGACGTTGAGAAGAGTAGGTAAAGGGGGTCATGGCCTAAGCCCGCTTTCTCCTTGGAAATCAAAAGAACACCAATTACTAAACATGTTGAATGGCACCAGTCTTTTGATGAGACCACCTGAAGCTAGCTTTACGGCCCTCTTCTTGGTCGCGTATCGTACTGTCCGAACATTGCACAGGAAAAAGTTCCTGAGGAGTCGAGACTCGATAAGCTCACAAGGGAAGGAACCTGGAAAACAGGACGAAAAGTATCGTAAACACCAATGACACGAATCGTGGCGGCATTCTGACTCAAGAGAAGATGTGGTAAGTAGTAGGCCAAGATGCAGAAAGAAATTTTGGTTTCACTCCGATAAAGCCAGCCCCTGGATATCTAGCCTGCTTGACAAATCTGGACTGAACAGCAGATGTGGCTCCTGAAATAACGATGTGGTCTTGATCGCAGCTGATCGAAAGAGCTGTAATGTGAAGTGTCGCATTAGATGAGAGAAAATGTGTATTTACACACTTCGAAATATGATAATCATGGCTGGAATATTCGAGGGAGGGCATGACTGGCTCTCCCGGTCGACCGGCAACTTCACTCATATGGCTAGTCCATTCCATGGAACCTTGCATACTTATGTCCAACCTATCAAAGTCTGTCGCAATGATTATGATAAGGTGCGACTTGTATTAATTTGGAAAAAGCACCTAAACGGCGTGGCTTTAACGCATCCAGCGCCGGCTTGGCTGGGGTTGGCAGGGGATATTACCCCGTTTGCCAAATTCACCTGTTCGACACGCTTATCTTTTCCCCCCTCCTCCTTGCTGCATTGTTGACTAATCGTGGACAAGAGACCACATGATCAGACTGACTCGAAAGGCCCCAGATATCTTTCGGCATGAGAAATGGGGTATCCCTTGGGAGGGAGATGTCGGCATCACACAAGTTAGCCTAGAGGGCGATCCATATCGGAAGCCTGGAAGGCTTATCCCACAACCCGAACACTGAGTTTTATCGCAAAGTAATGAAGAGAGAATGAATTTTGCCTTGTTCATAGCCAATTGGCTTCCGCACTTCAAAAAGAAATCCTTCCAGGCGCGCGCCTCATGGGCTTTCCGCATTACCTAACAGACTGACGAGCTGTCGGCTTTTCACCGTCCCAACTCCCGGATGAGGCTTTTTAACCATGTCCACGGAAAGTTTGAACGGGCTTTTGACAGCTCAGGGGGCGCTCCTAACTTGTAAGTCTCTCCAGTGTGATAAAATGGACGCCATTGCTTTCAGGACTCGTCTTCTTCTTCCCTTGCCGCCAGTTCGTGCATAGGTCCGCGCACGATGTTCGAGATTTGAATGATGGCTGAGATGTTGTGTTTGAGACCGTTCACAGCGAACACGCTCACATCCCATGGTGCTCGCTCTCAACAGCCCTGGCATGTGTGACATACGGCTTGGCTGGGCCAGAAGCAAGGTATCGTTCCATCTTCCACTTACTTCCCATAATACTGACTCTCCTTTTCCCTGAGCCGGCTAGCACGAACGACCACAGTACATGTGTCATGAGCGTCGATGTCCATGGCAGAACGCAAACTGGAGACGAGAACTTCAAAATCAAGATGATACTGGGCAAAGCGAGAGGTTAGGGACGTCACTGAGGTCATGGGTGAATGCCTGGGAATATCCAAATAAGCCGATAAAGTCGACAGACAAGAGCTTTTATGAAGCATATTTCTATCCAAGCGGAAGGATCGAAGGTGAGAGACTCTTTAGGTCTTTTTGTAAGCGAGTTCTCGAGACCAAAAAGTTTGGATCCATTGAAAGGCAGAAATACTCAAAGGGCAAGAGCAAACTAGTTGGTTCCTGCCTGTATCTTCTCTTCTAGAGCTCGGCCCCCTTTTTTCTTTTTTCTTTTTTGTCCTCTTTTTCTTCGCTCGTTTCTGATTGCCGAGGTTTTTCGTCCATCTTCACCTTCACCACACACTTCCGCATCTGTACCCAAAAGTCACACCGCGCAACCTCGATCAAAATGGAGGTTGATGACGACGACAGTATGGTTAGCGACAACTTCGGCAGTATTACCACTCATAACGATGACAATACTGTGGCCAACATCGCTGCCGATGGCGATGTTATCATGGTCGTTGGTCCAGAAAAGAAAGAATTTCGACTCCATTCCTTCTTTTTGAAGACCACTTCTAAGGTCTTCAAAGCCATGCTGGGTCCCAATTTCGCCGAGGGTCAGCAACTCAACGCCAACGAGGCTAAAGGCAATCGTGCGCCGGTCAAGATTGACCTCCCAGAGGACGACGTCAACAGCATGGGTTTCATCTTCAGAGCCATTCATCATCATTTTGACGCCTTCCATAACGCCAAGGGCATTCCTTTCTTCGAGATTCTGGTCGTGGCCGACAAGTATGACCTGATTCATGCTATTAAGCACGCATTTCATCATGCGTTAGCTGCCGCTTTTGGAAAAGAAGACATCCTGAAGAAGATGCTGGGCGTGAAGCTCTGGAAATTCACCATGGCTGCAGCTTTCGTCAAGGACGCTACTGCCTTCAACACTGCTACGCGCATTTTTGTTCTGCACTGGGAACATGGATTCCTCGATTTTGCCAAGCAGTGGTACTTCAACGAGGTGTTTGCATTCCACGTATGCGGTAAGTGAGTTCCATTTGACCAGATTTTAGATCAAGGGCTGATTCGTTGCTTCCCCAGCTGCTCTTGAAAGAAATCGCTCTGATTGCAGACAAGAAGCAATGGTAGAGTTGCTCTTCGCATGCAAACGCGAATCAGACCGGCCGAGGCTCGAGATCAAGTACAATATTGGGGTGTCCGACCCCTACCACTTCATTGAAAGCAGTGTGAGTCGTCAGCTAGACCTCATTAAAGGCTGCGTCGAATATCAAAAAGGTGGAAGACACACCAACGATGAAAATCAATACTGGATGGATATTCTAAAGGAAGATGCAGGATTGCACCTGGCTCTTTTCATCTGAGATGACACACCTCTGGCTACCGAATCAGAAATGTCGACGGTCATTGGCGAAGGGAATTGGCGAAGGACAAGTCATAGCAACAGTGACCTTAGAACAGGGAGACTAGAAATCCAGGGAAGGGACCTCAGACTGTAAATTTGGCAAGAGAGCGGCTTGAGAGAAGGTTTTGGTTACTTAGATCCACGAAGACGAACTCTCCATGATATCAAGCAAGAATCTGGTCTCTATTCTTGATTAGAGAAATACAGGGCCGCTAGAAAAGAAATTTATCAGCCGCATGTGCTTAATCTGTCTTGCAAACACAATCTGCGACGCCATCAGAAGCAGACGTGCTGTCAACAACTTCAGCGATAGAGGTCTGGCCACCAAAGCGAATTCTGAAGAGGTCAACAAATGTTATTGATGGGCAAATCTCTATCAAAGCGAGATAGTCGGATTTCGAATTCCTTTTGTTTCGTTTCTTTCTCTTTCCCAGTTCTGGAGCCTTGGATCTCTCTGATTCCGTTGTTCAGAGGGTAGCGAGGTGGTTCGTTCGGGAGGGAAAGAGCTAGCTGAGGTAGTTGGTTCTTGCCTTGCCTTGCTACAACTTTCAACTTCACCCTCACCTCGCCCTCCTCGCTTAAATGCAGCCGCCCAGAAAGCATTTTTCGTCCACCTTCTTAGCTCAACAAAACCTCCGCCATCGCTAGCCAAAAAAAGCATCACTGACATCGACCAACATGGAAGTCGACGACGATGCCAGCATAGTAAGCGACGATACAAACGCCATCAACAACATCGCTCCAGATGGCGACGTTATTATGGTGATCGGCCCTAAGGACAAGGAATTTCGACTTCATTCGCAGATCCTGAAGGCTGCTTCCAAGGTCTTCAAAGCTATGCTCGGCCCAAACTTTGCCGAAGGCCAGCAGCTCCTCAACAATAGAATTCACAACGACCCAGTCAAGATCGACCTTCCCGAGGACGACGCATACAGCATGGGTATCCTTTTTGAGCTCATTCATTATCGACATGACGTTCTTTCTAGTGCCGACGCTGACATAGTTTTCGACGTTGCGCTGGCTGCCGACAAGTATGATCTGATCTGTGCCGTCAAGTACCCGATCACCGAAGCGATGGATCGTATCGTGTTCACCGACGATGAAAGAGGCGAAGAGGAGTCCATGTGGAAGCTAGCTATTGCTGCTTCAATGTTCGATTATGACCCCAGCTTCAAGAAGGCCACTCAGGCGCTAGTTTCGTTGTCTTTGCATGGATACATTCGGTTGGCCGACTTATGGTACCAGGACCAGATCTTCGCACTTCGCCTATGCGGTCAGTCTCAATAGAATTCCTTCGAAAATTGTATATTTGCTAATGTCAAGGGTATTTCAGGCCTTCTCGAAGACCAACGAGCAGAGCTAAGACGGATGGTGATGAGCAAGCTTCTGGCTGTCTGTGCGTGGTACAACGATGAAGACAACGACCAGACGCAAAGGACATTTGGCTCAACCATCCTGAGATTCGATATCAAGATGGATGCTCCCGAGTACTTTGCCCATTCAGACTTGCAGGGAGTTCTTGATGCCATAGAATCTTCTGATTATTTCAACCAATTCCGCGAGAATGCTCAACGAGAGAACGACAGAAGCACCAAATGGATTGGAAGAACCGTTAAAAAGGCTGGGCTGAATTTGTCCGATGTGCGTGCCTGATGGGCATGCTAGGTATCCAACATGGGCCGAGGAAAGACAAGCGAAAGGGAATAGCTTGGGAACTTGGTTAGCCAAAGGATAGATGGATCTGTCCAAGCACGAACACGTGCAATTCGAGTGGAACTTTTAGACGATGACACTGCAAAACAATTGACCTCATCTACCACCAATGCATTCGTTCAGAAGAATCTATCCACCACAGCGAATTGTGAGGAAATCAATAAGTTCTGTTGATTAAAAAGTCTTCATCAAAGTGAGAGGCTCAGGGTTTCTCTCTGTCTCCTTCCTTGAATATCGGGCCGCCCTGACTCCATTATTCAAAGAGTAGCGAGGTCAAACGCCTCACAAGGAAAGAGCTATGTAGTTGGTTCTTGCCTTGGCCACTACTTTCAACTACAACCTCACCACACCTTCCTCGCTTAATTACAGCCGCTCGTCAATTTCAACCCCGTCACTACTCCTGCGAAACTTTCGGCACCGCCATTCAAACGAGACGCTCCATACGCCAAACAAAAATGGAGGTCGACGACGATGCCAGCATGGCCCAAAATAATGCGAGTACCGCTAGCGATGATGCTAGCAAGATCATCGACGTCGCTGCCGATGGCGACATCATCATGATCGTTGGTTCCGACAAAAGAAAGTTCCGAATCCACTCTGTCATGCTCAAGTCCGCGTCCAAGGTCTTCAAAGCCATGCTGGGTCCTAATTTTGCAGAGGGCCGACGACTCCGGAACAATGGCCACCACGGCGATATCACTAAGATCGAGCTACCAGAAGACAACGACGGTGGTATGAGCGCCATATTCCATCTTCTTCATCATCGTGTGGAAAAATTACCGGACCCTATGCCTGCCGCTGTCTTTTACCAACTTGGTATTGCCGCCGACAAGTACGATCTGGTCTCAACCCTGAAGTACACTATCACCGGCGCCATCTATCGGGCCATCAATGACGGCAGAGAGTTGAAAGACATGAGGATGCTTGATGTCTGGTATCTGGCCATTACTTCAGCTTGCTTCGACGACGCTGCCAACTTTGCCACACTCACTCACGTCTTGGTCTGGTATTGTGACACCCACTTCGTCCACTTGGCTGAGGAAGCAGCCACTGATGACTCGTTCGCATACCGTTTATGTGGTAATTCTCTTGCTTGAATCATTCAAACAGAACGTATGTGGTACTGACAAGCTTTTGAAATAGGTCTTCTTGAAATGAAACGCTCAACTATTCGTTCGGAGATGCAGCACAAAGTTCTGGCCGTGTGTTCCTGTAAGGACGAAGGTAGAATCCTTACCACGATCAAATGGGGCTATAGCGATGACGACGAGTACGACATGGCGAAGTGCATGTCAAGGGGAAGCTTACACACGATGTGGAAGTATATCAACGATGCGGAACTGAACCTCGAATTCATGGATGACTTTGATCCAAATTCTTCTAAGTGGTGGCCTTGGATCGAAGGTATCCGCAAAGATGGAAAGATGTTGCTGAAAGACACGCGCAAGCCTCAAGCCGAGAATGTTGTTGGTACGCAACGCCCCTGAAGATGGTTCGGCTCGGAAGACTTGGACGAGATCGCGTCGAAAAGGGAAACACGGAGAGAGAGACAGACGAGACGGGCTGAGTGGATGTACACAACTTAGAGACGTGCGACCGCCATGATAACGAAACCCAGATAAATACTAGCCCGCGAACTACGGATACACACACACGCTGCATTGTCAATTGTCTTTAAGCGAATTTGACACGCGCATACACTATATTCCTAGCTCTTATATCGGTGACCTGACCATGCCCGTTGCCGCGTTCCAGTCTCTTTGAAAGTCTGATCATGCTAAAGAATTGGGAGAGAGTGCTTGATCACCGTGTGACGTTGTTACAGACGCAAGGTGGTGAAATGCCTAAGCGATTCCAACCGAATTGAGTTCAGTTCAGAAGACGGCGCGTCCACCCCTTTTCTGCTCGCGAAAGAATGCTGCTCAACTCAACGTCATCGCAGCCTCAAACCCCATAGCTCCTGCAAGACGGACAAAAAAGACTTGAAACGTTCTTCTGGGTCGAGCTAGCCCAACCAAGCCGAGCTGGAGACCGAACGCAAGGTTCAAACATCCGGAGTGAGCTCGAGCCACCACACTTCCTCCTCTTCGCCGAGCACCGCCTCCTGTGGCTGCTCTCCAAGAACGATCACGAGAAGAAGGGCGGCGGCAATTGACAGCCGTCGACCGTGACTCGAAACCTGGGGAAAAAATCAAACCAATCTCATCCTCCTCCGATCGGAGCACGGAGCACGCAGCCAAGGGGCAGACTCGAGCTGAATGCACTCTGAAAGCTTCACCGCCTCCAGCAGGGCGCGTATGCCGGACGCACGGCACCAATGCAGAATCAAGAGATGAAAATCTCAACCACAGCCTCACCATCCCCCGACTCCAATCGGGCCAGGACCAAGGAGCTGGGGAAACCCGGCCAGCGACCAGCACCCAGAACGCGTCCTCTCGCAAAACAAGCCTCGGCACTGACGACATTCACCCCAATCCTTCCAATCCCCAACCTTCCTTCCCAAACGTTCACTCCGCGCAGCTGAGTCGGGGGAAACACCACCAAGGAATTCTTGCTTGCGCCCGGCGTCTCATCGGACCCCGGGAGACCTGGGTCTTCCCTGGCAGCGAGGAGGATGCGGAGGAGCAAACCATGGTGCTTACCAGACAGGACCAAGCAAGGCCCAGAAAAACCCTGACCGACTCTTGAACTGCCACCCGAGGAGGGGAGAAGGTCGCGTTTGAAGGGAGGGGGAAAAGCCTAAACGGTGGCGATGGCTATGGTGCAAGTAGTGAAAGGACAACAAAACACACAACACACATTGCGCAGCTCCATCTCAGCCTCACATCAGATAAGAGCGGCCTCCCACAACAACAGAATCTCCGTCGGTTCATCAGTGCTGCCTCCCCCAGACTCACACTGAGACCGCCCTCCCATCCCCTCCCAGACCTACCGAAGAATGGACAGCCCGCTGAGCAAAAACATGACAATCGACAAGCCCAACATGGTGACGACAACGACAACGACGACGGCGTCGGAAAAGTTCTTCGAGGTGCGCTCGCCGGCCAGCTTCGCGGCGCGGATGTGGTCGCGCACGGCGCACAGCGGCGTGCCCGTCGTGCCGGACGGCGACGTGATCCTCGTCGTCGGGCTGGGCGACGAGACGGCGGAGCTGCGCGTGGACTCGCTCATCCTGAAGCGCGCGTCGCGGGTGTTTGGCGCGATGCTCGGCCCCCGCTTCAAGGAGGGCCAGAGGCTGCTCGACCGCAACGGCGGCGCCTCGTCCGAGCCCGTCAAGATCAACCTGCCCGACGAGGACCCGGAGATCATGGAGCTCATTCTGAACATCCTGCACCACCAGAACTCGCGGGTGTGTCAGATGGCGGCGGCGGATTCGATCTTGGAGGTGGCTGTCGTGGCGGATAAGTATGACCTGGTTGATGCGCTCAAGTACGCGTCGCAGACGATGTTGCATTACCACGAGCCGTCGATTGAGCATTTGACTGTCGGGGACCTGTGGCGGTTGGGGCTGGCGGCGGGCTTGCTGAATGAGGGCAAGGCATTTGAGAAGGTGACGCGGATGCTGGTATGGAATCATACGGTGCCGTATATACAGCTCGTGGACGCGGAAGATGTGGTCGACATTGAGTTCGCGCTGCGGATGTGCTGTGAGTTTGAAAAGAGCACTTGCTCATGAGATGCTTAGATGCTGACCATAAGTTACAGATCTGTTGGAGAAGGAGAGGCAAGACTTGAAGACGTCTTTGCTGCAGCATCTACTGCCGATCATTTCCACTGGGAATCAGCTGCGCCTGGTTGAAATCAAGGTGGACTCGGCGGAACACTTCGACGCGTGGCCGGAGTTGATGAAGCTGTTCGGGGCCAGTCTCAATGAGATGACCCGGTTCGCCGAGGGACTCGTCCTGGCGGACCGAAGCCGCCGCGCCGCGGGGCCCAACTCGGACTTCATGAGGCACTTCAGGAGTCGGGGTGGGATACGTCTGGAGGACGCGCGGAAAGGGCGCGACTGATGAGATTGATGACGGGGGAGGGGGGAATAATAGACCACGGCGCCAATGAAATATGCACTTGCTTCCTCATCTCGTCTGCCCAAACCGTCATCCAAAAAGTGCATATGAGATGAAAAAGTAAGCAGTGAGAAAGAGAGCGGTTAATATCTTGATTTTCCTTGTCAGTAAAAGTTGCACGGACGACTTAGCTCAGGGCTCGCTCAGTCCGTTCTAGAACAATTGTCGAGATGGCTCCCGTTAAGCTCTTTTTTCATCGATCGTCGTCTAGTTTGAATCGGCCGTGGGATCCAGTTACATGGGTTTGGCAAGGTGACATTGAAGGCCAAGTCTAAATGTTACCTGGGGCTAGGGAAGCTAGGAACGCCAGGGAGCAAGCCACAAAGCGACAGCCGAGGCACAACAGACGTGGCTTCGGAGCTTTATAGATTAGATTCGGTCAAACGCCGACGGACAGGCGTGACCCTTGCCGAGGAGGATTGCAGACGGGCCCCGTTCCGCGCAGGCCTGCAATCGCCGTAAATACCATTCGCGCAAGTCCGGTCTGCCAAGGCGCTGGTTACGTTGGGCTGTCGTCCGGCCGAGGCACAGATGCAGTGAGAGAGGAAAAAGTTGATAAGCAAAAAGTGGACTCAGGACGGGTCACATATCTTTTGCGAAAGGTTTTGCTCGTTGCCGGTCGAATAGGAAGCGCAAATGACCCTGGATAGCTCCAGAATTTATGGGCTGACCAGGTGCGGAAGTTGGCATGGCGGAGCAGTCCAGGCAGGTCTGGCAGTTCAGGCTCGACGAAGGCAATTTCCAGAGATTTTCGCAAGAGCCGACGGCTCGGGAGCCAAGTCTAGCCAGTCGTGCAGGGGTTCTCCTGGGCCGCGGTCGCTTGGTCACCACTGGCCAGCAGGGTAATTTGGCAGCTGGACTTTGTTCGATCTTGGGAAAAGAAAGGACTGGAGGCTCGAATCGGTCCCGATGATGGATCGGCTCCGAAAGAGAGGGGCTCGTTGTTGATGGCCGGATCGAAAGACCGAATGCCTCCTCGATGACAAAAACAAAACCAATCGAATAAGCAATGTAGCACACCGACGCTAAAATCGCTAGAACAGGTAACAGATTCATCGCCGAATGAATGGTTCTGCCAGTTGATTGTCCACGGGTCGCGCGCTCGCGCACTATTGGCGAGGTCTCGGCCGACGCGCCGGGAGGCTCAGCCCAAGGTGCGCCAATCTCTGAAGCGGGCTCCCCAGAAAGGCATTCCAGTGTTGTTGGTTCGTTCGTGACGGGCATTGCATTCAACCTGCATCAGCCTCTTATCGGGCGGCATGACGATCCTTCCCATCCATCTGTCCAGATCTGGCAGCTGGCCGGATATACCAAGTTCCAACAGGCGATAAGCCGCGGGTCTCAGTTCATCCACCGCTGGGCGTAAATAGTGACGGCTTGCTGCCTCTATCGTCGTATGTTGGTGGATCGGCTTTCAGCCATGCCTGGGTGCTTAATGATTCAGACAAGTATATCTAGGCGAGCGCGTGGCCTGCCTTCTCGGCGTCCTCACAGCATCCGATTAACAGGGCGTGCGCGTCCGCGGCTAGGGATGAACTTGACAAAGTCCGAACGGTCGTCTCCAATCCTGTCGACCTGAAGCCCTGGTTTGTAATAAGAAATGAGTGGCATTAAGTTACCATGCGCACCTGAGAAAAAGGGATGAGCGACGGAAAATACAAACAGCCCAAATCCGTTGGAGTTGGGAGGCGACTGACGGTCTGACCTTGGGTAAGCCATCAATCGACCTCGGCACGCTGTGCAGATCCGCCGACATCCCGGTCTGTGGAGCTCTGCAAGCGGGCCGCCGACCCATGAGAAATCGACTTTGAAGGCTTCGTCCACGTTGTTTTCGGTCGTTGAAGCCCGGTGTGGCCGTTGCTGGAGGGGCCCTGGCTCGCTAGCCAACACGTCATTCCGCTTGTTGGTGCACTAAAAGCAGTCCAGGTACGAAGTACCCGATTTAGTCGGGAAGGAGAGAAGAAGAAGAAAAAAGTTGCCGACGAGAGTGGATCCACCTGCCTTGCACAACTGCGAATAGAGTTTTATGCAATCCCGTTCGTCTTGTGATTCAAACTTCAGTTGGAAGGGCCTGCGACCTGCCATCGCAAACCTGACAAGAGTCTATATCCGGACGAGGGGCATTCTGCTCCTGCAGTCCACTCTTGGCATCAGTCTGGATTCCGTCTTCAAGCCCTTGCGCCGAGACACAGACACGACACGCCCAAACTCCGAATCAAACGATGACTCTGCTTACGAGATGACGGCTTTGCAATCACCATCCGCCTGCTGCAATCTGTGCGGCGCATTCGCGATGTCAGACAGGCGGCGGCTAAGGCTTGCGCTAGCCCGCGACACCAGTCGCATCGACTCACAAACTGCGCCCGACACGGAGATAACCACTCGGTCAATTGCTGTCCCCGGCCAGCCACGTCCGACCCTCCGTGTCATGCAGTCATGGACGACGACCTGAAGAATTGTGCACGCGGAAGCCATCCCGTTCGGGTGGGCTTGCATCGGTGGAGCCCCCTTCCCATGACCCCCTGCAATCCCGCCCCGATGGAGACACTCCATTGTGATACGAGCACCGACAAAGGGTGAAGAGGGCGAAGGCCATGGAACGACCATTGGAAATCTCCACTGCGGCCACCCGCTTGGTACGCAGTATATAGAACATACGCCGTCCCAGTTCTCCGGGATTCAGATCTCGCTCTAGATCTATCGCCCATCTTCCCCGACCTGGAACACCAGAGTTCGATAACGACATCCTCGACGATCGTCATACAAGCACAGTCCAGGCCGTTCAACATCGCGATATAAGCTTATCAGACCACCCGTGCTACCGGATCACCACGAGGCCGCCACGAGTGCCGCTACCACCAGCTCGTCCGACCCCAGACTCCATCATAATGGTGTCAACGCCACACTCTTCGTCATCTTCAATGACGGCAACAGAGGCCGATGTCGAGGCTCAGAAGCCCGCCAGCAAGGCCAACTACTTCCACCTTCTCTTCGACCAGGCCGGCGTCACCCCGGCCGTTGTCGACCGCAAGTACCCCGGCGAGGGCACCCTTGAGTCTCCCTTCGTCGTCGATTTCCTCCCCGAGGATCCTCACAACCCCCAAACATTCGCCACGTCGAAGAAGTGGACGTACACCATCCTGCAGGCCATCGCGACTTTCGCCGTTGCGTTCGTAAGTACAGCTTACTCTGGCGGCATTGCTGAGGTCATTCGCACCTTCGGCGTCTCTACTGAGATCGGCATCTTGGGTGTCTCACTCTTCGTTGTTGGTTTCGCTGTTGGCCCCTTGCTGTGGGCTCCCCTGTCTGAGCTGTATGGCCGTCAATACCTGTTCATCGGCACTTACATCTGCCTCACTGCCTTTAACGCTGGTGCTGCCGGCGCTCAGAACATCGAGACGCTCATCATCCTGCGTTTCTTCGCCGGTGCCTTTGGCTCTTCGCCCCTGACCAACGCTGGTGGTGTTATTGCCGACATGTTCAGCGCCTCGGAGCGTGGTCTGGCTACTGCCATCTTCGCTGCAGCCCCTTTCCTTGGTCCTTCAGTTGGTAAGTATGATTCATCCGAACTTGTCCCGTTGCAGCTCGAACTAACATGTTCAGGTCCCATTGTTGGTGGCTTCCTTGGTGCCGCCGAGGGCTTCCGCTGGATTGAAGGCCTGATGGCCATCTTCACCGGTGTCCTCCTTTTCGTTGTCGGCCTTACCGTCCCCGAGACCTACGCCCCCGTCCTCCTCCGTCGCCGCGCCGAGAAGCTCGAGAAGATGACTGGCAAGCACTACGTCTCCAAGTACGAGGCTCACCAGCCCCGCAAGACCGTTGCACAGCAGTTCAAGGTCGCCCTTTCTCGCCCCTGGATTCTCCTCTTCAAGGAGCCCATCGTCCTTCTTACCGCCATCTACATGGCTATCGTCTACGGCACACTGTACATGCTCTTCGCCGCCTTCCCCATCGTCTTCCAGCGCGGCCGTGGCTGGTCTCCCGGTGTCGGTGGCCTCGCTTTCCTCGGTGTTGCCGTGGGCATGATCGCTGCTGTTATCTACACCGGTTTCGATAACCGCCGCTACGCCAAGGCTGCTAAGGCCGCCGGCGGTTTTGCTCCCCCTGAGGCCCGTCTCCCGCCTTCCATGGTCGGTGGCTGCCTCCTTCCCATCGGTCTTTTCTGGTTCGCTTGGACCAACGGCCCCGAGATCCACTGGATTGTCTCCATCATCGCCTCCGGCTTCTTCGCCGCCGGCCTCGTCCTGGTCTTCCTGTCTCTACTCAACTACCTCGTTGACTCGTACGTCGTCTTCGCCGCCTCTGTCCTGGCCGCCAACTCCGTCATGCGTTCCCTCTTCGGCGCTGCCTTCCCGCTTTTCACCACTCAGATGTACGAGAACCTCGGCATCCACTGGGCCTCGTCAATCCCCGCCTTCCTCTCTCTTGCCTGCTTGCCCTTCCCCTTCCTCTTCTACAAGTACGGCCACATCATTCGTGCCAAGTGTTCGTTTGCTGCGGAAGCCGCCGCTGTCTTGGAGCGCATGCGCAAGACCCATGAGGAGGTCAACGAGGATGAGGCTATGGAGGAGGAGCAGGAGATGAAGCGTGAGCGCACCCTTGAGCGCCAACGCACCAAGGAGCAGCGCCAGCGCGCCAAGTCCAATGCCGCTGCCCCTGGCGGCGTCTTGTCCGAAGCGAAGGCTGAGGATGAGAAGGCCGCCCCCACGGCGTAGGCTCAAAATCCTTGACGCAACCACACTTTCCTCATAATCACGGTTACCAAAAATGTATAGATGGTGGGATAAATGATGATACCCGGAGACGTATATATGTCGATTTCACGGCATGACTAGCATTGGCGAGGAGTTATTTTTGGCATCATTTATCGGAACACTATCACGGCGGCTTCAAGAGCCTCATGCAACTCATCATATACCAGATAGACCTTTCATGTATAATCCTAGTAATAAAGTCTATGGACTCAAGCCTCGTTTTCTCTCCCCTGTGACTTCATGCCGAGATCTCACAATTCATCTCTCTCCCGGCCCCCAATCTTGATCTTCAACCCCGGAATGTTCTTGACCTTGAGGTTGCTCGACCCCACGATCCTCACGTTCGCGCCCCCGGCCTTTTCCTCCTTCGGCTCCTCCTGCCCCGCCGGCGTCCACGCCTTCACCCTTCCCTGCCACACGTCGAGTCCCCACCCCTGCAGCTCCTTCGGCGTGAACCCTTTGTCCTTGGGATAGCGGTACACTCGCCCGTTGGACAGCTGGTGGACCGCGCCGGCGGGGTACCCGTCCCTTGCGGGGTCGAGGCCGAGTTTGCCGGGTAGGTCGGGGAAGTAGGCCGGGTCGACGGTCACGCTCGTCAGGGAGGCGTACTGGGACTTTGCAAAGGAGGATAGCTGCGCGCGGATGGAGGCACGGGTTGCAGCTGAGGGGTGGAAGATGTAGACCATCGGCCAGCCGCGCTTGGGGATGTTAGCAGCATGTTTATGGATATGGGTGGGAGGGGGTTTAGATACCTTGAGCAAGCGCTCGTGGGTGGCGCGTGATAGATCCGTAATGAGCGGGCGCGAGGCCTCAGTGAGCCATGCTTCCAGACCGTCGGGCGAGGAGGAGGTGTGTGTGCTCGCGTCGTCGCGCTTGCGGCAGACGACCTTTGAGTCTGCAGCCTGCGTTTCGACGACGCCGAAGGTGAATTCCGTCCAGTGCTTTTTCGCCATGTCCTCGAAAGCCTCCCGGAGAGATGTTTCCGAGGGTTGCAGGTGCGCGATGCAGACGAAGTCGTCTACGTCTTTGAATCCATCTGCCTCTTCCGGGCTCACATGCACAGGAATCTGGGAGGAGCGTTTGGCTCGGTCGGTGAAGCGAAGGATTCTAGCTGCGGTCAGTGAGGGAATTCTAAAGCATGCGAGAAAGGGGTCTTACTCATCGGCGGTCTGCGGCCCGGCATAGGCGGCCACGTGCTCGGGTCCGCGGTAAAGATGGATCTCGGGGATCGTCTCGGGAGGGGGGGTCGGGCATCTGGAATCGTTGGGGCAGTTGGCGACCCATTCCAGGGGAACCTTAGTCTTGGAGCGGACGGTGTCCCATTCTTGAGCGAGGGCTTTCCTGGTTCCTTGGGATTCCTGTTGGATGGTTTGAGTTGGATGCTAGGGCTTGGAGGGATTTGGGACTTCTGGGTCATGGGATGAAGTTACTTTGACAACTGCGATTGAGTTTAGTGTGATGATGCGAAGATCGGGTTGGGATGAACTCACATGCGACCAGTCTGAGGCCGGGGGCGGGTTCTGCAAGCGGTGCTTGGTCTTTGGCGTAGGTTCCGGAAGCTAGCAGCGACAGCCAGATGCAGAGAGTGAAAAGTGTAGAATAAATCATGTCGCGGCCTTTCATGTGAAATTTTAGTGAGCTGCGAGAAGAAACAATCAGGTTGCGAGAAGAAGGTTGATGGGATTGGGGAGATGGTGGGAACATCTTCGACAACCCCTGTCCTCTCTCAGACAGGGGTATTCTCCTTAGTCAGGGGCCCGTAGTTGAGGTCACATCGCATGAAACGTCGCTTTTGCCAAGTTGGGAAGTCCAGCTAGTGCTTGACGTCTATTACCCTGACGAATATCCGACCAGTAGTGATAGCAGTGATGACAGCAACGCTGATGGAAGCTGGTGACTAGGTGGTTGTTGCCATGGCATTACAGAACTGTACTTGTCCAAGACTTGATGGACTGCCAGACCAACGAATTTGTCGAAGGCTTGGATGCCGGGCTGTAGCCGAGAAAGAGAGCGGCCACGGTAATCTTGGACAGCGCCGAATCGTTGAGCCACATCGTTAGATGGGGTTAAAAGATCGCTTCTCTGTCAAGCACAAAAGGTTGACTGAAATTGTACTTGTTAGCCACGCGGGCTAAGTTGTAGAGTCGCTCGACCGGAATGAGTGCCTGTTGAAGCTCGTCTTGTGGCGAAGGCACAACATGGTGAAATACAAGTCGTTAGCATGGTCGTCGTCGCCGTTGATGACATGTTTACGTGAGCGATAACTGTGGCTGGTCCTTCGGTTCGTCGATATATGAGAGGCTGTCCCATAATAGCGGGGAACGGCCGGGAGACCGTGGGTAGGTATCGGCTGTTGATTTGAAGCCTGTGAATGCTTTTACCATCACGAATCGACATGAGTATGTCCCTGGCAGGATAAATTTCGGTGATTGGCTCCATGGGCACCATATGTATATCGCTTTGAATCATGCCGGTGGTTGTTGATGGTAATGCTGTCGATATAAGTATTGTTGCAGGGAAGTTTCGTCAGAAGACACGCAGTGAAGAAGAACCATATATAAAGGGATAACCACAAGCTACTGCCTGGATTTCATCGTCCCCGTCGATCGGCTTTCTGGTAGGTATTCCGATACTAGGAGCTCCAATCACACATTCCACCTTCAGCCTCAACGCCATCTTCCTGAAAGAATACCGGAAAGCACCAGAAGAAAACACAGGGCAGGGACGAAAAGAGAGAGAGGGACAGAGACGAAGACAGAGACAAAAAGCAAGGGGCGCGGCTATCTGCCAGGATCCTGTGATGAGGAGCCAGAGTAGAGGTGGCCTTTCGCAATGTAACCATAAACCGTCCGGCGATCTTTAAGCGGTGCTTTCTTTAATTCGAGGGTATCGCGATCATATTGCTGTGCTACCATTATTATTACACTAGTCAAACCCAGCCCATTCCTCCTCATCTTCACTATCCTCGGAGCTGTCGCTGTCATCCTCACTCTCTTCCTGACTCTGTTCCTCCTCCTTTTCCTGAGCCGGTTCATCGTCGTCCTCGGCCAACGAGACCGGCTCACCAGTGCTCTTCAGCACCGGCATTCCCGTCAAGTCCCTAATAATCTTCCCCTCGTCATCTCTCACGTAAGGACCGTCCTCCTCCACCATATCCACGTCCCCATCCCTCTCAAAAGCAGCGACAAAGAAACCCATCACTCCGTGCCCATCGCCCTTGTACGTCCGTATACAGGCCTCCGCAGCCGTTTTGTCCCCACCACACGCCTCGGGAAGCCCGCGAACAGGCCACTCCTTCATCCCGCGGACCTGCTTCTCTCTGACCAGAACCCTCCATCCGCGCTCCTTAGCGACCTTGGACTCGAGGGCCTTCATCACCACGCCCTCGTTCTCTTCAGCGTGGATCGAGCAGGTCGAGTACGTGATCTTCTTCGCGGAGGGGAACCTCATCGCGTGCAGGAGCAACGTCAGCTGGAACCCAGCGAGAGAATTCAACCTCTTCTGCAGCTCCTGCTCGGACTGAATCTCCACCGCGTTGCCGTCGTCGTCCACCATCACCTGCTTCGCCTCGTCCTTCTCCTCCCGTTTTCGTTTCTTAACATCAGGCTTCGCGCCCTTTGTCTTCCCCTTCGAGCCGCCCGGCCCCGAAACCTCTGGCAAATGCAACTCGGGCATCGAGTCCCGGCCCACGATACCGCTCCCCGAACAACTCGGGTCCAGCAACAGCGCGCCGACATCCTTGTACGTTTCCGCCTGCGGATCGACCTCCAAAAAGTCCTGCCCGAGCCCAATCTTCGTCGTCCCTCTGCTCCCCGCGATCCTGACCATCTTCTCCAGCGTCTGCGCCCTCTTCGGGTCCCTCTCGAACGCGAAGATGGTCTGCTTCGCCGCCCCCTGCTCCAGCTGGTGGCCCTTCATCACCGCCGCCAGATGCGTCGTCTTGTTCCCCGGCGCCGCGCACGAGTCGATCACGTCGCCGTCCTGCGGGTGCGGGTCCAGCAGGTACGCCGGGAAGCACGACGCCTTGTCCTGCAGGATGACGTCGCCGTTCTGGTACGCCGTCGACTTGGTGACGTCCGTGCCGGGGCTGGTGGCCAGCAGGTTCGGGACGTGCGGGTCGATGAAGACCGCTTTCGCGCTCGACGCCGTGACGTCCGCGATGGAAAACACTCGCTCGAAGCCCTTGAACGTCGTCTCCAGCTGCGTCTCGACGTCGCTCTTGAGGTGGTTCACCCGGATCCAGCGGGGGTGTCTGCCCTCCGGGTCCGCGTTGGCGTTGACGTCCGCGCGCAGGGCGTCGAGAGAGGGCATCCGACGCCGCAGACGCGCGCGCGTGAGCTCCGAGGTGAGGCGCGCCTTGTGCCTCTCGATGGTCTGTCTGAGGCCGTGTGATTGCGGGAGTGCGATGCCGCCTTTGGCGAGCAGGAAGTCGTGGGCGAGCAGTAGGGATAAGATTGGGGTGAGCTGTGACGGGTTAGTGAGTTCTCAAGATGAGTGAGCGCCGGGCTTTTCTACCTTGCGCTCATGGCGAAGCAAGTCCGCCGCCTCGATGACCTCCTTAAGCACGCCGCTCCATTTGCACGTCTCGAATGCCAGGGCGTACACCTGCGCGGTCGGCGACTTGAGCCCCTTCTTGCGAAAGACGCGACTCTTGAGGCTGCCGCCGTGGTCAGGGCTGGCCGAGAGGATCTCGGCCGTCTCGTGGTACAGCGACATTGTTCCCCTTCTGTACTCGTTTATATAGCAATTTCAATTAGTACAAGTGAGATGAGAAAAGAAATATTGAATCGCCCGTCCGGTGTGGTGCATTTCAATGCCTCGGTGAGTGATTGTGGAGCTTGCTCGGCCGTCGTTGAAGAGAATTTGCGGTTCGGAGAATTTTTGCGGGGACCGGGCGGGTGGAGACGACGGGGGATTGGACGCGCGACGAGTGTTTCCCGGCGCATGCCCATCGACTTTGTCACTTTAAGCTGATTTAATTGGGGGAAGATCCGGTGAAAGATTCTGGATCAGAATATTGATTCAGAAGATAGAAGAATTGTGTCTTGGGGCTGCATGAAAGGAAATGAGGTGAAATTCCTCCCAGTAACCTTGATTGGACCGCCATGGCGGGATGCACTTGGTAAGGTCACTCATCTCACGTAATTGACCACGACATTCCATGCGAACCATGATGTAAGTAGTCCATATGGTGACGCTCCAAAAGCAAGCAATTGATGGAAATCGTTTCTGGTTGAAATGTCTATCTGACTACCAGAGCGAAGAGGCCAGCGCCTCTATCCATTTGTGTCCCTTTCAAAACCCCTTCCCAAATGCGGCCCTTTCAGGCCGAACAAGAATCGAAATATATGTGTCCCCGGTGTGAGGTATGTATGTAAATCTGTTTCATCATCTTCGTCAAATCCAACGACGCAAAGTCAAAAAAGCAAACGGAAAGCCTCCGAGTGAAGTCCATTTTCCAAAGCCTGACCGAAATCCCCGCCCAGTGTTCGTTTCCAACCAGAAACCCTTGGTATAAGATCTGAAACTCCCGAATTTCCCAACACAGGCCCTAGAATGTCTAATGAAAAGAAGTTTGGTACAGGCGCAAACCAAAGAGGTGCGCGAAGGTGGAAAACTCCGTCTGTGTTGATTGGCCACTTAGTGGTGGTTGCTGTGGCGGCGGCGCATGTGCTCGTGAACATGGCGACGGGCCTTCTTGTAGCCGTCGCTGTTATTGTTCGCAGGGGTAGCGGCGGCCTGGGAGTCCTCGCTGGCAGTGACCGTGACGGTCTTCCAAACAGTCTTGGTGCTGCGGGTGCAAGAGCCCGTGTTGGACTTGACAGCATCACCGAGAGGGTTTGTGGGAGCGACGGCAGGAATTGACGCCTGGGCTGCCTTGGAAGTGACGGCCGCACTGCTGACCTCCTTCTCGGGGGCTTGCTGGACGGGAAGCTGGGATGCGACGGCAGTGGCCGAAGCCGCCGGAACGGCTTCCTGCTTCACAGCGCCGCTGGAAGCAACAGCCTTAGCGGAAGCGGCAGAGGAAGCTGCGGCAGAAGGCTTGGCGGACGCGGCGGCAGATGCAGAGGTGCCGCCAGAGGAAGGCTTAGCAACGATGCCACCGGTGAGTCCGCCAACGACATCGCCGAAGGTCCAGCCGCCAAGAGGGTTGTTTCCTGGGAGAGCGTCCAAGATGCCGTCGGTCTTCTCATCAATGGGAGAGGGAATGGTGCAGTCCTTGTTGGTGTTGAGACCCTTGAGCAGACCGGGGCACTTGTCCATACCGCTGGAGCCAGCGTTGCAGTTGTCGATAATCTGCTGCAGAACATCGGTATCCCAGGCAGCAATGAAGTCGGCGTGAGAGCTGTAGCCAGAAACATCACCGTTGGACAGGACAAAAGGCTGGGTGCCCTGGCCCGGAGTCCAGCGGTCGGAGAACTTTGGGGTGTTCCAGTAGACCTCGAAGAACATGTGGGGAACGTGGATGTAGCCGGCAGGGCAGTTGGCACGACGCTTGTCCGTGGCATCCTTGTTGGAGGGCCAAGTCATGCTGTTCTCATAGTCGTCGAGGGCCTTGTTGGGGTTGTAGCAGGAAGGCATGTGGATGTCGGCACGAAGGGGAGAAGCGTAGCCGTCGCAGTTCTGGTCAGGGAAACCAACACCAGAGCCCTGGTTGTTGGGGTCAACGATACCAGCGGTAGATCCATCAGAGTTCGTGGGGTAAGAGGCGGGGTTGTAGTTGGATCTAGGGCAGGTCCACTGTACTGGCTGGACGGGGCCGTCGGCGGGCTCGAGATTCTGCTTGCCGCCAGTAGAGGGAACCACTCTAGTAGTGGTGTTACCGCTGACGATCTGAAGACCCTTGGGGAAGGCCTTGATCTCATCGTCGGTACCCTCGAAGCTGCAGATACTGTCAGCACAGTTCCTCAAACTCCAGACGCGGCACTTACAAGTAGTAGACGTTGACGTAGAACATCTCAACCGGCTCGAACTTCTTGGTTTTGGGGTCCTGGAAGTAAAGCCAAGGGAACCAGTAGGCACTGTTGTCACCAGCAATCATGGCATTGGAGCACTTGGACTGGGCCAGTGTGTCACCGGTAGCTGACATGCCAAAGTTGCTTCCTCCCATGACACCGTGAACGTGCGAGGCAGGCTGTCCGGGGGAGACGATGGGATCAACACGGGTGCGGACGAGCTCCTTGCCGTTGAAGCGGAGGACGGCGAATGTGCGGTCGCTTGACTTGGAGCCGGCCGAGGCGGTGCCAGCGAGGGCGGCCAGGGTGGCGGCGGCGGCGGAAAACTTCATGTTTGCGTTTGTTTTGTGTGATGAGAATTGGTCGAGGTGAAGTTCAACTAGATGAGTGAAGAAGAGGTCGTCGCTGGGACTTTTGGGCGTTGAGTAGAGACTGTGGATGCTGATACCGGAGCACCTTCGAAGAGAACGATATATCGCTCAGATGTGATTGTGACTCGGATGAGCGTGTAAGACACTGTGAGTGAGAGAGTGAATGAATCAGACGGATCAAAGACGATGTCTGGGTGTTGTAATGAGAGTGGTGCCAAGCAAGCTCAGCGTTAGTTTTGAAAAGGAATGATGATGAAAGGAGAGAAGAAATGCCCAGCAAGTACGACAGGGAAATGTAGTGGAATGGGAGGTGAGGTCGGGAGTGTAGATCAGGGTTGAAGGAGGCGGACGGGGAAGTATTATAATCGGAGGGCATCTTGGGACGGGGACACACGGACAGGGTGGATGGCAGTTGGCAGCCTACGGCCCAGGCATCCTGACCTCACCTCCAGCTCACCTCTCGCCGCGCGGAAGAGGCCCGGGGGGCAGGAAGACGCTAGTCTAGAGCCCAGGCGCGCTCAGCCGTGACGCCATGGAGTGTTCTGGGTAGTGCGGCCTGGGAAAAACGGCGATGGATGCCCACAGGACCGCAGGGCGAGGACGGGGGCACGGGGAACGATGAGGTGGTGTGGGCGTGGTTGTAAGTCTGCCGGGGGCCGGGGAGGCAACGCATCTTGGCGGGAGACCAGCGAGATGGGAAGGACTGCGGGTGTTTGGCTGGGCTGAGTACCGAGTGCTAATATGGCCCGCCTCCGTCCCCTGGTGATAGACTTTAAACATGGGATGAACGACAGGGACGAACCCTTGAGCTTCAGAGTGCGTCGAGGTTCCTTCACTCCTGTGCAGCTATTTTCGAGTACATTTACTCAGCTTATCCTGCCATTATTATCCACAACCAAGAAGCAGAATATGCATTAGTGGCATCAACATCAAGGAAAAAAGAACGGGGAAACAAAGTTGTTTAGGTGGCTTCCCACCACCAGAGAAACGGCAGACGGCTGGAGAGAAGAAACAAACGCTGCAAGCCCCTGGATACCAGACCCCCGCTCCTCCTCTGGCCGGGCGTTTTCCTCTCTGCAGACTGCAACTGCAGCTGTGCTGCACACTTACAAACGGGAAACCGCCCAGACTTGAAAAGGAGGCCGCGGGAGTGCACAAAAGTTGAGATGGTGTGCTGCAAGACCTGTTCCTGCATAGTGCATACGAAGGAGGCACCCTCATTGGCCATATTTGCGTCTAGCTGCCATTTTTTGTGCAGGTCCCGGGTTGGATTGTCGTCCAGTGTGACGCCGGACGAACTTAGCAGCATGACTCGCCCCTGAGTGTGAGTTCTTTTTTTGCTAGCGCTGTGCCGCGCCGAGTGGCGGCCAGTCAGCTTCAACCAGGTTGAATCAGCGCCTTGGAAGAAGCGACTGCCACCTTGGCTCAGTAACCCGCGAGGCCAGGCGGCAAGAGGTAAGCATACTGCTTTGGCAGCGACGGGTGCCCGTTGGTGGCGTAGACGGTTGACATTGGAAACGACAAGCGCTCCGTCCGTCTGGAAAAGCTAGCAGCAGTTTGGCCGAAGCGCATGGCAACCAGAAAAACCATTGATCCCGACTGTTCCATGGCATCTGGCAGTATTCGTATTTCAGGGGCAACAGAAGCCGAGGGGCCACCAAGAAATGACGTTCTGGCGGGCTGTCACGGTCTCTCATCTAATCCGCCATGTCTTTGCCCGTCCATCGAGAGGCTGACGGATTTGATGATGTGGACATTGCCAATACGGTCGTCGACGGGAATGACGAGGTTGCGGCGGGGGTGACGGGATCTCGGCTAGGATGACGGGCGGTGGAAATAGGGTGAAGCAGCAGCCGTTTGTCGCTGTTTTCTTCAGCCAGGTGAGACGGAACAAGAGAAGATACGGTGCTCACTCAATCGAGCCCCGAAATGCCCAAAAGCGAGTCGAAGCAGCAGTGACAGCTCTCCCTGGACTCAGAATGGACCTCAGAATGGAAAGTGAAGGGGTTGAGGGGTCGAGGGGGCGAGCAAACAGGAAAGAAGAGGAAGGGCCGGCCGCTATGCTAACCTTAATCCAGGCAAGTGGTTCCTGGGCTGGCGGGTCCACTTGCGCAGGGGCTTCCCCATGCCATCTGGTACGTACCTTCGTTGATTGCAGTTCAGGGCTTCTACACGTGTAGGAAGAGAAACTGGAAAGAACAATCCAGATGATGGACGACAGTCGCTAACACCTGCCATCCGCTGAATAGTTGCGGTGGCAGGAGCACAGTTTGGATGTTCTCACCACCTGGCAGTCACGTCGAAGACAACCTCTTCTCTTTCCAGTGTCATTCTTCTCCGTCACCCACCACAGCCTGCAAACAATCCCTTTCTTGCCCCGGTGAGGAATCCTCTTGTCTCGGCTGCTCTTGGCCCGGGAAAGACTTTTCTAGCTGCATAACTGCTTGTGCACTCATAGCTGCCCGCTTTGGTCGCACGACACTCGATTGGATTCAAAATTCCAACGATACCAACCAGGAGAACAATCCCATTCATTTTTGCAAGTGGATGGTGACCCAATAGTCTGTTTCCATTCCAATCCTTGGGCCTTTGCGAGGTCATTCGACTGAAGGAGAACACCGATGGATTCGCTCTGGTGGGGTTCACCAAAGAGTCCAGACCTTCGCCGATATCTCCCACGGAGGCTGGAGGATCTGTCTTGAACCCTGCCATGACAGATTGCACAGGCCCGACTCAATGGTCAATGGATTTTGAAGGACCACTGAGTCGCATAGCCAGCCGCCGGTGGGGTTTCAGAACGTCTCATCCCGGCGCTCATCCCGTGTCTGTCTACCCACGTTTTCAACTAAACATTCACGGAACCTCCAGCGAATCACGCTTCGTCGAGCCGCCACCGTTCCATTGGTCAAGCCCCGACGGGGAGATCAACCTCTACCTCCGAATGTGACCTCGTTACATCGTCTCCCTGTCCATTGCATCGGGATTCCTTTTCATCAGCTGCAGCGCCAACTGACCACATTCAGCGACACGGAAACTTGACGGCTTTTGAAACCGCCACAACACATGCCTCTCAGGGGCGTTGCGGCCGCGGCCGCCTGCCCGGAGATCATTCTCATGGCACTTGATAAATGGCTTGCCATCCTCTAGGTCCTCCCGTGACTGCCGCTTGCCAGTCTAGGTCGTTGTCGACCTCGAAGCCATCCGCACACCAAAGTTCCCTCAAGTCGACCAAATGATGGCTGTCAGATGCGGCTGGCGCCAACCTCCAATGTGAAGTGGTTGGGTGGCTGCGGAAGCATCACGGCTGGTCACGTCTGCATCTTCGTTTGCTTCCCTTGACAAGAGGCTTTCGTATGGCTGAAACCGCGGACAGGTTTGCGCCTCCGATTCTAGAGTCGTGACGTGGAAGCTCTCTAGACCAGTCATCTCAAGCATCGTGGCCATGTTGCCGTTTGGTCAGGCTGGGAAAAGTCAGGAACACAACTCTTGCTTCGATCAGCCTCCATACTCTGACTCTGAATCCTAGCAACATTCCCTTCATCTACAACGGCGCACTTGCGCCCTTTGCTCGATTTAGGTCTCGTTTTGCAACGCCTCATTCCAACGCTCGCCAATCCCTCGCCAATCCTTGCTTACCCGGACTTCGGTCGAGTGTCCTTCTGTCTTCCCAAGACTTCGGTCGGAGACAGTCTCACCGTTTTTGGTCAATTGTTCTTCGGCCAGGGCAATTGTCACCGGACGTCGTCATGGAGTTCCTCAACGGACTTCCCGGGTACCACTCACCGCCGTCAACATCACTGCCCATGCTCTTACTCCTCAGCACTGCCACCGTCTGTTTATTTCCATGTCATTCAGCCTCCGCTTATACGGTCGGCGTCGGGGGCTCGCGAGCGCCCCAATGGCTCTTTTCGCACGTTCATATTGCCAAGCAACCAGAGGGCCTGGTTTGGATGAGTAAGGCCAAGAGCGGACGCGAAATGAACGACAATAGGGCACAACAAGATGCCTCGACGTTGAAATCCATTTAAGCATACCCTGCTCTCTGGGCGACCGTCATGCGATTCATGCTTGCTCACCTTTTGTGAAGCCCGTGAGGGTGTACCCCTGTCGCATTCAAGGGCGGAAAACCACAGACTGGCGCGCGCTTCAGAAACGCCGGGCTCACAACAGTGGCCCGCCCAATCAAACAGATGACGAATACCGGTCAAGATCAGAATGCGTGGCTTCTCATATGAAACACATTGTTTTCACCTTCTGGGAAACAACAATGTTCAGTTTTGTTTGCACAGATACGTGGGTGCGGGCAGCCCTCCCGTCAGCCAAAGACCGAAGCCACCAGCCATGCAACCGCTACGCTCGCTTACATCACCATGCACCAATTCTCGGCGAACGGCAGTTTTCATGCAAATTTGCCGAACTTTCTTATTCCTGTCAGAACATGCGAAGATCCTTTGGACGAGCAAACTAACAAGATTCATTTATGAGATGATTGCTGCCCGCTTTGCGATAGTGCTTTCCCGCAGGGACGGATCGACGGCGGCGCGCACGATACCGAGCCCAGTCCAGCCGGGAACGCCATCCAATCTTAAGCCATGTGTCGCCCCTCGACCATCTAGAATCCCTCGTCTGAGCAAGCGCAGCCGATCATGTCACCGCGGCTTGTTGATCCGGGGGAGCTCAGCCGGGTATCTCTCACGGAACCGAACCGTCACCGACATCAGAGCATCTTCCGTGCCCATCAGTGCCGACTAACCTACCATCAGCTCCTCATTAGCGTGGAAAAAAGTCTCTCAGCTGGTGCTGCCTCCTCCCCCGTCAGACAGAGTCAATGTCCCTACATCAGTGTGCCCTTATCGCGCCCCTTACAGCATCGCGACCCGGAACGGCGTAGCACGCAAAAAGCTTCGCTCGTGTGCGTGCCGAGCGTCCGGATCGCGGTCTTCGGGGCTAGGGCTGACAGACATGGGCCCGCGCGGGTGATGTTGGTGTTCGAATGACGGTTACGTGCGTCTCGCTCTGTTGGACCCGTGTGTCTCCGAATGTCTAGGACGGTGGAAGTCAGCAGTTTCAATAATTTTCCACGGCACGAGACACGCTGGGTCGACAATTGTTCGAAACTGACACACCCCGTACTCTTGTATTTCCCCTCATGTCTTGGGGGATGAGCCAATCGTAGTTGACGGAATGATCTGTCAAGCTCCGATGCGTTACACGGCAATATACTTGCTGAGGAATCAGACGGCCGAGGCGTTGTCGCGTTTGAAGCTGCGGCCAGCGAAGAATTCTAGTAGGCGACACCATTTGTCTCGTTTTAGATTTATCAAGTGCTCATGGAAGTGGTTGAGATCACCTTGTATTGCTACACTGCTATCTAGGAAAAGCCGACCTCGTCGACTTTCTGTCGTCGTGAGAGTAGTCGTGAGAGTACCCAGACATGAAAACCTCCTGCCGAACCCATGCCATTTTTAGTAACTAAACCCACATATTCACTTGAGGCTCACACAGCTAGTCCTTCTCCCGACCTGGATCCTTTCTCTCTCTCTCTGTCTCCTTGATAGCTTCAATCCGACAAAGTGTGACCCAGCTCCTTTTCAGCGTCCTGCATATACTCCACCACCGTCTTAGCATCTCCCCGGATAAGCTCGTGATCTCTGTCATCTCCCTTGCTCAATTGCTCCAGCCTCTCGATCCAGAAGCCCCATCGTTGCAGACACATCATCGGGGGACCATGATACAATGGTCCTGGTTCTTCGTAGTCCATCGAATCCTCCTTCGGATGTTCCGCACCAACGTTTTCCAGTGCCCATCTGAGAAGAGGTTTGGAAGCCAGACGCATCGACCACTCACAGGCGATAGACATCCGACACTCAGCAATGTCAATATCTGGGCTGATCTCCTCCTCGAGGGCCGATCTCATGGCATTCATGGCATGATGATGAGGTCCGCCAATCGCACTTGCCAGACACAGGCCTCCGAAACTGTTCAATTGCTCCCAGGCAAGTCTACTTTCCCAGGTGAGCTTCGTGTATCCCGTGGTCGGATCTGAGAGTAAGTCAGTGATTACTTCCCAAAAGTAAAGCAACTCAGAGGTGGCATACCAGAACAAAAAGCAGCATCCATGCAGTATGAAAACATGGGAAGATCCTTCCACAGACGCCTTTCCTCCTGCAGGGCCGTTTCTCGTCAGTATCGATGAAGCATAGAGAAGATCTTGAAAGAAAATAACTTACACTACCAATCTTCACGTATCCCCTCGCTTGGCGATGCAACGATGAAACAACCCAAAACATCGAATACACGCTCCTGAAATCACCAAATCGAGCGATGTCAATGAGGATTTCCCACAGCGTCCACAGCCAGTCTTTGACCTCTTCCTCCTGATCGCTAGGCGGGCAAAGACTGTCAATCTTCGCGGCGGCTTCCTCCGAAGATTTTGTATGGATAGACGCAACGGCGGTAGCCAACACGTCGATGATGGCACGCTGTTGCTCAGAGAAGTCTCGGTTTTGGAATCTTTTGATTCTGTACACAGGGTTCGAGTTCGGGATCATTTTGTCGTCTGCATCTTCGTCTGACTGGTGTTCTGCGGCAGTGTGGAATGAGGCGTTGTCGTCATTCAATGCGTCGGATACAGTCGTCAAGTCCTCAGTGACCACCGGAGGAGCTCCTGTTGGCAGATCTGAGTCGCTGCACCGACCAGACGAGAGACCAAGAGCGGCTTCAAAATCCTCGCTGGATTGCGACTTGGGTCTGTCTGAATATTCGATTGTGGGGTCGGCGTCGATTGTTTTGGAGAGATTGACGTTAAAGAGACCCTTGCGCTTCCCATTTCTTGAGCCAGTATCATAATTGGCGTCAACGGGTCCTCCAAACAGCGAGCGAGAAGATCCAGCATCGCACCACGCCTTGGTGTCAGAGGTGATGCTTCGGTCGATGGACACAAGCAATCCTGGAAAATTTTCACTGTATCGAAATCCAGGTGGAGGCGAGGGCTGAGGAGGGAGAGTAATCTGGGCAGTGGAAGGTTGGTTTGCAGAAGCCTTTGAGGTAGACTCAAGAGCAGGTCGAGTAGATTGCTGAAGTCCATCGTCGGCTTCCGGTTCAATGGCGATGTCAGCGAGCATTTTCGTCAGCTTTGCTTCGTCGCCTGTTGCGGATTCGGGAGAGGGATCTGTCATAGGCTCAGTCGCGGACTCGCTAGTATGCTCCTTGACGCTGTCCGGCGCGACCTCTGGCGCAACGTCTGTCGGGGGGTCAATCTTGGAGTTCATGCTGTCGTCCGGGACAAAAGTCTTCGTCTTCTTGGTTGTACGATCGTGCCGCGAGAAGAGCAAGGAGGAAAAATTGAGAGAGCAATGCGAAGGGGAAGGGGAATGTGAAAAGTCGAGGTGGTTGAGGGAGCGAGTTGGTGAAAGAAGGAAAGAAAACAAGACGGTTGAGGGTAGGTGCTGAAATAATTATCAGGCTTGATCACAGCTGATCTGAAAGCAAGCTGACCGCCCCGCTTGTTCTTTGCGGGTGCCCTTCCACGGGCGACCCTGCCACGTGACCCGTTTGTCGCAACTTCACCTCAAAGATCACCCGACCGCCCAGTGAATTAAGCACACCCATCAGGCGAATGTATTGCCATGGCAGATACGGTTTGTTGACTTTGGGCCTGTCCTCCGGTACAACGATTGAACGACCCTACCTACGGTGCAAGTACCGTCGTCGATCGATGTGGGTCCTGATCATGAAGCTATTCCCAAAATCCGGGTATGTGAAGTAAACAGAGCAACTGCCCATGTGGCAGGTACTCAACAGAAATCGTGATGGCCCTTGGAAGCTCTTATTATTTGGTGTTTTGAAAGTGTGTGTATTTTGCCTCACCCGCATCACCTCACGCGTTGCTACGTGGTTGCTTGGGAGGTTGATGCCTCAGGGGATGGGCTTCGTCTGATGATACACCGCGCTAAAAAGGGGGTACCGCAAGTGAATACAGAGACGAGGCCTCAGGCTTTGATCGCGTCAGAGTGATCGCGTCTCAAGGCCTTCACCATATAAAGACGTCAGAGTATCCCTCCCCCTTTCAAGCCCACCAACCCTACCCTTCTCGCGATCTTTCCCTCTGACTCCTCTTGACGAGAACCTCAAACCTTGGTGATTGCGATCTGCAATTACAATTCACACTGTCTTCTCACAAACTACCCCTATCATCGAAGACGTGACCATGTCTCTCAGTCTGTCTCGTCTGCAGACCAGAGGAAGCGCCTCCAACAACTCGCGCCCGACAACTCCTCCCAATGCCCCAATGACATGGGCCTCCGTCGTCTCGCCCAGGGCTGGCCGCCCGGTCAACCACTCCGAGAAATCCTTCGTGAGCCGCGTGGCCCGCCAAGAAGAGGCCGACATAGAAGCCGAAAGGGCCCAGAGACGCAAGTCTCACGACTCTTACGTACATCAGTCCCTCTCCTCCATGTTGCATGCCTATGAAAACCAACTGACTTTACTTCAAAGTACTTCGCCCATTGCGAAGACGAGCCTCAATACGACCATCTAAATGCCGCAGACATCCGCCGCCAAGTTCGACAGGCGCCTTCAGAACACTACTCTCGCGGCCTCTACCCACACGAGTACGGCAACAAGCCTCCCCTCCCTCTGCAAGCAGAGCCAAGGTGGTCGGAGTTTCCGATGAAGCCTAGCCCTTCCAAGGGTGACCGCGGAAACAACTACACTGGCGGCAACCCCGGTCCCGTCCGAGCAATCTACAACGACGACAATCGCGAGGTGTTCGATGTGGCGTATCACGACAAGACGCGTCCTGGCCGCAAGTCGAAGAACGGGAAGTCTTAGGAGAGCCACCCGTTTTCGCTGGCGACGTACCGTCCCGCCTTCCACAACCCAAAGCCTTGAAGCTTGCAGCTATTGGATCAAAGATGAGCAATGTCATTTTATGAGAATCAGCGAGTTTGCGTGGACACAGCTTCTTTCTTGGTAAGCGCGATATCCCTTGTCCTAGACGATGTTGCTTCCATCGCTAACACCTTTGTCAGATTACAAGCGAGGCGCATTGCGGTGCTTGATTGAGAACATCACGAAGGATTGCAGATTGGATGGCAGGTTCTCGAAGATGCAGACAGGCCACTGGTTCATCAAGCCAGAGGAGCATGAAGCAAACGCGTGGCGGAGAGCTGGATTTGGATGGATAATGACTTTACGTGGTGGGCTGGGGATAATGAGACATGGATGATATTCTTTTGAGTTGCATTGGTTGTGCTGATCTGACGGTGCCATGGCATCGAAGTTGGGGCGTTTTGGCATTGGTTTCGTCGTTCTGCACTTGGCTTGCAGATTGGGCTTTATGAGCAAAAAATACCCACAGCGATAGAAGCTCTTAGTTGTGCTGTTTTCCAGAAATCAAGTTTGTTCTGCTCCTGATGAAAACGCTCGTCCTTGTGGGATTCCACAGCGTGGTAACACAATGCTTTCTATTTCCAAACAGACCGTAGACCTTTGAGTCGCGCTGGATCAATGCCAACTACTAGCCTATGATAACTTTTCTGCAGGCTTGGGGAGCAGTTCATGCTGACAATAAACGACGCACACGCTTCTCGACGTTTCTTATCGTCTTCGCGGCCTGAAGTGCCATTTCCCGCGTGTCTTCTTCCAATACAGACGCCTCCTTCCCAAGCATCTCCAGACGTTCAATCCAGAAGCCCCATCTCTGCAGACACATGGTCGCAGGTCCGCCGTACAATGGGCCTGCTTCCAAATATGATGGCGAGGCCCTGGCGACTTTCGCACGACCAGGGTTCTCCAGCGCCCACCGTAGAAGAAACTTGTCGGCGTGCTTGATCCAAAGGCAAGCGACCTGTATCCTGCAGTCTGCAAACCCCGGCAACGTATTCACATCCTCCTCAAGGGCTGTACGCAATGCTATGATAGCTTGGTCGTAGTCACTGGCGAGACCTGAGCGCATCAGTCGAGCCGCAAAGCAGCTGATGTTCTTCCAGCTCTGGACGTCTGCGGGGTCAAGCTTTTCTGCTCCCAGTTTGCTGGTTGGGTCTGTATTGGACATGATTCAGAATCATTCTTCGACATGGCATAAAAGGTAGAACTTACCATTTTCCCAGTACTCGTGAAAAGCGATTGGGAAGACGGGTAGATCTCTCCACACGCGTAGATCGCTCTAAAAGCATAATCAGCTGATGTACAACTTCAGAATATTGCAGGGGCAGCCTACGCCCCAGACGTCCATCATCCCTTTGGCACACTGCACCAACTCCTCAAGGATGCGGATACAACCCTCTTGTACTGTGTCTTTCGATCCAATATCTGCAACGATGTCAAGCATAACGAGCCAGACCATGTACATCCAATTGTTGGCCTCTCCAGTTCGGTTCAAGGGAGGGCAGAGATCGTTGAGCTGGTGCGCGGCCTCTTTTGCGGCTTCTGGAGTGGCGGCGGAAATTCCGCGAGCGAACAAGTTGAGGACCGCAATATGTTTTGAGGTGATGTCCTTACCATCGAGGTCGTAGCTTTGCAGGATCTTGTCCTGAATCTCGAGCTCGAAAGCAGCAATTTTTGCGGGCGAGGTCTCGCTATCGACTTCTTCAGAAGCTGGACCATGAGTCTCGATCTCCGCACTAGGCGCAATTGGCAACTGCGTCGTGCTTCTTGCCTCGTCTTCTGTCGCAGGTTCTCCATTTAGCTTCGTGGAGCGTTCTGCTCGAACTTTGGCGTCTGCTTGCGCGTCCCGTTCCATCGCTGACTCTGTTTGATTTGGACTCTGTGCTCCAGTCTGAGTATTGATGGATTGTGCGACGCACGGTCCCTCTATAATGATTGACTTGAGTGGATGATGAGATGCTGTGTTATAATAAGACGTCCAAAACACGAACACGCGTGTGGGAGTTGGAAGATATGGGCAAAAGGTGGAGCGCCAGAGTATCTGCGACTAGGTGAATACGGAAAGTGCGAGAGGTGAAGGTGAATTGGCGTACCGGAGCAAGGAAGGAGGTGGTGATGTGAGGAGGAAGTCACTCGCCCCGCCTGCTTCTTCCTTTAAGCACCTAACAGCCTCACTTTCTATCCGTGTGGCTCAGTTTGCAAAGCTTTTGATACACGAATCAACTTTCGCTTCTAGTAAGTAGCAAATAAGTAAAGACAAAACTCCGTGAATTTAACTGAGTCACTGGTTATGGTCATGACGAAAGTGAAGTATCGTCAAGTCCTCAGACAACATCCGTATGATGTTTACAGACACTTGATGCCCCCTGAGTCACCTGTGACATCCATACATTATCTGGATCTTTGATCTAGGAATGCACAGAGTTATCATACTATGCGTGGAATATTGTCACTACTCTTGACTTGTTGACGTCTTCGACTGACGTGTTTGAGACACGCCCAACCTTACAGAGGAAGCATCCACTTCACAGTGATGGCTTTTCAGATATATTCGAAGCAAATTTGTCTGAAGATGATATTCACTTGGTATCCCTTTGGATGATGCGCGCCAGGATATAAGCAATAGCAATATCATCCTCGCGCAGACGGCGACACGAGGTGAGTGAATTCTTAAACCCCATCCACTTCAACGCTGGGAAAGAAAATTCGAAAATAAAATCCCTTGGATTTCTCCCGAGTGAACACTCTCTCTACTCTCAGTCGACATTGGTATGATCCCAACTGCTCTCGCCATACTATCTCAGGAGTTTTCTCGGCGTCTGGGTGGTGTAAGTCTTCCTGCATGTCCACTTTGCGCTGAGCCATCTTGAAATCTTCCCTCACTCTCTATATGTCTCTCGATAACACTGATTATCTCGCAGGTACAGTACTTGAGAAGGAACAATACTCAAGATGAGCTACTCGTCTAACCGTCACCACTTCAGAAGTGGCACCGGTTCCTCGACGTCCTCGCAGACGGAAGTCAGGACTTCGCGTCGGCAAACCGCGATTATTGATGTCGAGGACCAGCGTGAGATTCACCGCTGGACGTATGAACCTCGTCAGGAGGGGGATTACCTCGACGAGCAAGATCTCGAGCACCGCCGCCGTCGAAGCCCGACCCCGTCTCATGTGAGTGATCCGCCGGTACTTCACGTCCTAGCTGAACGTAACCCTGTCATTATTTCGCAGTACGAGACCGACTGTGAAAACCCCGAGTACAGGTTTCTTCTCGCCTCAGATGTCAGACGTCAGGTCCGCCAGGCTCCTTCGTACCATGGTGGAAATCGCGGCTATCCCCATCAGTACTTCAATCGCGAGAGACTCCCTGTCCGATCCGAAGCTCCTCGCTACGAGCATCCCATCATGCCAAGTCCGGGTGAGGGTAGAGAGCTCGACAACTGGAGACCTGGACTTATACCGGGACCCGTCAGGGCGATCTATAACGAAGATGACCGCACCGTCTTCGAGGTGGGATACCACGAGCGTAGTGCCGCACCAAGTGGACCGCACGTCGGTGCGAGACAGAGTAATACCCCGTTTAGGCTCGCCAGGTACCATCCAACTGTTGACTACAGGGATGAAGATGAGAACAGGCGCTCGTAAGTTCGGCATTGATTTTGCTCAGTATACATCTTTTCGTGTCTTTCGGTGTCTCGCTTGTCGGCCATGGTTGAGAAGCATGGACGTAGAGAAGAGGTCTTCATTCCCACAGACCGGGGGTATCTCTGGATGATTTTGTTACATAGCATAGCGCACGGCGTCGACGGCATCGTAAATAAAGAGACCTGTTTCTTCATTTGTTATCGTCTAGTATATATATGGGCCTCCGGCTGAGTGGAACGAAAGCTTGCGCGTGGCGCAGATGCATAACCGTTACAGGCTTTATACCCATCTTCTTCTCAAAGCTGACTCTTTGCTCTCCCGTATATTATGGCCCAAGCTTGTCAGATAGGACCCAACAAACCAAGCTTTCATCTTTCTTGGTGATGAATGCAATGCTTGCAAGCAGCGCAACAATCGGGGACTGCTCTTTGAAGATCGCCACCTTTTGGTATTGACGCCTCGCACTATCCGCAGTGCCTATGATACTGCCAAACTTAGATATGAAAGATGATTTACATTTACAAAAGATTTACACAAGCATGGGACAATCTTGAGCCCTGTCTACTGCTCATCGTGCTCCTGCGGCCAGCAAGCAGCTACCTCAATCTCGCCATCCTTGCCCTCCTCGAAGCTGAGCGCCACGGTACCTCCAAATTGGAGCGGGCTGCCCTCCCAAATGACAATGTCCTTGCTCCTCTCAAGGCCGAGAATGTCTTCGACGTTGCTTGACACAAGACGGACGGTCTCCTTGGCTCCGAGGTTGGCGTACTTGGCTGCCCAAGAGGCCTCGAGCGCAAGGTCGTGGAGGCGGTAGTCGGCTGGCATGACTAAGGAACGGAAAGTGTCAGTCTATGTATTATTTTCATAGCGACTGTATGAAAGGGAAACTCAGGGGGAAACATACTGTCAGACACAACGGCAATGGCGAAGTAAACACCTGCCTCACTCAAGAGTCGGGCGACACTAGGCGTCAGGGGCGGGCCGACGACTGCGTCTCGGTGTCGGAATTCGTCGGGTGCAGGACGAGTCTGTGTGAGAATGAGAGGGATCTGGGATTTGGCGAGCTCCAGGGCGACCTGCAACGCATGGTTAGTCAGATAATGGGCAGCGTCAGGGATGACACTTACCAGAGGGGCCTCAGCACCGCCTTGAATAACAATGTTCACGTCGGGGAAGTCCTTCTTGATGCTGATGATTTGCTGGATGTCCCACTGTGCACATGTCAGTTACGATGCACCAAATCTGGCCGTTGGGTGACTTACGTGGTTATTAGCCTTGATAATGAGCGGCAGCTTGCCGTGCGCTACCTCTCCGAAGCTCGTCTCGTTGTGCTTGCCCTGGCCGTCCACCAGAATCTTGCGCAGCTTCTTGACGGCGTTGCTGATGGTTCCCACGCTGGCCTTGGCGCCATCATCAAGAGTGACATGCAACGCGACCTCGGGCTTGAAGATTCCACCATCTAGGAGGGTGCGGCCCCGTCGTGTGAGGATGCCGACGCTAACACCGTTGACGAAGCCAGCGTCGCTGACGGGAGGAGAAATGGCACGAGTGACGCCACCGAGGCGGGCGCGTGCAAATGCCTTGCCCTCCAGCTGAACGCCGTACTTGGCAAAGTCAAGGTTCTCAGGGTCGTTGCCGTCGCGCTTGAAGTCGGCGTAGCCATCGCCAGTGGAGGGTTCCGTCGCAATCTCCACCAAACCGAGGGAGGATGTGATGGCCGTCAGACCTGGGAGGACGTGGCCGTCGGACAGATCCAGGGTGGTGACTTCGCCTTCTGCTGATGCCTGGGTGACTTCTGAAGCGCAGTTCTTGGAGGTGTTGAGACACGTGATGCCTCCCTTGTTGATCACCAAGGTCAGGTTCTCCCCGCTGACATCGTGGAAGGTCGAGGGCATCTGCGGGTGGTTCTCTAGGAAGGTGGTTGTGATGCCGTTGATGACGAATGTGGCCTTCTTCTTGGTCTTGGAGCAAAAGGCTTCCTTCGCCTCTGGCTCGAGTTCCGTTCGCATCTTGGGAGTGATCGGTGCGGGGACCTTGGCGGACGCCTCGTTGAAAGTCGTACCCATGCTCTCTTGAACAATCTGGTGCTTAAGCTGGGGGTTGCCGTCGATGTAGACCTGGAGAGGGGTCGCGCCGATAGAAAGGGGGTGGGCATCCCAGACAACCAGATCGGCATCATATCCAGGACGCGCGTAGCCAATGCGGTAACCCAAGTCGATGGCCTTTGCGGGGATCGAGGTGACAGATTGCAGAGCCTGCTCTTCCGGCAAATGGAACGAATGGCCAACACCGGCCTGATACATGATATACTTGGCGCTCAGCTCCGCCGACGTATGGTCAGATTTGTAGGCGACAGGAACGCCGTGCTTGGCGAGGATTGCACCTGCAGACAAGCTGGGAGCGTAAGCCTCCCACTTGTACAGACTGAACTCGGCAAAAGTGGCAATCGTGACGTTACTGCAGGTTTGTTAGTTGTGGAGGTCGTTCAGATTACCCGGTGATACTCACTCCCCATAGTTCTTCAGCATCTCAGGGACTTGCCACGCTTCAATGGCATGGTGGAAGGCCCGGACCTTGACACCAAACTCGCCGGTCACTCGCAGCATGGTCTCCAAATCCTCAGGAAGATAGCAGTGGTTCTGCATTGCCACGCGGCCACGAAGCATGCCAGCGGTAGACTCGAGCTTCAACTCGGTGGGAAAGTTTCCCAACTGCTCGATGAAGCGGCGCTTCTCCTCCATAGAGGCTGTCGACAAGAGCGTGGCAGCCTCGCAGTACTCGTCCTGCTTTTCAACAAGCTCTTTGGCCTTGGCGAATTGCTCACGGAGAATCCAAGCATCGGCCATACGAGTGTGGTCGTACACCCGCTTCGGGTTCTCGCCGCAGGCGAGCTTCATGTATCGATGGCGCTCTTCGATGGGGATTCCGTGCTCGAGGAGGAGCTCCTCCACAATGTATTCGCCCAACTCTCCAGAGTTGAGAACATTCTTGATCGCAGTTCCCTCACCACCCATGACATTGGCGGATCCAGGGAGAAGGAGAGACGAGGTGATGCCACCTGACATGATGATCTCTGTGGCCACATCATACGCCTTGGTCGAATCGAGAACGCGCACGAAGGGCGTCAAGGGGCCGTAGGCTTCGTTCACCTCGTTTGTGTCGTCGGTGGCAGACAGGCCAGGCCACATCATGACTGCATGGTGGGAGTGCATGTCAACCAAACCGGGTGTGACAAAACGACCGTGCACATCGTGCTCGACAGCTCCATCGGAGCTGATTGACTTGGAAGCAGTCGTCGCCACCTCGGTGAAGAGGCCTTTCTCAAACTTGATGTCCATTGGCTCGGAGGCAATCGTCTCGCCGTCGAAGAAGGTCGCGTTGCGAAGCACAACAGGCTTCTCCTGGCCGCGCTCCTTGTTCCATCGCGGGTTCGACGTACGCGACTTCGGGTTGGGGCTTTGAGGGAAGGTTTTGAGAGAGGCGCAGTGTTGCAGCGACTCCTCGAACCGGGTCAGCCGGGCGGACGAAGTCGCGTGTTGGGCGACATGGTCGAGCTTCGTCTCGCGATCGAGGAGAAGGCACAGCCAGGTAATGGCACCGCAAAGGAAGACGGCGAAGAGCAAGCGGACGGATATCAGGCGTCGGGCAAGGGTGCGACGAGTCCGGACGCGGGGGTAGGCGGCAGCTTCATACGGTGGTGGGGTCTGGAAGGAATAGAGGTCGGCCTCTTTCGAGGACCGGCCTGCTGATTGAGGCATCGTGTGATGATGCTTGGGGTCGAGAGTGCTCCGGGTGAACGAAGCAATTGGTCACCAAAATGGCACTTCGAAGTAGCAGAAGAAGGTCGACGTATCGTAGAGAGTGGGACGTCACATCATTTTATCAGTGGCAGCCTGGGGTAGCTCTCTTGTGAGCTTCAGATTACGACTTTTCGCATCCATGAACGGGAATCTCGACCAGTTGGGAAGGTCAATTCAGCGTCGCTGGAGCTCCAGGAAAGCTTGGGTGATGAGCGGGGAAGCGGCAGTGGTATCTCACGCGATAAGCTTCTGGAGTTGTTAGTCCGGCCATATCGTATGGGAGTGATCTCTAACAGGAAACATCCGTCGCCCCCAAAGCTACTTGTGCTCCACTGGAGCTCTCATCGCCAACCGGGAGCTTCGCTGCAGAGTGTGTGCGACAGGGGAACTTTTGGGGAGCAGCATGTTGCGTGTCTCATGCTGGACGTGACGCAACCCAGAGTGAGCGTCGCTGGCGCGTCCAGACTCTGCATCGGCGCGTCGACTCGAAGTGAGCCTTGTCACGACCTGCGTGGGAATGCAGAATAGGCGCTTGGACTGTCCATCGTGCTGAATATTCGAAGACGAAAGACCTTTCACTCTTCACCAAACGACGACGAGTCCTTCTTCATTGCTGGGATTCTCAAAGTTTCCTGCTCCATCGGCAACAAACCCCCGGGCCGCCACCTCGTCCCAACTATTGAATGAAGCCTCGTTGCGCAAGGGAATCTTCAATTCAGCCGTTCCGACACCTGCAATCGACAATTGCCCATACCAAAGCCAGGGCGTTGCAGATAACCACCTGCTTTTAGATGAGCGAGGAGCTGCTAGAAACACCGGACGATGATCCCTGGGGGCGGGAAGTACGGGGAAAGGCACACTTGGCACCGGATCTGAGCCAGCACTTCCTGCAAGTGGAGGTCTTGGGTTAGTGACGGAGAGGGAAACACTGTGAAGGGGGGAAATTCGTCTCGTCTTTCCCTGGTTGGCTTGGGCCGCCTCCGTCTCTGGTGGACCAATAGGTCTCCCCCTCCCCCAAAACGGCATCTGCCACAGTGGGCCTGTTTTGGCTCTGTTTTGGAGTGTTTGACCCTTGGGAAATCCCAGCTGCAGCGACAGCTAAAGCTGTTCTGTTCTGGTCTTCCTGCTGAACATCGACATTTTCTGCGATTCAATGTCTCTTTCCAAATTCCATATTTCTTCTGGTTCCTCCTCACCGCGCCTAGATTGGTTTGTTTCCTCGCCTGGCATCCAATCATTTCGTGCTTTTTTCGATCTACCAGAGACAGCCTCTGCATTGTAATGCTCCTTCGCCGGCGTCTATATCCATTGTCTCGTCCGTAATCTTTCCATTTCTCGGCACTCGCCTTCGTCCTCCCTGCATCTTCTTCGCCATCGACACCACAGACATCTCCACCATTCATCACGATGCCGGAAGCAAAATTGGAAGAAGCAGTTCAGCTGCGCCCTCCGCAGTCTACTGCCCGCCTGGTGGAGCGCATCTGTCAGCTGATATTTGTCTACGCCATTTCCTTCGCCGCCATGTTCATGCTAGTCACCAAGATTTCCCCTGGAAAGTGGCCGCTAAAGGAGCCGTCGCTGGACAAGCCCAGACTCAAGCTAGGGGCCACGAACCGCGACTTTCGCATTGGCATCTTTTCTGATCTGCACTTTGGGGAAGTCGAGTTCGCCTCCTGGGGCATCGAGCAGGACGTCAACTCCACTCGCGTCATGAAGAATGTCATGAGGAGCGAGCATCCGGATCTTGTGGTACTGAATGGCGACCTAATTACCGGCGAGGACACCCACAAGGAGAACTCGACAGAGTACATCAATCAGATCGTGCGGCCCATGATAGAGGCTGGCCAGAAATGGACCTCTATTTACGGAAACCACGATTCCAAGCACAACCTGGACCGCGAACAACTCTTCCGCGCCGAGAAGGGCTATGACCTCTGCTACACCACCTCCATGGGCGACAAGCTCCCCGGCATCACCAACTATTACTTGCCCATCTTCGACGGCGACGCCAAGGACCCCATTGCTCTGCTGTGGTTCTTTGATAGCCGCGGCGGCACTACCTACCAGACCGACTCCGACAATATGGACGATATTCCCAATTGGGTCGCACCTGAGACGGCCGAGTGGTTCACCACGACCTACGACGAGCTGAAGGAAAAGCACGGCCGTGTCATCCCTAGCGTGGCCTTCGTGCACATCCCGCCCCACGTTTTCCTCGACGCCCAAAAGTCAAATCTAGACCCAAGCAAGTTTCCGGGCTTGAATGCCGACTCCCCGTTGGCCATTCAGGGCCAGGGCCAAGAGGACGACCCGTTCATCGAGGCGCTGCTCGAGGCCGAGGGCCTCCACAGCATCCACGTCGGTCACGACCACGGCGACTCCTGGTGCTCCACTTGGCCCGGCCACGAGGGCGGACTCGGCGCCGAAGCTCCATTCCTCTGCTTTGCAAAGCACACAGGCTATGGAGGATACGGCGAATGGAACCGCGGTGCTCGGATGCTGAGACTGCTGTTTTCCCAGGGCGATAACCCGCAGATGTCGGTCGAGACCTGGGTCCGCATGGAGGACGATCAAGTCATCACACGTGTCTCCCTTAACGAAACCTACGGCCTGGATTCCTACCCTTCCAACAATGGAGAGTGAGGGATAACGGGCTATCTATAACTACAAAGAAACGCATGAATTACAAAGGGTTGCCTGGACGGATTTATATCACTGCAGTGGAATATGCAGGATAGGCTATTGAGACCCGGCCAAGTCAACCCAGGAAGCAATAATTCCCACTTCGGCTCGTTTCGGCCGCAATAACTGGTCTTCGAGACAAGACATTCGTGGCACATTCTCCCTCCGAAGGATGCAGGATGCTGTGCGCCCACCCTTCTACACATTCCCTCACTCCTCCTCCCATTCCTCTGGGCTCGCACGGAAATTGCACAGTCCTCGCCCTGCGGTCAGCTGCGGTCAGCACCACGCTTTGCGGCCGGCCGACGCCTCGTCGCAAGCTAAAAAAGAACGCCAAACAGGCCGCCAGCAATCTGTGCGATGCAGCCATAATACCATTGTCTTCTTCCTTCGCGCACTTTGTCTTTCTGTTCCTTCCGCCATCGATCTTACCGTTCTCCAAAACATTCTGCGGCAGAGTCTGGGACGATCATTATGGACAGAAACACAACATCCAGTGAGCGACCACCGCCGAAGTACACGACTTTCAAGTCATTCGCAATGTCTCGCCAACCTCTTCAACATGCACGACGACCAATTTACATTCTAATTGTATACTTACTTCTCCTACTTGGACCCTGGATTTGCATCTGTGTCGTCAATCAGCGAACAACGTCCGATCCTTGGGGCATCCTCATGCGGGATGATTTCGACAAGTACAGCCGATGGATGCGCGTGGCGCCGTTCCTGAGTGCAGTGACGGCTGTCATTGCGCTGCCATGCGTTGCGGCTCTTCTGGCCCATGGTGCAGTGGTGTTCTCTCAACGACGATCCCATCGGCAAGCCCTCAGCCTCCGACAGCTGTTTGCTCTTTCCGACATCCAATGGACGGCGGTTTTCTCAAAAGGACAGACATCGTCTTACCTGATGATGGCTACGGCATTGCTTCTGCTGGGTAAGCTTTTTGGCGACTGCTTGTGATCAATTGGCTGACCAGATCCAAGTTGCGGCACAGTTGCCTCTTCAATCACTGCTGATGCCGATGTCCGCTCGTGTGGTTTACCCATGCGACAGCTCTCGACATCTGACAAAATGGGATCGCACGTGCGATGGTGCAAGGTATCGGGCAGAAAGGGTCGGCATGGAGCCTGAGCCGGCTTTGCTGAGGGTTTCCACCAACTTCCCCAACATCATCAGTCCAGTGAGATCCAAGCTGGCCAGCATCACGTCAGCTGACGTCCAGGAGAACCTGTGGCGCGACGGAAACACTGACAGAAGCTTTGTGACTGGATCAGACCACAAGTACAATGACGCTTTCTGGGTTTCGTCTGTGCCTGCAGGAACGACAACGGGACCGCTCCGGCAACACTCGATGAGACTCAACTCAACTGCCGACTGCCAAGTTGCGACTCGTGAAGACTTTCCTTCGGACTGTGTCGGCTACTCAACCACTCTTGAAGGATTCGGCGTCACCATCAAGGTCTGCATGCCTGATGACTCCAAGAACCCCGAAGTTGAGCGAGCGCTGCTTCCCCCGCGTCGACGTCAAGACATTGACGAAGTCGTGTTCATCGATGCACAAATCAGCCCTGAGGCATTGCAGGCCTCTGATTTCGTCTCAGACCCAGCGGAGAATGTCACCCTGAAATGCACGGCCAAAACAACCCGTGCATTCTTCGAGCTTGGTAGCTTCTACACCAACCTTAATCAGTCAGGCATTATCGACGAGTGGCCCTCGGATGAGGTGATGAAGGCCCAGTACCACGATTACGACTGGGCGGGCAACCTCATCACCAGCGAGTGAGTTCAAACATGCCCAAATTTAAGTCTGATACTAACACCCTGCAGGTCGGATCAAGAGTGGGATCGCGACGTATTCGGGGGATGGACTTCGTCTCAGGGCCCGCTGAGGACAACTGTAGAGGCCCTCTTCGGCGCCGAATCGTACCCGCAAGCCGTACTCGCCTTCCTCAGCCAAACCTTTCCCGATGGCCAAATGCCCGGCAACCTCACTTTGACCGATGACTCAGTCCGCGATGCCACCAAGAAGGGTTGCGCATTGCCCGCACCTCTTCATGGCTGGCAAATGCCTTACAACTCCAAAAACGACGAATTCGACACATGGTACCCTTCCATCTATAACGGATGCACGCTGAAGAAGCTTCCCAAGTCGCTATTCAGGATCGCACAGGGTCTGCGTCACTTGACTGTGGCTCAAAGCACTCTCGGGGTCGGCATGTACCTGTCCAATGCTGCCGTCCTGCAGGATGCAGCTTCGAACGATGCGGCAAGAACGATCTACAACCTCACTGGCACGGCTTTCGTTGCACCAAAATACAGCCTCGGGGCGACAGTCATGCTCAGCGCGCTCATTGCCTTTCAGGCAATCTGTCTCGCCCTGCTCGTCTGGTACATCTGCACCCTGCCGACATGGACAAACACACTCGATTCGTTTGCGATGTTCAGAGTAGGCTCGCAACTGAAGGACTCTGTCAACCTCCCTCCTATGGGCCGTTTTGACAAGGACGATATGCACAAGTTCAACGAAATCGATGGCCTAGTCGGAGTCGTCCCGGGGCCGGGCACCACGATGGACGACGATCTCGAGATGGCGGCCATGACATCGTCCAACCGTCTGATCCGAAGTGCATCTTCGGCGCAGCAGTACGAGATAATCAGGCCCTCATCGCCGGCCAGCTCAGTCAGTTCAGCCTCGTCCGTGGATATGCCGGCCGTGCTGCCGCAAGCTCGCCAGGTCCCTGATGGAACTTACCCGGGCGGCGTACCCGGGATGTCGGCCGCTGACTTGAGCTCCTACCTTCAGGGGGGAGGGCTTGCTGCGCCAGTATCCCCAGTCTCATCCGTGGCGTTGTCTGTGAGGAGTGCGTCCCCGCCGCCGCCGTATTTGCCGACGAACTCGTCAAATAGGGAGCAACGGACGAGGTTGCCGTATGAGCTCGGCTTGGGAGCCCCGGGACTGATCACAAAAGCATTGTGGAGCAGGAATCAGCCGAAATAGTCGGCTTTGGGAGTTGCATTGGGCCGTCGCTTATCACAGCCAGCAAGCCTTGGAGTTTACATTCATTCATGTCGAATTAGAACTGATACCCAGAAAATAACAAACGTCGTATTATTCACATTGTCGATGCGTTTGTCCTCCTGAGAAGTATCCATTGCCGTCATTGGAAGTCGCCAACAGCGACAGATGTATGTTGTCGTTCCAACTCTTGCTTAATTAAACTCTCCATGATATTCAGCCTCCTCGACGCCCACCAAGACTCCTCGGATCCCAGCAGCAGCCTTGAAGTTCGATAAAAGTGGTACAACACCAGCAGTGCCCTCGTGTCACTGCTGATAACCATTTCTAGAAAGGTGCCGACGCAAAAGAGCGGGAATGAGAGGATGTACCGCTCAAGATCGGCTCTTTGCGGTGGCGACGAGTTGGTCTCTCTGTGCCCCCAGAGCGCGAGGATAACGGAGAGACGCGTGACGATGGCGTGGTAAGCCTCGCGCTCTTTTGTCGCCTGGGCGGAGAGCTGTGTTTGGCTAGTTGATGATTCGTCATACCGTCTCATGAAATCTGCTACTATGCCTTCACAGTCCATGCCCTGGCTCGCTACGATATCTTGCAGAGCACTACATTGGGATATCGACGACATATTTGCGAAAATGCTATCCGGGCCTTGGGCCCTTGTGCTGGACAGGAATACCCTCACACCGGAACTGAGGAGGAACAGCTGGTCACCCTTGAGGTCCAATCGACGGCCGTCAGCTGGCTTCCCCTCGTCTTCCAGTAAGTCTAGGTTGCACCACGTGAGGTAGTGGATCAACATGGCCGTGAAGAACAGCGGGTTGTGCTTCTCACGGCCATCGTCCTGGCTGAGGGCGGCACTAAAGCCAGCACAGCTGCGAGACAGGAGTGCCAGTGCAGCTTCATCGTACAGCGGCTCGTCTGGGTGCAGGGCGCTAAGGTGTCGCGCCGAGGTGGCCAGCATGGCGGTCATCAGGTACTCTTCCTGCCAGTCCCGTGAGTCAACTGTCCCTGCTCCTCAAAGGTAACAAGGAATATTCACCTTGAAAGCGAGCGACGTCGCTGGGCCCCATACTTCAGAAAAGCAGAGAGTAGGAACCGTGACGTGCTGGAAGTGATGGAAGAGCTCCAGGTGGACGAGGTTTACCGGCCCAGAGAGGTGTGGCGGCCGGGAGGACGCGGGTGAGGCGTCCTTTTCAGGAGTAGCGGAGGACTTGTGGGGTTGATCGCATGTTTCGTTCCGTCTGATGCAGTTCGAGCAGGGTGTTTGCTCGTCGCACTTGGGATCGTCAGAAGCCTGACGGGTTCGTAAAGCACCAGGAGGGAACGCACCTTGACTTTCCGCTTCTTGCAGGCGCCACAGCCGCCTCGGCTCTTCTTGTGCGCCCTCATCTTTTTCGTCTCGTTGTGAGCCGTGTCGATGAACCGCAGCGACCGACCGGGTTCTGTACCCTGAGATCTGGGGTCTGACATCGTGTGATGGATCACCTTGAGCAGTAGGGGATGACTCTATGGAATGTTCGTGTAGCTGCTGGTTGAAAGGCTCAGGGTTGAACTTTCATAGATTAGAGAGTCACTGCATCTCGACAGGTACTGCTCGATTTGTAAGATTCCGGTCCCGGGGTTTTTTTTTGGGCGCCATCAAGGACAGGTTCGATGTGGACTCGGAGGGGTGTTGTCAAATGCTGAAGTGCCTGGGGTAAGCCTGGTTGGAATGTGCGGGGGTGGCTGCAGTCCGAATAGAGTTTAGCTCGAGGGTACCTGGATACCAGATTAGCGGTGCCAGGGGAGCCGGCGTCTTCATTCGCCAGCGTGTAAGTGAGTTAACAAGAGCCGGCTGCGAACTGTCTGCGGACTTGCATAGCACATTGACACTCTGCGACTGGAATACGACTCTATCGAGCAAATTTCTTGACATAAAAAAGTAAGGCTGCGGGTTTGAAGGAAGAATTGTGTTCCCATGACGTCATTTACGGGTCCAACCTCTCTGGGAAGACACCTTTTATCTCTCTCGTGAGAAACAACCGCATAATCCACAGTTGATCAAGTCAGGAGGGTAGATATATGTCCAGTCACACCATTTTCGAACAAAAAGCTAATTTTGAACGAAGAACATAGCAGGGACGATGACGATGCCAACTACAACGAGCAAGGACGACAACGGCGGCAAGGAGGAGGACGGTAGTATTAGAGTCCACCGGAAAGGTAGTCCATTAAGAGCAGTAAAAGTTGTGGTCTCTTGGTACACCAAATATCCTACCAGAAACTCTCTGGTAGATGAAGTCCCCCTTGATAGTGTAGGCATCTAACATTATCAAGACTGACATACTGACAATTCCTCATGGCCCGCCAAAATCTCAATGAAAGTGACGAGGAATATCACCGAATGCCTTTTTTGTTGTTTCTCGCTCGCTCACGATCCGACCAACTAACCAGGCGTTCGTTTCCTCTTACCGCCTTCAATCCATCCTTCCCCCGGAGGCATGAATTTCCCCTCTTTGGCCATCGACCTACCAGGTCACAAATTTAGACTTTTCTGTAGCTGAAATCAGGGTTACGGGTACCTAGCTTGAAAGATGCCGGTTCCTGAAAAGATGTTAGAGATACCTCTGGCAATTGATGCTTGAAGATCGACTTTTCTGTGCCTGAAAACAAGGTTACGGGTTCCTGAAAAGGTGGTCTATGTTATCTGACCCTTCAAGCTCTCACGATTCCTTCGATGAATCCCTATAAAACCCCAATCTCTCTCATGGTCTGGTCCTCCTGAAATCTCTCCTTCTCTCTTCATCGTAGCTTGATTTCTATTTCGCTTCCAGCAGATACAATTCTCGTTACACACAACTCTCACCAGATACAACTTTCGTTACACACATCTCTCGCCATACACAACCTCCTTCACACACATACACCGTTTTTACCCTGTTTGCCTCGAAGTGGTCAGTATGACCTCTAACGAAGTATCTCGAGAGTCTTCTCAGCAGAAGCGGGAGGTGGCCTCCAGAAGCCCCCGTTTCTATGTTCAATTCGACTGTGGCCTGTCTATTCGATGCAAGCCTACGCCCACCCGCTTCCACGGCGACCTTTGGGTTGAGCCTCGTGAGCGGGCCATGGCAGCCATTCCTGAACAGGACCAGCCCACACCCCGCGCTCTTAATCTCTTCACGGATGCCTCTTTTCCTGGCAAAGAGTCGTGGGGAAGTGGTCCCAGCGGTCACTCAACACTGGACAACCCCGCGGGAGCCACCGTTACTTGGCAACCCCGCCCCGGTCTCAGCCCCGACTGGACAGCCAGCACGTACAGGCTCATCAAGTGCACCGACTTCCTGGTGGCAGAGCTGTACGCCTTGGCTCTCGGGCTCGAGACCGCCCTCTACCTGTCCCGCGCGGTCCCCGACCTTCGACAAGTGAACATCTTCACGGATTGCAAGGACGCGATCCGTTCACTCATGAGGGCCGACGCGTCGGACGATGATCCCTTGGTCCAAAGAGCCGTTGCGGCATCCGCCAAATTAGAGGCCAAGGGTGTCAGAACCGCAGTCCGATGGTGCCCGGGCCATGTGGGCGTTGAAGGCAACGAGAGGGCAGACCAGCTCGCCAAAGCAGTTCGCCGCTGCTCGACAAGGAAGGGGGCCGTCCCGACTGAGATGCCAGACAAGATGAAGGAGTACAGGGTCACCGTTAACGACCACGAACTCCGCTCCTTCAATGGCCGGTCCTCTCCGCCAAGTCGTTCGCCTAGTCCTCAGCCCGCACCATCGCTCTCTCAGGGGCCCATGATAGGGTCTTACAATGAACATGAGCTTTGGGTTCCTTCCTCCGTCCTGACACCAATTAACCCAGGACACCCAAGCCCCTTCAGACCGCCCACGCCGCCTGGTTTGGACTTGTTTCCCGCATACCAGGCGGCAATGAGTCTGACATGGCCCCAGGCCTACTATCAGCAGCCCCCCATGCAGACTCATGGGCTAACATACCCTCCTGGACTGATGCCCCAGGCCGGTGCCATGGTCTACGCATAGACCTGAAAGAAGCAGCGTCACCAGGCCTGCTAAGTCGGCTTAGTTCCCTGCCAAAGAACGCGAGTCCAACTCTGGAGAGGACTGGACCGGCATTGACGATAATGCCGTTCCAGCATCCCACCCGAAAAAGAGAAAAAAAAGAAGAAAAAAACCAACATCTCTTCGGACACCTCTTCGGATACCAACCGCACGTTATAGGACATGCACTCTTCGAATACTTCCCTGGCAGCCGCTCTTCTTCACACCAAGTCGTTGGCCAGTACCAGCGTCCTTCCAGTCAGCTATGGAGGACATGGTTCTACACAGGGCCTTTCCAACGACTTACATGCCGCCAGCGGCGCTTCAGCGATCAGGTCTCCTCAGACCGACAAATGGAGACTACCTCGCACTTGCGGAGCCACCAGCCTGGAACATCCAGCAGTCTACTATACCGGCAGGATAACAACCACACCAGGTCGTAACACTACCGGGATCACTTTGATCTTGGAATGCGTTGCCGCTTAAACACATCCTGTCGGTAGAGCTCCTCTCAAACAAACGCAAGGCCTTTGTGCTCCCACGATCGCTTCAAACAACACACTCGTGGTAGACCGACGCTACAGTCACCACCTCATCCTAGAGTGCGTTGCCGCCACATCAAGGCTGTCACACTCCCAGGATAGCCTCCAACACCACAACTCGCGCCATAGACCAATGTCCCATCTCATCCTAGAATGCGTCGCCTACCTTAACAAGGTCGTGTCGCTACCAGGATTACTCACAACAACAACTGCGACACAAACTCATGGTAGACCAGTGTCCCGCGCCACCTCATCCTAGAATACGTCGCCTACCTTAGCAAGGTCGTGACGCTACCAGGATCTCTCAAAACACAAACATTGTAGTAAACCAATACTACAGTCACCACTTCATCCTAGAATGCGTCGCCTGCCTGACCAAGGCCGCGGCGCTACCAGGATCGCCTTCAGCATAAACATCATTGGCGACAATGCCATCTCAAGCGTCGAACAAGACGTTTCTTGTGTTACGACACAGACTACGCAGCACTCGACAGGAAGGACTCTTAGGGCTCCACCCACCGTGACAACTAGAGTCACACTACCGGCTTAACGCCACTTTTGAACAACACCCAGCGACTGAGTTTTGCGATTGCCTTTGATTTACCTGTTTACCAACCAAAAACACAAAAACCAAAAAAAAAAAAAAAAAAAAAAAAAACCATTGTGCTGCGTGGTCTGTTATTTCATTTCATTTACATCGCGGTGCAGTCAAAGACTGCAGGAAAGGGAAGGGAAGGGAAGGGAATGATAGGGAAGGAAGAAGGGAAGAGAAAGAAGGGAGGAAGCGCTGCGGTTCTAGTTGTTTGCTTTCGATGCTTACACATTTTGATCGCTTCGTACATACTTCTGAACAGGCACATAGAGAAAGCATTGCTGAGCGGTGCTGGGAATTGCCTGCAAACAAGGCACGGGTTTTGACCCGAGAAGGGTTTCCCATGACTTGGGGCAATATTATAGTACAATAACAACCTCAAGGTTGAATATACACAAAATATCAATGATCCCTCTTCTCTGACGTGACAGCCTCTTGATCGTGACTTGCATTGACGAGACGCTCCGTCGCCGTGAGCGTCTTATGGAATCTCCAAGGCTTGATGCCGCGCTCGAATAATTCGTCCAGCTCCGCAGCGGAGCGCCTGTTGTGATATCATCAGTATGTTTGTCAAATGATTCAGATGGGAAGACGTACCCCTTGGTCTCGGGAATCAGGAACCACATGGCCACCACGAACGGAAGTCCTACGCCGGTGTAGAACCAGGCCGTCTTCAGCTCCCAATTCCACTGGTTTCCGTCCACCATGTACGGGGTCAGCACGTTCATGACAACACCCGCAACGCATGTAGAGGCAGCTCCAAACCCAGCCGTGTAAGGCCGAAGCCTTTGCGAAGAGATCTCGCCGATGAAGCCCCAGCCGGTGGCTCCATTCGCAGTCATGCCGATATCTAGTCCAACATCGTCAGTATTCATCCTTTAAAGTTCAAGATGCCAACTCACTCCACAAACATGCAAAGAAGACCAACAAGACAAAGGTCGGCCCACGTCTCGGCACAACCCCGAGAATCCCAATGGCCATACACGCAGCCCACGACAACGTTGACCCGCTGCATGAAATCCACCTTCGCCCGACCTTGTCCGCAATCAGTATAAACACCAGTCCGCTCACGATGTTGATCCCGGACGTGATGCACGTCGCCTGGAACGGATCCTTGATACCCGCCTGCTTGAAGAAGTAGCTCGCAAACGTCGAGAACAGCGTCAGCCCCACGAACTGCTGCGTCATGAGCGTCCACAGCGCCGTCACCGTCCGCTTACCGTCGACGCCCTTGAAGATGGCGTACCACTCGACGTTGGCCTGGGACCGCGCGACCTCCATCTCGTGGTCGACGGCGATGACGAGCAGCTGCAGCTGCTGCTCGACGTCGTAGTCCTCGACGCCGCGGTACAGCCAGCGCAGCGACTTGCGGGCGGCGTCGAGCTTACCGCGGGTGACGCACCAGGCGGGCGACTCCGGGACGAGGACGTAGATGATGATCATGAGGCCGATCTGGCTCCACTGCGTGTAGATGGGCGTCTTCCAGTCCTCGGGGGCATACTGCGACATGACCTGCAGCGCGACAGGCGCGAAGAACTGTCCGAGGGCGAACCAAAAGTTGTAGGCTAGTAGTAGCCCGCCGCGGATTCTCGTTGGGGCGACCTCGGCGATGTAGGTCGGGACGGTGGACTGGAGGCAGCCTACGCCGACGCCCGCGAGCAGTTTGGCAACCAGCCATACGGGCCAGGTTTGGGCCACAGACTCGCAGAGGATACTCATGGAGAGGATGAACCAGTACCAATACATGGCGCCCTTGCGGCCGAAGCGGTCGGAGAGGAAGGGGACAGTCGTCATGCCGATGATTTGGCCGACGGACATTATGGAAGACCACGCGCTGAGGATGGGTGCGGCGAGGTTGGGTTCACCGCGCGAGGTGGTTTCCGTTGCGAACTGGTTGATGAATCCTGGGTTGGCGATGATGTTGCCGTTGATGCTACGTTGTTGTTAGTCTCATGTGGATGTCTCCTTCTCAAACTTGGTTCCTCAGAAGAACGAAACACAGAACACTTACCCAATCTGATAACCATCTGTCGCCGCGCTGAACGCAACAGCAAAACAAGTAGCGGAGCACACTTTGAAGGCCTTGAAAGTCTCCCACAACGTCAAGGTCTCGTAGCCCGACACGCCCTGGCCCTTGGCGGCGGCGTCGAGGGTCACGTCCTTGGGGTTGTCATGTTGATTCTCGAGTCCGACGTCGTCGGCGTGCTCAAGGGCGATTTCCGGCTTCTGGTCCTCTGTCTTCGTCATGCTTAAGATTGTCAGAGAACTTCACTCTTGCCAATGAGACTAAGAAAGCCGACATCCTGAGATGAACCGTTATATATCTCGCAATGCCAAAGACATGGGACGCAGACGGCAGAGCGGGTAAAGCCAGCACCACCACCGTCTACATGTCATCCAAGACCGCTAGGTCCCGGTGGGCTGGGCAGTGTCATTGCGCCAAGCATCTTGGGTCTAAATTATCCACAATGATATACCGAGGACAAGGAGGGCGTACCCAACAATCTGGGGTAAGAGTCTGGGGAAGTGGCAGTTTGATGGGGAGCAACAACTCCACGACGCCCGTTCGGTTTGCATTACCCCGGAATATGCCCCAGATTCCCAAGGAAGCTGTGATCGGTAGTTCGAGCCAAGAGGGCGAGTCGTGAGGGGAACCCCGCATCAACAGCATCGCTGCTCCAACTTGGAAGTTTTAAACATCGTTTTTCTTCTCCACTCTTTGGCTTGAAAAGGATATCCTACGCTCAAGGTTTGAGACGGTTGGTCAGTTGGTACGGCTGGTTGACTTGGAAGGTCCAACACAAGGTCCCGCTGGACATGGGGTTGTTCGACTCAGAACCTCGGTTGTCAAGAATGAGAACCAAGGCTAGGAAATCATGGTCCCGGACCCTTTGTACAGGAATCTGCTTTTCCACTTATTATTTGATTTGGGGCAAAACAATCGCAGTCGCATTGAAATGTCTGAATGTGAAATCTGTGCGGCCAAGGCCTGTTAACAGCCTTCGTTTTTCTGGCAATGTCGAAGATGTTTAGACTCAGGCCGCGTCCACTCTACTAACACGCTCTTCAGTCTGTACTAGGCGTCGTACGCGTCAACGAACATTCAATTTTCAGAGACTTGATGAGATGGCGGGAACTTTGCGATATGAACTTGGAAATTTTTCGATTTCTTACACCGACGCCTGCACTTGCTCTCGTCGTCATCGACCCTACTCGGCTCGCCTCTTGTGTATTCTCCGTTTTATATGTCTTCGTCGCCCGAGACGCTACACGGGACTAAAGGACAACAACTTCCCGTTGCAGTAGCACGGCGTCCATCATTGGCCAAAATTCACATGATGCAACCAATCGTACATGATTTATACAAGACAACTCCACACACGCCATCTCTGAAATGTTGACTTTGCGGACCTCAGCTTCGTCACCTTACAAGTACTTCTTGGGCATCGAGTTCTTTCTTCTCTTGTAAAGGACGTAGCCGACAGCGAGAACGACCTGAGACCCGACAATGACGAGGATAAGCTTGCCGTGACCAGGAGCGGCGTTGACGATGTTCGAGGACAGGGTGGAGTGATGTTCGCTCATGTAGCCCTTGAGAGAGTGCTCCGTGTTCTTCATTTGCAGGTTGAGATCGGTGCGCATGGCGCGGATCTCGCGCTCGAGGGCGTTAATGCGGTCCTCAATGCTGTAGACCTTCTCGATCTTGCGCAGCTCCGTGCGGAGCGAGTCGAGAATCTGCGAGGTCTCTGCGTGGCGGTTCTCGGCGTGCTGGTTGTACTGGTTGACAGAACGGTAGATGGTGCCGATCTGGTGGTTCACCGACTGAAGACGGTTGTGCAAATCGGCGAACTGCGCCTTGGACGAGGTGATCACATCGGCAGGGCTGTCGGGGATGGCGTTGAGGTCGATGGGGTCCTCGTTGCCGCTGCGGGGGTTGTTCGGCTGACCCTGGTTGGCCTTCTGCTCGTGGGCTTGCTGTTGCTGCTGTTGTTGTTGCTGCTGCTGTTGGTGGCCCTGGTTTTGCTGCTCGCCGGCGTGAAGCGAGTCGGACATGACAACCATCTTGAAAATCTCGAAAGAGTCCGGGTTGTCGGCGCTAGCGGCGGTGATACCGAAGGAGTAGCCGGGAGGGATCTTGACCTTGTCGGTTTCGAAGCAAAGGCGTCCGTCGATCTCGACCTTGAAGACGCTGGAAGTCTGGCGCAGCTTAATCTGGCTGGGGCGGCCAAGGTTGCGGTAGTGGTACTGGCAGTGACCGAAAGCAAGGCCGCTAATATCACTCTGGGCCTTGTAGTCGGTCGAGCGGTCGTTCAAGAAGCCGCGAACCATGCCACCAGTACCGCCGTGACCGTCAACGACAAGCACGAGACCGTCGAAGCGGCCTGCAGTGTATGCTGAGCTCATGCCAACGTCGTTGGAACCGCCACTGGTGAGCCAGATGTTGAGGTTTCCACCGGCGCGCTCGCCGCCATTGGCACGGAAGTCGATGTCGGCGATCCAGTTGCTGTGCATCACCTTCTGGGTGCTCCAGATGGAGCCGCGCTGGTTCCCGGGGGCGACAGGGGTGAGGATGATCTTGTTGGAGAGGATTTCGGGCTGGTTTGGTTGTCCCTGGAGGACAAAGTTGGGAACGTGGCCATCGTTGTTGGGCGATATGCTGTTAGACGTCGTGGTTAGTGGGAGCTTTTGGACATCGGCCATACGTGGGCGCGCTGGAAAGATGCGGCTAGGAAGCTTCTTACCTGCCAGTGTAGCCAAAGCTGAGCTCATTGATGAGGTACTGAGCTTGTGTCAGGCTCGCACCGAGAAGAAAAGCGAGCGTCGAGCTCAGAGGAGCTTGCGACACACGCATTGCGACTGAGGGTGAGGTGGCACGCGGGAGCTATGTGAGGTGGTGGGAATGGTGGGGAGAGGAGAGAGGGCGTGGATGGGTATCAAAGAGATGGAATAACGAAGCCGGCCGTACGCCCACAGGGTCGATCAATTGCGTATTAAATCACAGAAGCAAGCTCCTGAAAAGGATGCAGAATTGAAGAGAAAATACGAAATGCAGAAGACGGGATCCAAACATGCGTGGGAATGGCGAAGATGGTTAGAGGGCCGCCAAGTTGAGAAACTCGAGGCAGGGGTCGTTGGTGGTGGTGCGGTGTCTGTGGGTTGAGGACAGGTTGGCACAAAAAAGTGTCAAAGACTCGCTGTGAAGCTCCTGTGCAGCTGTGGATGGACCACACTGCCCCTTCTGGAAGGCTGTTTGTCGGCGTTGGCTTCCGAAAAGCGCATTGAGCTAAGGAGTAAATGAAAATCAGCTTGAATGGAGAGCACGGCAGGCCAATGATTATTTATTCGCCTCCGGCTTTGCTAGTTTAATCTAAAAATGTCTAGTCTCCCTCAGGAGGTCGTGGGGTCTCGTGATGATGGATTCTAGAGATGAAGCTTGGGTACTGTTCCGCGGTCTAAGACGGAGCATGAGCCTTTACTGGAGACTGTCACGAAATAGAAGGGACCCTGGTCCACCACCTCCGCGTCGTAGGTAGGCATGGCCCGAGCTGTGTCGATTGGGCTCGCGCGGTTCCTTGCATTACGCTGTGCTAAGGTGAAGACAATTGTGGCGTGAAGCTCTCCATCTGTGGCTTGAACAGCACCAGCCACATCTATGTCTGAAGCTTCCCTGACCCACTTCTAGAAGTCGGGGCTGGTTTCACCGCGATTTCTGCACGGACCCCAAAACGGACCCCTGTCCATCGCTTAGTCCACGCCTTCTCCAAAATGGCAAGCTGCAGCTTTGAGAGCAGGACCCCTGACGAAAGCGTAGGTGGCCTGTGATTTTCCTCCCACCTGCCGGGCAGCTTCAGCTCTGTCACCACGCCAAATTGAAGCTCTCACGGCACCGCCCTGTTCAATGCGGACAACCTGCTGATCAGCCCTTGGAACGCGCCACAATGGCTGAATCATACCCAACCCTCTCCCAATGCGCGCTTGTCGCCGGCGCGCTCAAGGTCCTCCTCTTCCCGGCCTAGTAAGTGGACCGCCGACCGACACCTCCGAGAAGCCACCGTCGCTGACCTGCCGCGAAGCAAATCCACCGACTTCGAAGTCCACCGGAACTGGCTCGCCATCACGAACAGCCTGCCTTTGTCCAAGTGGTACTACGAGAAGACCTCGGAATGGACCCTCGACTACCCTCCCTTCTTCGCCTACTTCGAGTGGGTCATGTCCCAGGTTGCGAAGCTCGTCGACCCGGCCATGCTCAAGGTCTACAACTTGGAATACGATAGCTGGCAGACGGTATACTTCCAGAGATGGACTGTCATTATTTCGGAGCTGGTCCTAGTCTATGCGCTGCAGCGGTGAGTGCACCCACTTGTCCTTCGAGATGGGAACAACAGCTTATATGGGGTATCACTAGATTCATCGAGACCGCGACGGGAGGAACGAGACGTGCTGCCCAGGCTGCTGCCATCTCAATTCTTCTTTCCCCCGGTCTTTTGATCATTGACCACATCCACTTCCAGTACAATGGCGCCATGTACGGTGTGCTCATCCTGTCTCTCGTTCTGGCGAGGTCCAAGTCGGGCTTGCTGGGCAGCGGGCTGGTGTTTGCTGCGTTGCTGTGCATGAAGCACATCTATCTGTACCTCGCCCCGGCCTACTTTGTCTTTCTTCTCCGTGCCTACTGTTTGTCGCCCAAGTCCATGTTCAGAATCCAGTTCCTCAACTGCATCAAACTGGGAGGTGGTATTGCGGCCATCTTTGGTGCCGCATTTGGACCGTTTGCAGCTCTGAATCAGATACCACAGATGATGAGCCGCCTTTTCCCGTTCTCGCGTGGTCTTTGCCATGCCTACTGGGCCCCCAATGTCTGGGCTCTGTACTCCTTCGCGGACCGCGTCCTCATTTATGGTAGGTCATCCACCGACCCATGACTATTCCACAGGAGCATGCTAACAGAAATTTAGTGGCACCCAGGCTCAATCTCCCTGTCAAGGCCGAAGCCATCAACAGTGTCACCAGAGGACTCGTGGGTGACACTGCCTTTGCGGTGCTGCCAGAAATCAGTCCACGCACTTGCTTCGCTCTCACGCTCTTCTTCCAGGTGCTGCCTCTGATCAAGCTCTTCTTCCAGGCCCAGATACCCTTGCCCTGGGACAGCTTTATTGGGGCGGTGACTCTGTGCGGCTACGCTTCATTCCTCTTCGGATGGCATGTGCACGAGAAGGCCATTCTTCTCGTCATCATTCCCTTCAGCCTTATTGCGCTCAAGGATCGCCGCTACCTCAGTGCATTCCGACCATTAGCTGTCGCTGGACACGTCTCTCTCTTTCCCCTCCTGTTCACGTCGGCGGAATTCCCAATCAAGACGGTTTACACCATCTTCTGGCTGATTCTGTTCCTCCTGACCTTTGACCGATTGGCGCCGGCTTCCAGAAAGGCCAGGTTCTTCTTGCTCGACCGATTCAGCACGCTGTATATCGCAGTCAGCATCCCGTTGATCCTGTACTGCTCACTGCTGCACCAGATAGCGTTTGGGAAGCGGTATGAATTCCTGCCGCTAATGTTCACGAGCTCGTACTGCGCGGTGGGGGTCGTCGGCAGTTGGCTCGGTTTCATGGTGGTTTACTTCACGTCATGAAAGTGTGGAAAACCGCTTTCTAAGCGAAGGGTTGTTCATACTAATCGTGTATAAAAGACGAAAATAAGACAAAGACTGTGCCCTTGGGCGAAACTTTTGCGTGCCAGTGATGACGGCCAGTTGCCGGAAGTCTAAAAGAGACGCTTCGTCCCGTGGGGGCCTGGTCGACAAGAGCCAATCAAAATGCAGAAACTCACGTGTCTGGAGGCTGACAGCAGCACCCAGATCCACTAGCAGCCATGTCCCAGGCGAGAAACAACATTTTGGAGCTAACGGCTGAGCAGGGGGACCGGGGGTCGTGGGCCCCTTGGACATAACCCATTGTATGCCATCAGCAAACGGAAGAGCAAAACAAACGCATGTCGAGCACAGTTTTGGCCATGCAGAATCGGGATTTGCCTAATTGACTGCTCTGGAATGCACTTGTAAGGAAATCACTTACACGGAGCTCGGCGGCCCGGAGTGGCCTTGTCGGAGCAGTCCGGCCTTGATATCGCGACTTTTCTCGAGCCCCGTCCGTCGGAGGCATACAAAAAAGATCACATACAAACGAATCATATCAAATTTACCACGGAAGCATTTGGAAGTAAATTTTAAGGCGTTGTGGTGGTAAAACGGTGCTCCTCCGGGTGCGATCCCGAGGAGGTGATTGACGAAAAACAGCCTACCCGTCAAGGCCGGACGGTGCACATGACATATATGAGGATAAATCGACGAAACTGGAGTCTTTTCGGTCACTTGAGTGCTCAATCGATTGCTCCGGCGGCGGCGAGTGCAACGAGTACAAAATCGTGGGTGGCCGACGCGGGTGTGGGATTCCCGAGGTGGACGGGGTCGTGGCGGGTGGAGGAGGGTGAGGAGGCCTGGTGAGCAGCGCTCTGGGAGATGGGATGCGGAGGCACCGTGGGCCGAACGGGCCAAGCGGGCGTGGGCCAGGACCGCTTTTACTGGCGCTCTTCGTCTTTTTCCCTTTTCCTTTCCCTCCCCAAGCTCACCACTTCTCTTCCCACCTTTTTGTTTTTTTCCCTCGACGTTTCACCCACGACTCGCAGGCTGCGCGTTTCCTCCATTAGCCCGCGACCACAACTACCCTCAACATCGCCATTTGCAACCACATCTACCGCCCTGACACGTCTTGTTCGACCCGCACCGCGTCCGCCAACTCGCGTGTAAGTGCACCGCCGAACCCGCTCTCCCCTGCCCGACACCTCGACCGCGCCTCCGCCCCCTCCGGCCGCGACCACAACAACCCGCCACGACCAGCACGACGCGCCGCTATCGACCGGCAGATGCTTCTCGAGAGTCTCTAACACCACTTACACCGGTTCAAGAGAAGGAAGGCTGCAATACAGCCTCGTTGCGCATTCGGACCTCGACTTTTGGACCATGCCATTGTAGCCCACCGCCACCATGGTACGGACCCCGTACGCGCCCCGAGGGAGCGCGCGCCGCTGACTTGCAATCCAGGTCTTATTCAAGCGCAAACCGGTGCAGTTCTTGCCGCCCAAGGACATTAAGGATGACAATGCAGAGGTTCGAAAATTGAACTTCACGGACGATGCGACGAATACTGATGTAAGCCCTCAGGTCTGGCACATACCGCAGACCGGTGAAGTCTTCGCCCATTATGAAGACTATTTAACTAGGTGAGCTCCCCGTTTTTGCGTTCTGGTGGGTGTTCCGAGCTAACTCGGTGAAGAATGGATTTCTACAAACAGGTATGTTTAGTCTAGGTGGGGCTATGGGCCAAGACTTGCTCACACCGCATAGCGCCGATTCATTTGCCAGATCACAGGGCACTCTGGCTTGACGTTTTTCGAAGCTCTCAAGAGCGAGGTTTGTACTAAGACGTCATCCCCACACCTAGACACTAACACGCGATAGCTTGCTGGCGCCGAAGAAGTCGAGCAGGCCTTCCCCGAAGCCCTCAAGGGCCCGGTGCTGCGACGCGTACAATTCCAAACGGTCTCTCGAATCGATACCCTGGTAGACATGGTTTTTGAAGAGTTCAGGGCGGACTACTACCCTGGCGAAGCAGTCACAGTCAGCACGGCAGACGGAGAGAGGTTGCAGGGCGTTGTCAGAGAAAAGACCCGGTTTGGAGGCAAGGTACTACCCGACGGCACCTTGACACCTCCCTACACTAGATACACGGTCAGCCTCGACGAGAGACCCGGCGCCGAAGCTGTGGTTGACGACGATCACATCTGGCGCGATCGCAAGATCTTTACGAAGTCGGTCCTGCGCTCTTTTATCAAGAAGACGGTGACGCGCGAGGCATGGAACGGCGCCCCGTGGCTCGTCAAGCAGGACTATGCGGCACAATACCACATCGACTCTCGGGTCCCGGCTCACCTGCGCTACGATACAAAGTTGATGGAGCGGAAGCAGATCCAGGCACAGAAGCGAGCAAACCAGCCGCATGGCCAAGAGGCAAACGGTGTAAACGGAGCTATGCAGAACGGGCCGGCTAGGTTACCGGAACTGAAACCTGCACCAAAAAACCAGAAGGGCAAGCTGCAGCACCAATCTCCGGATTTCGACGGCAAGGGTTCGCAGGGCATGCTTGCTGGACACGAAGGCGTATTTCAGGCGCCTCCTCATAAGAATCCCTTCCAGCTCCCTCTCAACTTCAGAAACCAGCAAATGCAGCACTCCATGGCTGCTCCCGAAGTACCCCCACCGCCTCCGCCGCCAAAATATCCCATCGAAGATTTGCAGGTACCGATGAGGGAGGGTGTTGTCAGACCGCCGCTGTCGTTCTTCTGCAAGGACCCTCCAGCCGAGACTGATGACGCCACCAAGGGCAGCGCTGGCCCGCAGGACAAGATTTCGATGGAGTCAGTCGGCTTGTTCCTGGAGACGTGGGATACGCTCAACGTCTACTGCGAGATTTTCAAGCTGGATTCATTTACGTTTGACGACTTTGTTGAAGCGATGTGCGCTGCATCCGAAGAGACGACGATTCAGCTATTTGAAGAGATTCACTGCGCCGTTCTGAAACAGCTCGTCAGCGCTGAGGCAGACGGTGGCAAGGTCAACGTCCCGCTGCCAGAAGTCGAGGAGGAGGATGACTCTGAGGAGGAAGAGGAGGAAGAAGAAAAGGAGCCCACACCTGAACCTGACAGGCCGCCTGCTAGAGCCACTAGAAGCAGTCTGGCGAGGGCCGAGGCAGAGAGATTGGCTGCGGAGGCGAGGGCCGCTGAGAAGGAGAGCGAAAATGTGGAGCCCGAAATCAAGCATCGCGCAGACGAGGTTCTCGAGGACTACGACTGGATTGAAGAACTCCGAAAGCGAAACTTCGCAAATGGCGGCTGGGAGAGAATCATCGTTGGTCTGCTTCATCAGCTGTCGAAGGACGAACGGCATGAGAAACAATGCGAAGACCTTCTCGCACAGATCGTTCCCCCGGAGGTGGAGCAGCCCACGCAGGACACCGTCAGGGAGCAGTACGCCAACCTCGACGTTAACCTTCGCGTCCAGGCACTGCAAATCATCTGCTTGCTTACCACCAGAACCAAGGCCATGCGCACGTACATGGAGGAGTGCAGCGAACAGATGACTGCTTTCCGCAAGGAGAAGATTGACTGGCAGCGTCAGAGGAAACAAGCGTGAGTTACGTCAACCCCGTCTTACCAGAGAGTGCTAACATCCCGCAAGACTTGAGGAGCTGCGTGTTCTTAACGACCAGCGCAAGATCTTGTTGCCCGACAACATGCCACCGTCGCCGCCTCCTGAAGCGGAAAAGCAGGATGAAGACGTCAAGATGGCCGATGCTGATGACTCAGTCGCGGATGCCGAGGATGAAGTTGCCGACTCCGAAGAAGAGGGCGCTCCCCGCAGAAACATCCGTCGTGCCAACGATCGTGCTGCTGAGAGGCAGCGCAAGCGCGAAGAAGAAAAGAAGCGCAAAGAGAAGGCCGAGGCCGCGAAGGTGCCCAAGCAGTCGAAACAGTTCATCAAGGTCCTCAAGGACATCACCAAGAAGGAGGAGTTCATCAAGAAGTGTGAAGAGGAAATTGCCGTCATCGACAACGACCTTCGCGAAGCAGACTGCGGTCGAACCAGGGTGCTTGGCAAGGATCGATTCTGGAACAGGTACTACTGGTTTGAGCGGAACGGAATGCCCTACGGTGGGCTTCCAGACAGCTCTACCGCTGCCGCCGAATACGCAAACGGTTGCATATGGGTCCAAGGACCTGACGACCTGGAGCGCGAGGGCTACATCGACACCGATCCCGAATACCAGGCCGAGTACAAGACCAAATTCGACATGACTGTTCCAGAACGCAAAAAGCTGGAAGAGGGCACTACTAGCGTTTACAACGCGCGTCAGTGGGGCTTCTACAGCGAGCCGGAGCAAGTCGACGAGCTCCTGAAGTGGCTCGATCCTCGTGGATTCAACGAACTGCGACTCAGAAAAGAGATTGTGGCCTTCAAGGACAAGATCGTAAAGCACATGGGAAACCGAAAGCAGTACCTCGCCAGCGCAGAGCCCGAGGAGAAGGAGGAGAAGAAGGAGAAGAGGAGAGACTCCAAGCGGATGAGTACAAGGGGGCGCCATCATGAGCCGACGCCTGAACCGACGAATTACCGCTGCTTGTCTTGGGAGAACACCACAGCTATGGAGGAACTGGGTCACCTCCATTCTGAGCCCCCTCCTCCCCCAAGACCCAGAAAGCAGACGACAAAGAAGAGGCAGGCCGTTGAGCCCTCTCCCTCTCCTGAGCCGGCACAGAAGACAAGACGGCGCAAGTAAACGACACGAACACAAAGCAGTCACGACCTGATGGCCGTGTGATGTACTGCCCGGCATTCACTGTAATTACTAGACGTGGCCTGTAACGACTGAACAGAGCCATCGGTATGGGCTGATCTTGCCCAGTACCGACTTTTCGGGGCTTGTTTTTGGAGCTCTTGCGAGCTTTATTTCATGGACCTGGCAAAACATAAACTTTGGTGTTCCGGTAACTGAAAAGAAGAAATCTGACGGATGTCCACCACAACTGGGGGACAAGTCGAATTGTTTGCAGCATGCCTGGCGGGTGAAGGAACTTTTCAAAGCATTGGGCTGGCGGGTTGGATGGCGTGCGTGGTTTGCATTAGCTACATGGGGCTTGGGTTATAGACTCTCCAAAAAGAAATTCACGGATTATCGTTCTGGATGCACAGACTTGCGACGCGTGATGATGTGTGCTTGGGGGAAGGTTTTCCTTCGTTCATGGTTTGGCAGTTAAAAGAACGACGGCGCTTCATGCCGTATGATGCTGAAGATACCACGCTATTTTCCATCAAACCGTTGAGATGCCGGGAGAGGTCATGGTCACGATGTCGTCTAGTCTAGACAATATTTCCAAATCTCAGGAAGACGTTGACGAAATACTCCAAAACGACTCGACAGGCGATATTTCGCATTGTGGATCGATGCCAGTGCATCGGAAGTTGCTTGGACTGGTTCTTTCCCTGTCCTACGTACTTAAAGTCATTGCAGCTTCAACTCGAGGCAACCACCGAGTAGCATCACTTCTTCCATTGCGTCAGGGATACGTGCCATTCGTCAGGCGATTGGAAGGTTGAATCCTGTCATGCACAACTAAAGGGTTGCCAGTCTCGGCTTCTGACCGAAAATACACAGCAGGCAGCTCCGCAGGCGAAGCTGCGTGAGTTGCCAATGCCGGCACAAACACAATGGATAGAAGGTTGTGTCGTAGCCCATCCTTCCTTTCGACACACCCACGATGAGCGTTTACTACCGACAACCAGGGGGCAGCTGCCGTTATGCAACAAGAACAGAGGCACGGCGTGCTGCTCACAATACCGGCAAAGGCCTTTCCTCAGAAGGTGATACAGGCCTTCCTTTTGCTCCCACACACCCCATGGTGGTTATTACCTTCGGAGTTGGAGAATATAATGGGAAAGCGCCACGGGGCAAGACCAGCAACGGCAACTGGACTGGATCGCAGTTCTGACGACTTCTGGGCTCCCTCTTCTCCCGGAAACCTCCTCGACTCCACTCCAACAACAACAACACTTCTCCCACATTCATCTACGCCCGTCTCAATTTTGGCTGCACTACCACATTCTTCTTCTCAGCAGTTGGATACTTCAACTTACCAGCTTATCATCGTCCGATTCGCTGCATACCCATAACATCGCCATACTCTTCCCACCATGGCTGGCTCCAGTACCGCCGCAATCCCCCGGAATCCTGACTGGGACAAATGGTCTGTAGGCAAGAAGATCTTCCATGAAACGTTCTGGCAACAAATTCGGGATGGCCAGGATGAAGACTTTAAACGCGCCAACCTCAGATTTCTGAGACTAGACGTGTCTTCCGTGGACATGTCTGATCTTTACTTTTTGCAAGCAAAGGTTACCGGCGACTTGAGAAAATACGTGCAGCATATCTGGCTGAACATAGCATTCCATAAATGCAAATGTGAATGCCAGCCTGGCGAGGCGGAACCAGATGATGCGACGAAACTGGGCCGCAATCAGCACGGGAATCCGGTCAATAATGGGCCGCACGCGACACTATTGCAACAAGCCATCAGAAAGCTTTTTGACGCCTTGACAGATTGGAAAGAGCCTGCTCTAAACGAAAAAGGGATTGCAATCGAACTTAGCGCACAGTCATACTCTTACAAGAGGCACTTCAACTTCGACAGGTCGTATTTTGGGTCATCTGACGAAATAGGGTCTTCACTAGAACATGAAGAAACACATCAAGACCTTGACGTATCGGCTTTTCCAGATTACACGAAGCGCATTCACAAACAGATGGCATTCCGCTTGTCTGCAGACGGTTTGCCTACGCTTCCAGCAGTCACCAAGTTCGTACTGCGCAGACAGTTTCGTCACAGCCTTATATGCCCGCCAGAAAAAGGCAAAGGCAAAAGCAAACATAAATGGGGATTAAGACCCATCTTAAGAAGGTTGCCAAACCTTAAGTCTCTGGTTTTCGAGCCATGGCGAGCGTGGACTGATGAGCACCAGCGTCTTTGCGATCAAGGTAAGTACGCAGTATTCATATGAGACTCAGGCCAAAGCATGGACGACAGCAAGGACGACAGCAAGGACGACATCAAGGACGACAGCAAGGACTCACGTTCATTCATTATCCCATTCATCACTGACTTTTATCATTTAGAATACGGTTTGTTATTGTCGAAGCTGCCAGAAACAATCACAGACGTATCTGTGTATGAGGACAACAACGAGTCCTACGCCCAGAGGATTGCCGGTGTTGACCGCCTTCTTCGTGTCCCCAACGCTTCCCTCGGAAAAGAGCTTGCTGAGGCAAGCCAAAAACTCACAAAATTATCCGTCGCATTCATGGTCGAAGCTGGAGACTTTTTTGATGAGTGCTGCGGAAAAGAGGGCTTCCGATGGCCACATCTGGAGTCTCTTACACTGACATCGCGGCTACTCGCGCGCGACGATAACAAGGCGATATTGGATATGCTGAAGAAGGCCGCAAGGGTTGCTGAACGCATGATTAACCTCAAAACTATGGCGATATGGTTTGGCACCGAAAATAAAGCTTCTTGTTTCGCATACCACCTACGCAGCGGACACAGTCGCATTACCTGGCAAGGCACTAAGTCATTGGTAGATGATACCAAGCTGATTCAGCTCTGGACAATTGTAGCCTGGAAACAAGATGCCTCTTTCGACGGTTTCGTGCAGGAGGGTTTGTCGGACATAGGTTGGAAACTTAATAGTACATACTTTGCGGGCTTAGAAGGGCAGTTGAACTCAGCTCAGGAGCTCAAATCTCATGGGCATGCGGCGTTCCTCTTTGGGGATACCTTGCCCGCCGATGTCATTGACCCGCTTTCTCTGTGGCAGATGCAGCAGGAAGCTCGCGTGTTGTGAGCGTTTACATGTACGTTAAGGGGGCAGACTTAGCATAGAATGATTGTTATGAGTTGTGCTAGCAGGCAGTGTCAGTTGGCTTCCGGGCAGTGTCCATACACACGTATATCCTCGTAAAGCGACTATGTTTCAAGTCGTCGTCGTCGTCGTTGTCGTCGTCATCCTCTATCATTGTTATTTTTTTTTTTCGCTACCCCTATTGTTTCTCTATTGCTGTCGTCGTTCCTGCTAGGACTTGTATCGTTCATTGTACTTCCTGTTATGTTTGTCTTCCGCGTCGTCGTTTCCATGATCTACATCGTTCTCACCCACATAGGTAGCAAGGCTCTTTTGTAGACTTGCGGACTTCGGTGGCACTTCCAATCGTTGAGCAAGCAAATTTTGGATTGAACGATCAGCGTCGCCATCATGTCTTGTCAATTATGTAATCGTTGGAAACTAAATCTCGCCATCAAAACCGCTCAATCGCAACCCACCAAGCGGCGCAACTCATCTCAGCAACGCTCGCCCAAAAGGCACACACAACGCTTTCCCCTAATCATCATCCGTCTATATAAGAGAGTTAAAAAAACAGAAAAGCTTAGGCCTTGCCATTGATGACTCTCAACAGCTCCTCGCCCTTTGGCGCCCCGGTCGAGAGGTTCTCGTAGCCGTCGTCCGTGACTAGGATGTCGTCCTCGATGCGCACGCCGCCGACGCGGTAGTACTTCTCCAGCACGGCCTTGTTGATGAAGCGCGCGTGGCGGGGGTTGCTGAGGAAGTAGCCCTCGATGTATTCCCTGCAAAAGTACCTGCATTCCTCGCGTCAGCATTGTTTCACAGTATCGGGTGTCGTTGGGGATGGCGAGACTTACACGCCCGGCTCGACGGTGACAATCATGTTCTTCTTCAGGTACTGCCGGCCCTTGTACGGCGGGGGCACCGACGCGGCGGCGGCCGTGGCCCGCGCCATGGCGCCCATCATCTCCGGCGTGATGACCTCCCGCTTGCCCACGCGCCCGCCGGCGCCGCCGCCCATGGCGTTGTTCAGTAGGAGAAGCCGCTCCCTGCCCGAGACGTCGTGCACCTCGAGGCCGACGTGGTGGCCCAGGCCGTGGGGGAAGAAGGCGGCGACGGTGCCGGCGTCCCAGACCTCGGCGGGGTCGCCCCGGAGCACGCCGAGAGCGAGCAGGCCCTCCTGGGCGACCTGGCTGGCGTGGATGTGCAGGTCGAAGAAGAGCGTGCCGGGGCGGATCATGGCGATGCACTCGTCCTGCATGCGCTCGACGATGTCGTGGACGGCTTTCGCCTCGGGGGAGAAGCGGCCCGGGATGGGGAGGGTGCGGGTGATGTCGCTGGCGTAGCAGCGCCACTCACAGCCGGCGTCGAAGACGACGACGTCGCGGCCCTCGAGGGGCTGGTCGTTTGCGTCGTAGTGGAGGGTGCCCGCGTTGGGGCCGCTGCCGGCGATGATGGCGTAAGCCTGGTCGCGGGTGCCGGCGGTGGTGCAGCGGGCCTGGAAGATGGCCTCGATCTCGGCCTCGTTCTCGAGGTGGAGCAGGCGCTCTGCGACGCGGCGGTGGGCGGCGGCGGAGACGGCGTTGGCCTTGCGGATCATGGCGACCTCGTACTCGGTCTTGACGACGCGGGCCTGGTCGACGGCGGGCTGGAGGGAGGTGAGGTCGACGCGGACGTCGGCCATCTCGCGGAGGAACTCGCCCGAGAGGGGCACCTGGTCCGGGTGGATGACGTAGAGGGTCGACCCGGGGGCGAGGTGGCGGTAGAGGAACTTGTTGAGCTGGGTGGTGTAGCGGACGTCGTCGACGTCGAACTGCTTGAGGCACTCGGCGATGCCCGGGGTGCGGCCGAACCAGAGGACCTGGCGCGGCTCGACGTAGGGGACCCAGAGGATGAGGCGGTCCGAGGCGAGCTCGTAGGTGACGGCGCAGTCGGCGAAGTTGGCGCCGCTCAGGTAGTAGAAGCTATTCGCGGTGTTAGTCGGCTTGAGGTCCGGAAGGTTTGGTGGGGGGGAGGGGGGCTTTACTATCGTCGTTGCCTGAAGGCCGGGCCCATGTCCGAGTCTTCATATTCGCGGCTTGGTTCGCCGGGGAGGAAGACGAGGCCATCGCTGACGTTGAGCTCGGCGGCGACCTTGCGGGCGTGGAGTTTGGCTTTACGGTGTTAGTCTTATGTCTTTGGTTATATTGACGATGAAACACAGGCAATTCCGCGGGCCTCCCAATAGGCTCATATAACATCACGGCAAAGACACTTTCTCACAGCCAACATCAAAACGGAAACTTGCATACCGGGATACTTGGCCGGGATCGGCGCGACAGAGTTGACAGACTCGATCGTCGGTGAAGTCTTCACCTCGATAGCCCTTCACCGAAGCACAGAACACAAATCAGCAAACATTACTCATCAGTCGGTGTGAACAGGCAAGAGAATCAGAGCGCGTGAGTGAATGAGAGATAGGTGGAGGGGTGTGTGTGTGCACGCAAGCAAACACGGGAACAGCAGGAAGCTCGTTCTGGCATCTCGGGATGGCCGAAGAGGAGCTGCGTGGTGTCTCTCGCCTCCATCGCCAAGGCTCGAGTTCCCGGATTGGACAGAAGGAGATGGAAGTGAACGCGCAATGCTTTCTCCACCTACAGAGCATCAAACTCATCCACCACGACGACATCGTGATCAACGGCGCTCTCCATCGTCATGGTTGCTTCTTTCTGCGATCCTGTGCCGTCTCTTGGGTCGTGAGCAAAAGGCGGGGTCCCTAGTATGTGGTGGTGATGGGTGGTGGGCGTGTGTTTCCCCGTCGTCCGATGGCAAGGGTGGGTGGTGATGGGCGGTGGGTGATGGTTGGTTCGGCAAGGCGGTCTGACGACGACTGAGTTCCCGCCCAAGAGGCTCTAGAACGTCCCGCGATGGGCCAAGGCAGAGGAAACGCAGATGCGGCTAGGATTAAAGTAAGGTACAAGGTTTTGGGTCTTGGGGTAAGGTAAGGCAAGGCAAGGCAGGTTTAGTTGGGCTGGGTATCCGTAGTGTAAGGTAGGTAGGTAGAGTGGGATGCAGCAGATGTGACGGGACCTCTGGGTGCGTGCCGCTGCGGCTCTGTGGTTCAGCCCAATAGGCGATGCGGCTCGTGAAGGGTGGTTTGTGCTGGATGGGGGTGGCGTTTACGTGGCGTCGCGTGCCAAGACTTTCCCGAGCGGTACCGCAGCGGTGCACTGTAGGGCCAAGTACCTACCGCAGCGTGGGTTCGGACAACAGCCGCGGGCAGGCTACCTAGGTACCCGGAGGCTAGATCAGGTCTCGGTTGCAAGGCGAAACCTGGGGATTGGTCGATCGGTGTCGTTTGTTTGGTGGAGGGGCACTGCGCAGTAAGGGTTGGAGGAGGAAGGAGGGGCCGGAATGACGATGACACTGGAGCGTGCGTGCATGTGTCGTCGTCGTCGTTGTTGTCTTCGGCAGGTAGGGAACTGGGAACAGGTCGAACCGGCGGCGGCGGTGGTATGCGATGTGTGGTGTGTGGGCTCCCGGGTCGTCCCCGTTGTTCTGCGTTGGCGCAAGTTCCGCTCTTCGGTGCCTCCGAGAGGTGACGACGGCACGGGGGCGTCTGTTCGGTGTTGCGGGATTACGGAGTCTGACTAAAACGCCTTGAAGCGTCGCTACGAGCCAGAAAAAAAGTGGCCCGGCTCGACGACCTCAGGGTTCTTCTACGCGTAGTGTGAGGAGATGCAGCATGACAAACAACCGTCCCGTGATAGGACGGCCCGTCTTTCAGAAAGAGGGCCCGGCGCGCGAGATTCCCATCGTCCGCGGTGGCCCGTAGTGTCACGACTCACCAGTGGACCTCCCCTTCATTCAGCCCAGTGCGCGCCGTCGCCCGCCATTAGGCGCCCCATCGAAAAGAACATGCAAGAGAAGGAAGGGGGCCGACTTCGGTGCCGAAACGGCCTGCCGCTGCGAGCTGGATTCTGATAAGGATTTAGCGGAGATATCATACCCACAGCGCTACGCCCAGCTAGAGTCCACCACTGTCGTCTTTGGTGTGGACCGGGGACGGTTCCTGTGGGAAAAAAGCGCCGCGATCCAATCACTGCCAATGTCCAGCTTCACCAGTGTTGTATGTATCCCTACTCCGGTACGAATACATACAGTGCCCCTCTCTACATATCTGGTAACTCGACCCCCTTGTCCCCTGGATTTGCAGCGGCGGAAGGTGCCGTTCGAACGACTCCCCCCCCTGCTACTCACCTCACCATCTCCATCGGGGTCACACTGTGTGCTCGCGAACATGTCTCTCAAGGTCCCGCGAAGAGGGGAACGAAGAAGACCTCAATACGGTGAGCCATCATCGTAGGTAGCGACCGACGGGACCCTGAGCTAGGAAGGTGGGCAGAACATTCAATATGTTTTTGCTTCAGGCTTGTACGAATAGAGGGCCGCGGTACGGGTACTCCTGTCACACATACTTTTTCTCTCTTCAACGGATACAACGCTCTGGAAACAGGCAGCCAACGGTTCCCGCCTTTTACTCCTCTCGCATCAGCCCCGTCGTTCGTTTCCCTGAATCCCGCATGACTCCTCCTCCAAAACCGATACGAGTAGCGAAGGAAGGTACTTGCTTGTACATAGATTAGTATCCCGCCCCCAAATGTCGAGGCGTTGGGGAACCGCTTTTCTTGCCAAAAAAGCCAAGATCGCGAGAGAACAGTGAACACACACACCCACCCACCCCTGCCTGGTAAAACCCGTCAATCGCGCCATGCCTTACCGATACCAACCCCCTCCCTCTCCTCCACTGGACAGGCTGAACGTAACGTACCTCGGCGGCCTGTAGGTCAAAAGTCTTGGCCTGTAGCTGCGATGCGATGCCATGCCATGCGCTGCAATGCACGCCGAGCTGCACTCCATTCCATCACTTTCGTAGTGTAGTATGCCTGGGGAGGGGACCGTTTGTGTCGCAAGTGGTCCCTGGAGAGCACTTTTGTTCCCGCCTGTATCAACCCTCCTTCAACCCCACCTGGAGGTTGTCACTCCGTCACCCCATGCCCCAAAGCTTGATAGGCCTCTGCTCCCTGCCTAGTTAGCTCACATAGATGCATACAGATAGATGGTCATGATGTTGGTACAGTTGTCTATATCCAATTGTATACTAGCTGCTGCATCAACTACCATACAGGGCACAGATTCGTAAAGTGCTTCGGGGAGTACGCACACATGTCTCCCCTGAATAGATCCATGAACCTTCATTGAATGGCTCGTTGGTGATGTTGTTCATGGTGGCGGTCCTTGCCTTTCGAGTCGCCTCGCCCTTTGTCTTGCCTCGCCTTCGTCCTGGTGACCGTTTCCGCCTCTTGCCTATGCAGACTTGATTGTAAAACCCTTTATATCAAGTCACAACCTGAACGCCTGCGGGAACCGATATGGCCCCTATACCACTCCACCAGCCGGCTGGCTCTTTCCACAATCCTCTCCTCTCCTCCTGTCAAAAAAGAACCCCTGAAAAATAATCGCACCCTGAGCTTGCAGGGCTCCAAAAATAATGCTGGGTATCACTTGAAGCGAAATGGTGCTGCCGCCCCCCTCACAGGCCCTGATATCCGTTCCTGGCAAGCAATCCCGCTGCCCAGTTGCTTTGATAGCCAGCAGACTCAGCGAGCATCCTGTCAATGTCTCCAGGTCGTTGCTGCTGCATGTGCGCTCGCCTGGCCTGCTCTATCCTCGCGGCGTCCGACATGCCCGGGTATCCCGAGTGCTGGTACATGTTGGACATGTCGAACCCTGACTGGTGGTGTTGGTGGTGGTGTTGTTGCGGCGCTTGCTGCTGCCCCTGTCCCTGGTGCAGGAAGTAGGCCGGAGACTGGCCGAGGAGCTGCGTGTCGATGTCGTCGAATGCGCCGGGCATCATGAAAGAGGACGCATCCTGCGGGCCGCTGACGTTGTTCGGCCCGGGTCCCTTCTGGTAGCCCAGCTCCATCATCGGCTGATTGGGGTAGGCGAACGGGTCCTCCGACGGGAACATGAGCGAGTCGAGCTTGCTGATGTGGTTCATGTTGTTGCTGTGCGCGTGTGGTGGCGGGAATCCCTGCGGACGGGTCGAGCTGGCCGACGTGCTCACCGAGTCTGGAGTCGCCCGCGAAGCCATGTCCATGGAGAGTAGATCCTGCATCGCGAGGTTCGGGTCCTGGTACGCAGCCTCCGAGATGGGCACCCCGTCGAAGGAGCCGCGGACGTGCGACAGCCGCCCGCTGGCGATGGACACACTGGGCGATCGGCTCATGTCTTCGGATCGGCGATGGTTCATACCCCCGTGCATGCCCGGGTGGCCATGGATGGGTATCGAGCTGGTCTTCGGCCCGGGTGCCGATCGCTTCTTCGTAGGGATCGGCTGCGCCTTGGCCTGACGGAGCCTCTCGGGCAATTGTTCAAACAAGACCTGTCCTATGTTAGCCCATGTCGCGCCAAGAACAGATTGGGGTAAGCACTTACGTTGAGGGCGTCGGTGACCCTGTCGGCGGCTTGGCTCTTGTTCTTCAGTTTCGCAACAATGTCCCTTCCTGCAATGGCGTCCTCAAGGACCTCCGCGGAGCCTGGCTTTTCGGGATTCTCGATGGCGTAGAAGACGAGCGAGAGAATGGCGAAGAACTCGGTGAAGAGCATAAACCAGTAAGGCCCGGCAAGCACGTTTTGCTTGCGGATTTCGATGCCAATATGGACAATGTTGCGCGAGACGCTGATGCATGCCGCGGCGCAAGCATACGAAAGCTCGTCAATGTTCTTGTCCATGCTGATCCGAGGAGACACGTAGTGAAGGAACGGCCTGTAAAGAACGAGCTGCACATGCGCGTAGGCGAATCTCAACAAGTGACGGACGCTGTGGCATTGTTAGCAAATTAGTCTGTTGTCAAGGGTCCCAATTTGACCTACCGGATGACCTCGACAGGACCGTCAGGGCTGGGCCGCCATTGCGCAGGCAGAACCTCGTACCACTCCTGCAACTCGGTCTCGATCCGCTTGATGTTCGCGTAGCTGATAAGGTACGTCGCGCCCGGCTTGTCTCCCTTCATGACGCTCTGCCCAAGGCCCTTCAATGGATACACGAACTTAAGGATCTTGGCCAGAATCTCCATCAGACGAGTGTGGGCGTTGAAGGCCTCGAAGAACGAAAAGACCCCCGGCGGCGGAGTCAGGATACCCTCGTTCGTGATGTATTCGTCGTCGATCTCGGTTGGGTACGGCTGATCAATATCGTCTGCGTTGAGCAGTAGCGGGAATCCAAGCATGGCCGAAACGTAGATATCCATCTGGCGGATCACCCAGAATACCCGCTTCCTTACTTCCTGTTCAATGATGGAAATCTGCTCGTGCTTCAAGAACCTGTGCAGACCCATGCGCAGGGCTGATCGGAGTGCGATTCCCACGAACGCGTAACATCCGCTTAGGTTCGAGGTTGCTTGCAGGAACAGAATCATAAAGAGCAGTGCTTGAAGGGATGTCAGGTCTCGACATTCCGTGATATCTTGAAGAATCCTCCTGGCGGTGTCATAATATTTCATTCTGTGACAGGTTAGGTGAGGTTCAAAGATTGGAAGTTGTTATTACGTACCCTTCTTCCGCGGACTCCTTGTAGGCCACGGGAGGAGCGGTCTCGTCCAAGTTGGCATACATGCAGCCCAGGGCCATAACAGCAAATAGCAAGCCCACAAAACGGTGCTCTTCCTTGGTGTAATCTTCGTGAGACTTTTCGTAAACGCGGTCAAATAATTCGTAAAAGGTGGGAATGTGAACCACCCGGATCAGGCAGGTAGCGCAGTTGAGCGAGTAGTAGCAGAGCTTCCTTGCCACTTCCTTTGGGGGAAGTTCAGGAGCAGTTGCCAACGACGCGTCGAAAGGGGAGGAGGCGGCTGATGCTGGGGAATCCAGGTTGATCAAGCCAGCAGGTCGTTCTGGCCGAGGGAGAAAAGGTACTTTGGTCACCGGTCCCATCATGCCCCGGAAGTTCTCCTTCATGCGGCGCAAAAAGACAGCCCCAGATGACACGCCGTGAAAGTCCCAACCGCCCTTCTCGTCCAAGTCCAGCTGGCCTATGGACTCGATCATGGACAGAAGCTGAGCGTCTTTCTCCTCAGGAATAGCAAAGGGGTCTTGCCTCAACTTGGATACCGCTGCTCGTGCGTGCTCCCTGTTGCGGAACTCTTGCTGAACAGCAGGGTCGAGCGTGGGATCGGCCAAGTCGACGTCCGGCATGAACTTGCGCAAAAGAGCTTCTGCACGTTGCAGGCGGCTTTCCAATGCCTCAATGTACTGAGGAGCAGGATTGCGCCTGCGGTTTGAAGGCTTGTCATATGTGCATTCTGGCGAAGTTGTCAGTAAATTAGGCATAACAGAGTTCTCAGAATCTACAAACCGTAGCTGTAAACTGAGCAATGAGTGCAAGGCTGCTTGCCATCGCACTTGATCTTTTTGCGTCTGCACTCGTCGCATGCCCTGGTTACACGTCGACGTTTCTGTACGGGAGCGTTGGGAGCGTCAGGGCCGCCCGCCTTTTCGTCCATGTCAGAACCAGAATGGCTGCCGCTGGGCGAGGGAGGTTCCTTGACGGGCCACCCAGCGGAAGGCGCCGCAGATTCGTTGTCCGACATGTTGGGAGAGACGCCAGAAGCTTGCGAATCCGGGGGAGAGTTGTTGTCGGTCTTGACAGGGCGTGGTGGAGGACTCATTGCTGGTGGTGGTGGGAGCAAAACCAACAAGAGGTGCGTGTGCCAAGAAATGCCAGATTGGAGGTGATGTGTGGTTGTGTAGTAGCTGTTTGTGTTGGTGGTGGTAGTGGTGGTGACAGCTCGTTCGAGCTCACGGTTCTCGGTGTAAGTGCAGTTATGGTGGACGAGCTCTTTGCATATTTGTGTATGTATGCAAGGGTAGTTGTCCGACAAGCCAACCCAATTGCTAGGAACGGCTTCCGGACTGACCAGTCTTGAACATTTGAAGAAGAACGAAACGTGTGCCAAGACTTCGCGGGGGATAGAAGGAAGATAAGTTTAAACAAAACAGGAGACGAGAGGAGGAGCCGGGGGATCTTTTGCCTCTTTGCTGGCTCGTCTGGGTAGCTGGGGGGTGGAAGGCCCTTGTTTAAGGCCGAGCAGGGTGCGGGTGCGGTGCGGTGCGGTGGTGCGGTGCAGCGCAGCGACCAGCAGACTGAGAGATGGGCGTGAGGTGTGTGTAAGTCGCGCGGAAGCTGAGCGCGAGGATGGATTACGTAGCGGTAGGTAGCGTCTCGGCCGGGGTTGATTGAGACAAGAGAGTACACGAGTCGAGGGTATGGAGAATATGGTCCCGCACGGTGCAGTCACCGCGCTACTGGGACTGACTGCAACACACAGGACACGATCTGGCGGCAGCGGGAAGGGTGGTGTAGTGTACTCCCCCCCATAGTCCCAGTGCACTAGCATTCTGTAGTGTACCTGCCTTGCCCTCCAAGGACTTGGAGACCGGAGTCTAGCACCCCGGCTCGAGGCAAGCTGTAGCAGTATCCTAGGATCTTGGGGGTGTGTATGTGTGTGTGTTCTTCCTGTGTACTGGTTGGGTCACTTAGCGGATAGGGACAAGAGGGAACGGAGACAATACGAAACCGTCGCGAAGGGGGACGGGGAAGCTAGGACGAAAGGGCAATAGGGATCGGTACGAGGGTCAACGCCGTGAGTATGTATGATGTGTGAGTGTGAGTGGTAGTGGAGGGGGGCAGAAGAGGGGATGGAAGTTGGGGGAGTTCGACTTGGAGACATGATAGAGTGTGTGTGTCCAAGTCGAAGGAGGGGAGGGGAGAGGGGAGGGGCGAGCATGAGAGGAACAGGGGAGGCGTAAGGCAGACTACACTGTGACTGCTGAGTGGCATGTATGTACAAGGCCAGCAACAAGCCAAGATGAATTAAGGTAAGGCGAGCTGAGCGTCCAGACGACCTGTCGTGGCGCTCGTGCTTGGGATGCTTGGGACACTGGCGGAAGCGCGCGAGGAGACACAAGGGACAAGACTTTTCGAACTGGGTTCTTGGGCTGGGAAGAGCACAACACAATGGCATGTACCGCTTCCCCCCAGCAAGCAACAAGAGAAGAAAGGGCCCGCCAAAGGGGGACCGGGAGGGGGGGGCGTATTCCAGGGAAGATGGAGGTAGGGTGGTGAAAGCTCGGTCGAGGCGACCGCGGTGAGAGATGCGCGGTAGCCATTGGTGACAGATGGCGGCAGCTAGATGCGCGAAAGAGACCATCTCCGCGGTACGCATGGTCTGTGAGCGATGCGCCCAATGACTACTGTTGTTGTGGTCATTTATTGTACCTGTATATGCACAGAACGTGAGGACGGAAAGTACGGGGATTAGAAGTCTGTACATAAAATGTGCCTATGGCGAGTTTGCGCCGTATCTCGTCGCAGAGTACCTTTCCGCTGGGAGGAGTGGAGTGGGAGGAACGGGGATCGTGTGTCGATTCCACCGAAAGCCAAGACAAGACAAAACGGACGAAAAGAGACGCTCCAAATCGAAAGGGTGCCCGCCCCTGGACCTGACATATGTTGGTGCTAGGACTCTCAAACTCTGAACAAAGGGGAGCATCCCGACCCGACAGTGTTCTCTGCAGAGTGCAACAGGCAGCACGGGCGAAAAGTGCGGTGCTGGGATAAGCTAGAACTGCGAGGACGCTCAGAAATGTACAGGACCAGAAGGTAAGGTAGAGCGAGACTCTCAACCCCGACGGTGGTCGGTGGCATAGAGTCCGGACTCGAGGGGCCATGCTTGTTTCCGTGTTAAAAGCGCCATTGCAAGTGGAGGGCGTCAGGACAATGACGAGATTGGAGTAGTTGGAGCTTCTATCTTGAGAACTTGAGCTAGGCTCCGTTGAGTTAACATGTTGTAGGCAAAAATAGCAGTGCTTTGTGGTGCGGGTAATCTGAACGAACAGAAGGGTTCTTTTGAAAAAGCCAACGGTGCGAAGGGGGCGAGAAGCTAAGCGTGGATGTAGAATTTCGGGTTGGGGTTTGGCTTCGGGCCCGCAGAGTTGCAAATGCTCCCTTCCCTTGTCTTGACGAGTTAATGATGATGGCCAATCTGCTGGGCCTGTGACCAAAGAATGGGGACTGAGACTGGGACTGGACCTGGGAACTGCCGTTGGTGGCTGCCAGTCAGTACCTGGGCGAGTACGGCGTACACTACCATTTGCGGAGGCGCAAGTGGTACGTGTAATTCCGTGTAAACACAATTTGGCTGATTGCGATTGCAAGGAGCATCTCGTCTCTGCTTCGTCTCATGGCTATCGAGTGATTAATTGGCCGTGGGACGTACCGCGCGGGAGACCACACACGCTTCGGAACACTCTCAGACTGGCTCTGGGCCGTCGCAGGGCGGGCATACTTCAGCGAGTAATCGCTCTGTATGGGATGAATAATAGCGGCGAGAGTGAGCGACCTGAGTCGAGCACGCAGCAACCGGACGGGCATCTTTGGGGCCCCCGGCTGATTTGACTCGAAAAGGAATAATAAAAGCGGAGGTTTTTCGGGAATGGATGCAGCCCGTTTTTGTTCGATGGAGACTCTTTGAGAGAAAGAGATCCGTTGCAACCAGGACCCGTCGGCCACGGAACGCTGAGTTGCTCCTGAGAGCCTGTGGTGCAATAAGCCGCCCCCCTTCTGCTGCTGTGTGCTTCGCAGAGCAGCGACCGTCGACCTTGCTTGCTTGCGCCATGTCAGTCAACTCTCCTCACAGCATCATCAGTCATGCCGCAACGCCTGCAGCTCTGCGTCTTGTGGATTGAGAGCCTGCAGCGCCAACGATGTTCGTGCATGCGTTTGGATGCACGGTGGAGCCGGGGGTACGTATGCCTTTTTACCCTTTTCTGATGTTTGTGTCTTTTGCGAATCTTGCTTGAAGCCAACCGCAGCCCTGAATTCCACGCCATTCGGTACCTTACCGCATGGCAACGTGGTGTAAGGAACCTCAATCTGCACACACACGGTAAAGCTTCTGGGTAGCAGTAGCAATGACAGACCGCCACGGGACTGTCATCCGCCCGGTCTCGTCCGGCAAGCTCCATCAAGCCACCAGCGTCTGCAAGACAAACCAAGGCCTGGTCTGACGGTCCACCACCGCTAGGGTTAAGAGGATGCCATTCAACAGGTCTAGGGTGTTTGTATGTGTCCATGAATAGATCACGGAAGCAGAAAGAGAGCAAGCCTAGGCGCTTTGTCTTGTCCTCCAGCTCAAGTCAGCAGGAAGAGACTCTCAGTGGAAAGGTAAAGAGAATAAAAAAGTCGAGTCCTCAGTCAACGCTGACTTATCCCACCTGCCTGCTATGCACGAGACGCTGGATAAAAAGTGATCCAATTGGATCGGAATTGATTCCCAGGACACCCCCGGTCAGGTCCCCGACAAGGGTACCTCCTTAATGCAAAGCAGTTCCTGTTGCGACCAGTCGAGAGCAGAGGTCAGCAGAAAAAAAAAAAAACGAGACCACAAAAACCTAGTGAAAGTGAAATGGTAATGGTAATCAGAAATGGGGGACTGGTCTGATCCGTCGCCGTCGTCATTTAGTATGAGGCAGATAATGACCATCCCTAGTCCCTGGGTGCACTCGGTCCCGAGTACAAGGTTGGCCATCAACTCATTCGGTCTCCGAGTTGAGCTGGCGGAGCTAAGGCTTTTTGACTTGGCCAGACGATACCACGGCGCATGGCAGGCCCAGTTTCCAAATTGTAAGGACGGGGCCTGCTGGCTCAAACGGTCTGTGATGGTGCAGAGAGTCTGGGCTCCGCGCCCGCGCCTGCGCCAGCGCCAGCAGCCAGAAGGTCTTTCGTCCTTGCTTCATCGGTCCATCCCAAGCATCGCATGAGAGTGGCTCTCTGTCATCGGCCATTCCCAGCAGTGGCCTTGTCAGCGACATCAGCCGCTGCCTCGTCTTGCGATTGCCTTTTTTTCTCTCTTCAAGCTGTGACTCTTACCCTCCCTCGGCCTCCACCCACATTCCTTGGTGATGGAGGCAGGAATTGGTCCGAGGTTGGGATCGAGGGTCCAGTGCGTTTGTTAATTGTGTCGCCATGGTGGAGAGGCACGACAGACACGGCAGGCGAGACCATCCGCGCCGATCCAAAAAAGTATGGAGGATGGCATACACCTTCGTGACCTTGCACAGGGACCGGGAGACAAGCTAGACCAACGGGAGGGTGCCACTGGCCAAGAGCCAAGTTGCAGGACAAGAAAAGGCGGCGGCGACGAAGACGACGACGACGACTACGACGACGCAGGCGGGCCGCCCCCTTTGTCGTGGCATGAAGCAAGGCCGTCGAGTCTTCTTGTCGAGTGTGTGTGTGTGTATGAGAGTGAGCGTTCAGGTGTGAGTTGTGTGCGCGCAGGCGAGTGGCCCGCAGGACCCCTGTACTTCTTGGTGGCCCCCCTTCCGGATAGCCAGCTCGCAGAAAGATGGGCATCTGGCATGGCCATCGCGAGATTCTGGGCTTTGGATGCAAGCATTGTGGGAATGGAAGACGCATGGAATATTCGAAAAGGCTTCGTTTGGTGGATTACCGTCGCATGGTTGACGGGACGTTGTCAAATGGTCCGCCCTACAGAAGAGCAGGGCCCAGGGCTGAGGGAAGGTGAGGTTCTGAAGTCTTGGCATCCGTCATTGGGGTCGACTCTATTGCGAGTTTTGGCTGTCAATTTTCTCTTTTCGCGGGAAGGGGGGAGCCATTGGATCAGATTGGCGTCCCGTCGGGTGATTGATTGCGTTAAGGTACAGAGGGTACGGGTACGGTAGGTGCGAGACCTGAGCCCTGGAAGGCGCTTGGGGGTGGTGCTTGCCGCTGGGCTGGCTCTGGCTCTGGCTCTGGCGGCTTGGCTTGGGACGGGGGGTTGAGCTCCTGCTCCAAAAAAGCTCCAGCTTCCAGCCTTTGGGGTCTTCCTTCCATTGGGGGTGAGTGACCTGCACCTGCCGCTGGTTGTCTGTCTCTGTCTTAGAATGGGCAAGCGCTGGGTATCGTTCCTGCCACAGGTCACCCGCATGCCGTGCTTTCCCCCTCGAACGGTACAAACGGCAAGAGGCAGGAATTTTTCTTTGCTCCGTAAGTACCTTCCTTGCTTGCTTGCGTGAGTTTAATACCAAAGGTAGGAGCTGAGGTACGAACTGACTGAGGCGACCGGTGGAAGGTGACGACAACGGCAAGTGCCAGGCCACGGACCACAGGGCAGCAGCCAACGGCAACGCCAATGCCGTGACGTCCCATGGATTGGAGACTGTCGAGGTCCAAGGTGTGTCCACCGCTCCCACTCCCACTCCCACCACCGCGTCAGCCCAAGGGCGGGGGGCCAGAAAACGCAAGAGCTTCCTGGTCTTAAGTCTTGGCACGCTCGATTTTCCTCTTTGCCAAGACTTCCACCCCGCCCCTTCGCGCTTGCGCTTGTCTTGACAACATCCATCGATTGTAAAGAGCCTCAGTTGATATATCAAACGTTCTGGAGATGCTGTGAATTGGGCGTTTTTTCCCGTTGTTTTTTGCTCCCAAAACTGCCCAAAAATGCCTCGTCGCTGCCGACCGTCTCGCACCCCCAGGAGTGTGCTCGGGTGTCAGAAAACAGGAAATCAAGGAACCGGCCACGTTACCTTGGTGCCCTCGCCCTCGCCCTCGCCCATCCGCGCCCGCCCTCGTTATTTCCGCAAAAATTCAATCAAAGAGAAAGAAGAGCCAAAAGACTTAATGCATGTGTCAGCCACTAGCAGGGCCACCATTGTTGACACTGTCCTCCAGAGGTACACCCAAGTACAGTGTGAGCGAACAGCATGGGGGCGGACCGACCGTCCACATCGCTAAATCTTGGTACGTACCCTTTCCTTTTTTTTCCCCCCTCCCTCTCTCATCTTTCATATGCATCCTGGCACCCTGGTACCCTGCCATCCTGGCACTGCTTCAAAACCCCGGCAAGGTACCTTAGGGATTGTACCCGAACCACTCACTCAACTCTGAATCTGCCCGAGTGGTCCTTCTCTTCAGAGCAAGAGCCACCCGAGCCGACCGCAACGCTGAACCACAGTGCTCACGGCTGCTTGCCAGGTTGGGGCACCACAGTCACCACGACCACATCGCCCACCTGCGACCCCCTCGATCCCCTGACGCGACAGCGACCCGACGGCTTCCATTCAGCGACAGCACCCACAGGACCACACGACATGCCCACTACACCACGATAACGGCCAGACTTCTGAGCAGGAGACCCTCGCAAGACGCGGACATTCATTCCAACGTCCATCCTCTAGGAAGTAAGTCATGACTTGGGTATTCAAGGTTGCGTCTTTTTATGGAATACGGATACTCTGTCTCTGACAATATCCTCCTACCTTTTGCCCGACTGATGAGTGATCCCCCGCCGCCGGGCCCAGCGTTGGAAATGGAACCCGTCATTCGCGCCCAAATTCGCTCCAGCACCCTGCCCTTGCTTCGGCCCTGCTCTGCTGGACTGGACCAGGCCCGGTTGACCTTCCATTGTGAGGCCTGACCTGGACCTTGTCTGGCTCTCTAGGGACTTGTCTGGATAGAAGACCAGACCAAACCAGCCCAGCCCAGTTGCTCTAGGCTCTAGCTTCCATGCCACTGTCGCAGTCGTTGAAAATCAATCTCTCGGGCGAGCAACCCTTCGCCGATGGCTACACTTTCTCCTGCAGCAAATCAGGAGCACCGTCAACAAAATAATAGACTGAAAACCCGAGCTGAATCTGAGACTAGCCAACAGGGATCCTTTGCTTTCCCCAGTCCCATCAATCGGCACCAGTCAACTCTGGCGCGCATCGTCACAAGGCCTGCGCATTAGATCACTTTCGCCAGACATAAACTGGCAACAGGCGGAGAGCATCAAACAGCGATATGCTGCCGCAGAGGTCGACCGCGTAAGACGTGCAAGCCAAGGACGCTCGTATGGCATCGATCGAATTGGCATGCAGTACCGCACCCAATGAAGCACATACCACCTGCGCTCGACAATTCAGCCCGTCTTTTTAGCTTTGAGTTGCTTGGAAACAACACATACTCGGTCAACTACCGTCCTGTCACCTGCTGTCTGTGATCATTCCATCACCTAAAGTGCAGCGTAACTGTCTGAACAGGTACGTACCTAAACCTGCCTTGCAGCGCACATCACCTTCAACAAGATAAAATATTGGCTTGTTTTTCTTGCTTCAGTTGCTAATATTTGCGGTTTGGCTTCGGGCTCCAGTCGCAATCGTCAGACCAGTGCCATCTTCAATGCTGGCCCTGGCCCTTGTCACTGTTGAGGATTCATGTCCAACTGATCCATTCTGATCCAACCCCAATGCTGCCCTGTCGGTCCATGACGGCCTTGCCTCCATCCATCAACCCTCCTCCCGCTCGGTCATCAAACGAATCAGTGCACGAACAGGCCAAGGGTACGAACGAAGAACAAGGTGCGGCTTCTGCTTCCGCGGTCCATCTTACCACCGGCTGAACAGGGTGAGCCCAGTAGCATTGGAGTTTCTGGTTGATGTAAACTTTGCTGCCGTTTGTGTTTACAGCTGGTCTCACCACGACATATATCGTCGTAGGCTTCGTTGTAAAGACGTTTACAAACAGTGGCTTTGTACTAGGCGTCTTCGCCGCGCTAATCGCATGAGAAGTGTCATGCTATGAATGCACAAGTCCGCTTTTCGGGTTGTAAAGTTGCCGGTCTACCTATGCACAACTTGACAGCCTGACCAGGCGTAAGACAACTCAAAGGGAATGCAGAAAACAGTGGCATCTGTGAGGATCAAGTGGACTTCGTAGGAGTCGGTACCCAGCTTTTGCATCCCATCCGTACATACCTATGTACGGATGGGATGCAAAATACGTTCATAGAAAGTGAGGTGAGGTAAGATGAGGCAGGCAGGCGTGGCAGGTTCCATGGTTCCCTTCACTCAATCTACCTTACCGTATCGCCAAGACTTTGTACCTTATCCTTATTCTCAGTGATCGACCGACTGCCGCATCTGGTCACCAATCACTGGCTCCGCGACACGCAACGAGATCGCCAGTGTCATATCTGCGATTACCATTCTGCATACTTTTTTTTACTTCTACCTACAACGTTGCAGTTGCAGTCACAAGTGCAGCACCACTTTTTACCTTCGACACCACGTCCGAAGAGAGTCGCGACACGGATAGACAGCTCCTCGATACTCATGCACCTCAGCTCAAGGACTTGTATCCGCTGCGTGGAGGAAGTACCTCTGGCTGTTCACTGCCTTATTCAGGTACCTCCCCTCCTTATTCAATTACCCCGCAAAAACGGCCCCCAGCCACTGCCAAACAGTCTCTGATTCGCTGGAGGCGCCACCAGCCTGCTGCGCCTGCCTGGCTCTGCCTGCAGTCGCCATCCTCACCATCCCTCCATCTCTCCCATCGTGCCATCACATCACCTCCATCCAGTCGTCCTTGCCCCGTCTCATTCATCTCTTGCGCGCAGTGCGACACAGACGCCAGGGTCCATTTTCCATCGTTGCCATTCGCCTGCAGCTCTCCGGTTGCATCCCACGAGTTCATACACGAGACGGTCACAGAAGCGGCAGAAGCAATTCGAGCGGCATATTCCTGCCTGGCCTGAGCAGTCGACCGACGTACTGCGTAAGTGAGGCCTTCCACCTTTCTCTGAGCTTCCACCTTTCCACCTTGTACCTTGTCGGCGTTAGCCTCGCCTTCGCCTGCCTGGCCTGCCTGGCCTGCCTCTTCGTACCGTACCGTACCTGCCTTACCCTTCCCCAACTGTCACTGTCCCGTCCCTGTTCAAACGGCCAACCTGAGATAGAGCCCCTCATCCCACCCGACCTCAATCTTCCACTCATTCCACGACCATCCACCGCTTCCACCAGCCCCTTTCTCTCTGCTAGCCCGGGCAACTCTAAACCGCTATCGGTGCCATAGGCCACCGCACCTCTCATCCCCATCCCCGGCCTTCTCTTCGCCGTCCTTGCCCTCGTTGCCGGCGTGCCTTTCGTCCCCCCTCGCCTCGGTCTCGTTGCCGTCCTCCGCAGTCCTCTTGCTCGGTACGACACGCCCCCCACCCCCTGGCACAGCGCGCTGTACTGGCCTAACGTCCGCACCATACCTTGAGGTGCCGTCCCTTCATTAGTGTCACCGATACACACCTTGCCAGCCCCCTGCTAACGGTCATTTACAGAGCGCTGATACGATATCGCAATCTCATCATGGTTGCCACCAGCGCCAACGCCAATACCTCCCTGTTGACCTTCTTCACCCAGATGGAAAATCAGGACGGCGTCATTGTCAAAGGTGCGTACGCCCGTTGTCTAAGCCTTGCTCAACGTCCGAGCTAAGCCTCTCACTCATCTTCACCGTGCCCATTCCCCTCACCGAGCCGGGTCCCGGTCCTCCCTTTCCCTGTCTTGTCTCAAATAGGAAATCAGTGCCAAGACGCGTGGCCTGCTAACCCGCTGTCACTCTCTAGACATCCCCAAACTCGATCTAGATCTGTACATCCAGAACTACACAGGTATGTACGCTCTGCTCTCACACCCCAGCACCTCGTCTCAACCTTGTTTCTCGTAAACTGCGCCTTGTTGCCCGTCCATACCCTCGCGGGTCCTCCTTGGCTCAGCCTCCGTCCGCGCCTCCGCCCTCGTCTCCCCGCGTGCCAAGAAATTCCGCCGTCCCCCTCAGGGACCACCGCTCATAGGGGACCACACTACTCACTCTTCTCTCACCTGTCACAGGCCGTACCCGCTTTGAACGACTGTTCCTGATCGGCCGGACTTGCGTGCCGCTCTGTGTCGACGCCCTGAAAGCTGCAGTCGCCGAAGCCAAACAGGGTCAAGACGTTCAACGATACCGTGAGGCTTTTGAGCACATTCACATCGCCGCTCCTTCTGAGCCAGAGGCCGTCTTCGATCAAGAATGGGTAGACAACACCGACAGGGCCAACAAGGCCAAGACCCACAACCTTGAAAATGAACTGAAAGGTTACAAGATGAATCTTATCAAGGAGAGCATTCGGGTCTGTTCACAACGATAATCTGGCCCTTACGAACCCGGGAACTGACAGAATGCTACAGATGGGCAACGAGGATCTGGGCCGTCACTTCGAGGCCACTGGCGACCTCAACAGTGCTGGCGAGGCTTACAGTCGAATGCGACCCGATGTGAGCACATCGAAGCACATCATCGACGTCGGCAAGCACCTCGTTCATGTCTCCCTCCAGCGCCGCGAGTGGCCCATGGTCATTGCCAACCTGAGCAAGATCACCGGAGTACAGAACGGCGACGACGAAAAGGGGCTCCAACCCTACGTCAAGATAGTCCAGGGGATTGCCCTCATGGGTTTGGACAAGTTTGAGGAGGCAGCTAAGAGTTTCTTGCAGACGGATGCCGGCAAAGAGGGAGTGGACTACAGCAATATCGCGAGCCCCAACGACGTGGCAGTGTACGGTGGCCTCCTGGCTCTGGCGACCATGGACCGGAAAGACTTGCAGACCCGCGTTCTTGACAACCAGAACTTCAGAACCTTTTTGGAACTGGAGCCTCACATTCGCAAAGCCATCTCTCTCTTCGTCAACGGTCGGTACTCGGCATGCCTGGCGATCCTCCAGGCGTACCGTGCCGACTACCTGCTGGACATCTATCTCCAGAAGCACGTCAATGCCTTGTACTCTCAGATTCGGAGCAAGTGTATTGTGCAGTACTTCATTCCGTTTTCTTGCGTCACCCTCAGCAGTTTGGAAGAGTCCTTTGCAGTTGAGGGCCAATCGCTCGTCGATGAGCTCGTTACCATGATCAAGAATGGCTCCTTGCAAGCTCGAATCAACACAATTGACAAGGTAAGTCCGCGGCCCCCGAATTCGAACACCCCAAAGCGGAATCGCACAGTGCTAACGCACAGGCCAATTGCCAGACATTGGTCGCCGTGTCTCCGAACCCCCGAGCCAACCTGCAAAAGCTGGTCCTTGACACGATTGATGGCTACGAGCGGGACGCCCTCGAGCGGATCCGCCGCATGAGTATCATCGCAGCAGAGATGGAGGTGAAAAACCCCCGTAAGGGCACTGCTCATGAGGGTGTTGATGCACTTTGGTTCGAGCAGTCGAACCGGCCAATGGCGGCCGCCGGCGAGCTGAGCTGAGCTGCACAATGTACGTCGCCCTTGAAAGGGTACCGGCCGAGTGTCGGAGCAGTTCTCCGCGCATCGGACGCGAATCGGCAGGCGATGAATGCTGCCGAGCCAGAGAAACGAGGGGCACTTTTGACGATCCACTCGGGCACCCTAGTCAGAAACCCTAAAAATTGGCTGGTTGAATGCCAATGCAGAACGGGCGGGTTGGCGCCGGATCATTGGTTCCCCTGAGAGAGGCATACGTACGCTCGCCAACACTTTAGCAACACTGTGGTATCATTCAGACGTCATGGCACTTTTTGCGCCAGACACAACCCAATTAGCCACTAGAATCGGGGTCACTGGTTGAAGACTTCACGCAGCTGGACGGTGGAGCGGCGAAAGGAACATTTGGTGGTGTTGATCGCGGGATCCCCGGGGCCGATAGATTGAGGCTTACGCAGCAGGCATAGGGATGTGTCGAGGGAAAGGGTACAGTGGCACCAATGGGAATAATCGGGAATGAACTGCTGCCCGTATTCTATGCGACACTGCGTGCTTCTGCTTCGCCCGAACCGTGTCCACTACGTGAATCCAGCATCGTTTGTGCCTCATTCCAAGTTAAGCTTACCCTGTCGACGGGATCAGAGGACGATAGCCGGCGCTTCTCCTCGTAACGGTCTAGCGGTCGAAGATGGTGTTGTGTGCCACATCTCGACATGCGCATGCCTGCAAAAGCAGTTGCACAGTGCTGTCAAGTCTCTCTTTCTCGCGTCTCTCGCTTAACGGAGAACGGGCCTGAACCACCAGGGACCTTTCGGTAGGTGTAGGGGTGGTGGTGGGTTGGAAGGGGAGAGAGCCCGGGAGGAAGAGACACCTGATGATCGCTGCTTGGCTCCATACTCAAGTGGGCGCAAGGCTCCATTAGCATGACCGGGGCGATGAAATCACACCGAGGTAGAAGAGTCCCCATCCCCTGTTTCCCCGTCGCATCTACCGCAAATAAAAGCCGGTGAGTCTTCAAAATGGGGCGCATTTTGGGGGGTACCCGACGCCTCTGCTGCCGCTGTATCTTTTGTCTTTTTTTTTTTTTTTTTTTTTTTTTTTCCTTATTTAGGGGCCAAAAATGCTGTCAAGGATGCAGGGTATAGGAAACTCGGAGGCATGTCTCCAACTGACCCTTGGAGGGTAGGAGGGGCGCGGTTCGCGTTCCTAGACTGCATCAGGAAGTCCAACAGTCCTTGCCCACGATCCATCGCGGCAAAAGAGTAGGGAGGGGGGTGAAAAAGGCTTTGGTCTCCATCAAAACTCCATATCCATATCGACCTCGCTTTCGCCTTCTTTTCCCTTTTCTAGTGGGATGCCCGCCTGTCCGTCCGGGACTAAAATGCACCCGCTAAACCAATGAGCAAGATATTACAAACAGCGAAGTACAAGTTTTCATGGTGATGATGGCGCGAGTGAGCCCGCAGAAGCAGAAGTAAGGGGAGCGAGTGAAGGGGGAAATGCCGAATGTGCGTAGCCCTGTCTGATGGCGCATTACCTCCACTCGAAAGACTCCTCCTTTGGCGGTCTCGGTATTGTAACAAGTTCACAAAAGTTCTGCCCCAAAAAAACCTTGGTGACCTTGGCAAACCTGAGTCGTCGTACGTAGTCCTCTTTTTTTCTCCGCCGTCGTGCTTCGGGTGTTTGGGCTCGATTCGCTCATCCCATCAATTGCCGCACGTCGGTGGGCGGCCAGCGGACCTGCGCAAAGGTGAGCAGTCGCTTGATGCTCTGCAGGTACTTGCGGGTGACCTCGTCGCCCATGACGTGCCCGCGCTCGCCGTCGTGCAGCTTCTCACGGGCACTGCGCTCGTGGATGCCCACCATGGTGACTCCGATGGGCCAGGCGGCCTTGCCGATGGAGAGGCGGAGGTAGCCATCGTTCGCGTCGACGTAGCGGCGCTCTTGCGCGGCTTGGACGATCTCGATGATGGGGGCGAGGAGGTCGTCGTCCAGGTCGTACTTTTCAAACTTGCGGAAGAGCTGCGAGGTTGGTGTCAGTAATTGAGTGGTTGGCTGGCAAAAGAGGGTGGTCGTGGACATACCGGCTTCAGGTTCTCGCGGCTTTGCACCATCGCGCTGTAGGCCGTCTTGCTGGCTGTGGTATCCCGCCGCTCTTGCTCCATCGCCTTCTCGTACTCCGTCAAGACCATCGTGAAGTACGAAGCAAGCTGCCTGAACAACCATCGCCTGCCCTCCTTGTCCTTAGGCACCGTGCCGTCGACCTTCATGTCCTTCTCCTCAACCAGCTGCAGTGTCGTCGGTATCGGGCCCTTGGTCACCACCGTCGTGAGCCTCCTGTACCTCCGCAGCCTGGCCGCGTGGCTCTCCCCAAACAGCGTCGCCGGCTCGCCCAGATCGCGCAGCTTCGTGTAGAGTTCTTCGTCGGGTATATCCTCCATGCCATCCTCCATCTCGGAGACATCCTCGCTGCAGGCCTTGACGAGCTCCGGGAGCCCGAGCCGGCGCCGTCGCGCGCGCTCTTCCTCCTCCTCTTGCTCCTCCCGCCGCTTCCGTGACTCCTCCGCCAGCCGTTGTCTCTTCTCCTCGCGGATCTTGTGCTCCTCTGCCGCTTCCTCCTCCCGCTTGCGTTTCGCGGCGGCCTTCTGCTCTCGCTCTTTCTCGAGACGGGCTTGTTCGGCCAGGTACTCCTCCTTCCGCTTCGCTTCGACGTCGGCGCGCTTGAGATACTTTGAGGATGACGACGAGCTGGACTCCTTTGATGACTTGTCCAGCTCCTTTGACATGAGCGCTGCGAAATCCATGATTACGGTTCGCTGTCTATCGATCGTTGGGGGTTCGTCGTCAGGGGGACTTCGTCGGTCGCCGTGGCCAGTGCTGGCTAGGGGTGGGTCCGTTCCAGCTCAGAAGGGTGTGTTGTCTCGTGCCTGCGTCGCGATGGCGGTCCCGTCCCTTGATGGTCGTTTGTCGTCGCCCGCGTCGATGAAAAGTCGATGAGATGTCGTTGAACAGCTCGGCAAGGGATAAAAGAAAAAAATCGGATAAAACGTTCCGCAAAAGCTTACTTTGCTTTATTTTTACGTGTTTCCCCCACACCTTGGGGGAGGCAGTGCAAAAAGTTGTGGTGGACGATCCATGCATGGAAGCTCTGGAAGATCGCGCTTAACTTGCACAGCCTCACTCGCCTACGACCTTGACTCCAGTCCGGGGGAACGCACACACGCAAACTAGTTCCCGCGTTTTCCTGCTGGACACCCCCCGAAAACGTGTCTTTGTACCTGTTCGTCGCAAGGGGAGCTTGTCAAGCTTTTTTTTCCGGGCGTTTTCCTTTACTCCACCGATTTCCTGTGTTTTGCAGGCTTAGTTGCTTGCATTTGACGTCGTGTGTGCGGTGTTGGTTTCGTGATACCTCACCCTCCGACCGCACCCACCCGACTTCCGAACCACTAGACCTGCTCAAGCCAGAGCCAAGGAAGGACGTGATGGCTTCATACGACCGGGAGGTGACTACCCCATTCTTGCTCCGGCTCTTTTACAAGAATGGGTCATTTCACAGGTAAAGTGGGACTCAGGCACCCCGTCACTTCGGCCTTGTAGACATAGCTTGCTAATGAATTGTTTCCCAGGCCGGACGAGTTCGCATCGAGGAGCCTGCCACCGTCGCTGTCGCTCTACACCTGGCCCAGCAGCACCCTCACCGAGCTGGCAGAGCAAGTAGCTGCGGAAGATCCCACCCTCCTCCCGAGCCCGTCCGTGGGCACAAGGCTCGCGTTCCGATTGATCTACCCCGACGCCCGAAACGCGGCAGCCACCGCGGGCGCACATCACGCCCCGACACAACCACGGTTCATGGTGAAAGACCTGGGCAGCGTAGTGCTCGGCGGCGATGGCGCTCCGGCAGCGCTGCTTGCCGCGGCCAACGGCGCGGAGGGAGACGATGGAGATACCGAGATGGCGGGAGCTGCCGCGCTGGCGACCGCGGAGGCGGCGATGAAGGACAAGACGCTTGGGGAATTCAAGTTCGTGGTGGGCGACTACGTCTCATGCGCCATCTTGCCGCCGCTCGCCGACGGCTCCGTTGCGCCGGCGATAACGGCACGGAATGATAGGCCAACGGGCCCGAGGGGTCCTGCGGCTGGGCATCCTCCGCACAATAACCGGCGAGACGCTGGGTTCGCAGGACGCCCGGGTCGGGACAGGGAACGGCGTCGCTCTGGGTTTGGAGACGGTGGTTTCCCTGAGGGCGAGTGGAGGAGAGGTGAGAGGCTCCCTGATGATGCCCCTGACCGGTCTTGGGCAAGAGGGAGGCGGGGAGAAAGAGGCGACAGATGGTGATTTGGACCCATCTCGTTCAGTTGCGACCTGAGGAGTTTCTGGCTTTCCGGGTCGATATTGACTTTGCCTTCGACTGGAAACGACAGTGTCGGTTTCACTCGTTCGGAAATGGGTTCTACAGACTTTGGTCAACGAGGCAGGCTTCGGAAGTTATACGCCGCTCCGTGGTTGTTGACCTGATAATGACAGGGGACCGCGCCATCTGGTAGCCATTTTCGGGATGTGAGGGCCCTATTCGCCCAGACTTGGAAGATATAAGCGGCGGATGGAAAACTGCATCATATGACCGATCCAGGCTCACCATTGAGCTCCGAGAAGACGTTGGGGACAAAGTTTGACGCCTAGGCGGGTTTCCTAGATAGCTTCAGCATGGAAGCCTACGGGATTTGGGAGACGATGATTTGGGAGACAACTGATTAGGGGCCATCGATGAGTTTGTCAAAACCCTAGTGGGCACATGCAGGGCAAGGTGGCCTGGATGCTGAGAGTGCATCATGGAAGTAGTGGACATCTATGGCTCTGTCGGGGCATGCCGTCAACTCGAGAGCTTTTGAAAGACGAGCGGGGTTCGCCAGAAATACCGGAGGCAAGGAAGCAGAAAGGGGGCTTCGGATCACGACTAAGGGAACGATTGCGGTGGCTTCGCAATCGGCACGGCGTAAAGGTTATCAAAAGGGATACCAATTGTTTTCATTGGGGTCATTAGCACCCATACATCATCAGAACATATCAATCAGGACATGCTTCAAACACGGCAAATGTGACCTGAGGCGTTGCTTCGAACAAATGGAAACTTGAATTGTTTTTCATTTATTTCTTCCGTTCCAGCGTGGATCTCCAGGCTTATGTACGACCACAGCTCCATTGTACCAAGTCAATCTATCGCTCGTAGACGAGGTCGCCCTTGCGCTTCGCACGCAGATCCCAGAGACCCTGTTCATTGCGTCAGTATGTGTGCCACTTCAAGATTCCAAACCGTGCTCATCGCTAGGCAGGGTTCGGGAGAGAGTAGAGCTCACGTCGGTCTTGTAGCCAATGTATCCGATGATCGCGGGGACAACGGCAATGTAGATGAAGGAAATGCGGGCTGTTCTCGGCGTCCATCGGAAGAAGATGTGTCTGTTGCTCTGCATGTCTGTTCGGCGTCTTCGGTTAGCACCTCCACTGCTTCCTCTCTCGCGACGCAATCAATTGCATCAATTAGCTCGGATATTGGATTTAACGTACGTCCCAGCTTGACCAAGGCCGGGTCAAGGGCCAGCTCTGTCCGCAAGAATTAGCATTTCTTCAGGTGTATTTTTGGGGTGTCGGGGTGTCAGATTGGCTCACTGTGGTGCTCAACGCCGCCTGCCATCTTGATCGATGTCAGAGCAATGCTCAATCTGTGTCCTGGAGAAGAATTGGCTCGGTCGGGACGACGAAGTTTGCGGGTTTCCGGGGTCAATCGGCAGAGCTCATCGACTTGTGCTGCTTGAAGCGCCGTGATGCGCGATGCTCAGCCGACCGTTGGAGTTGCTTGCTTAGGTAATACCGTCTCATGCCTTGAGGGTCAGGCAATAACCAATCATACGGGCTGTATTAGCCAGATGCTTAGACACTGTGACACTGTGCACCGCGCCGCTCTTCAGGGCACACCGACAGTTTGAGGTTGGGATGAACACTGTCTTACAGACTCGTCTGACCCTCGCAGGCTTTGTGTAGTTAGAATTGCTGCTGTTTACATAATCACACCAAGTCAACGTGCCAGAGTGGTTAATGGGCTGCCCTGCTATTACGTCTGGCTTTCGCTGGAAAATAATATAGGCAGTGGCTTCGGTCGCGCAAGTTCGAATCTTGTCGTTGACGCATTTCCTTTTTGCTATTTTCCCTCAACTTCATCCCGTACATTCCGCTCTTCTCGTGTGTGGTTTCGTTGATACTTTTGAAGTTATCGTCTGAACTTTGACTGTTTCTCCCGGCATTCAATTGAGTTGTGCTGCAGTCGCAAAGTACCTCGCACTCGGGTTTCAACGAGGACTACCTAGTGCTTGTTATATTTACTTCCGGATCGTAGTTCAGCATCGACGAAACTGCTATCTACTCAATTTTACCCCCAAGACTCAAATCATTACGACGCTAACGTGTGATATCATTGACCATAGGAAATTGCAGTCGGAGCCAAGAGTTCCTCCGAAGATGCAGTGTCTCCGACGATCATGAATTGGGCACTTGATTGGGATGTCGACCGATGCGTTTGTGCCGAGGCAAGCCTAAAATGTGGGGGCCTCATCTGGTGTTGCTCAGAATGCGCCGCTGCGACAGAGGACGGTCCAAGTGTTTTTGTTTGGAAGCAGGTGAAGGTGAACTCGGTGGGGCCCGGACACATGAGTTTCCGGTGTACTAGTGACGTATAAAATGAGGGACATGACCTCGGTGATTTATTTGCTTGTCGATTTTCTTGTACGTTACTGTGATTGTAAAAGGTTCTGCCATTGTCTTGAGATAGCCCAGCTACGTTGAGTAACATCGGAAACGATAAGACGCAGTACCACATTCCAAGCGAAACATTAGCAGGATGGCAACAGAGGAACCCAAGGTGAAGCTCTACTGGTAAGTGTCCGTGAAGTCCTGTACGACCAAGTTCTCACATACAAGTAGGCTGGAGCAGTCCAGAGCCCAGAATATTCTTTGGCTGCTTGAAGAGCTCAAAATCAAGTATGAAGTGGAGGTCTTCCATCGCAACAAACAGACTCTGCTTGCGCCTCCAGAGCTAGCCAAGGTTCATCCCCTCGGCAAGTCTCCAGTCATCGAGATCTTCCCAGGTGGCTCTGGAGACTCAATCAAGCTGGGAGAGAGCGGTTACATGACGCAGTACCTGTGTGATCACTTTGGAAAAGACTCCGGTCTGATCCCCAAGAAGTGGAAGGACGGCCAAGAAGGCAAAATCGGAGGAGAGACCGAAGAGTGGACGAGATGCCAGTATTATATGCATTACGTTGAAGGAAGTCTGCTTCCTGTCTTTACCTTGTCTCTTGTCATCTCAGGTTGGTCTATCTCGAATGCCTCAATTGAGCATCTTGTCAGATCTCGCAACTAACACACTTCGTCAGCCCTCAAATCGGACAATGTCCCCTTCATCGTCCGGCCTATCACCTCGGTGGTCGCAAACAGGATCTTCAGCATGATGATCTTCCCCAACGCCAAGAAGCATCTATCCATGATTGAGGAGCATCTTGCAACTGCTCCAGGTGGAGGAGACAAGTACATTTGCGGTCCGAACTTGACGGCTGCCGATATCCTGCTCAGCTTTGCGCTCATCGCTGCTGAGGGCAGGCTCGACGGATTTGGAAATTGGCCAGGAGGCTCAGCCAAGAAAACTTATCCCAAGGTATTTGCGTATATCGAGCGACTCAAGAAGGAGCCCGGGTATGAACGGTCTGCTCAGAAGATCCGCGAGATTGATGGCAAGTTTGAGGCCACCATCTCTCGATTCTAGGGGATATGGGGTTGGGAAACTGGTGGGCGGAGAACATATACCACTTTGCATTGTTTTTCTTTCTTCCTTTTACGTTAGTAAATTGACAATGGTAACAACTCTACGTAACCTACCTATCAAGTAGAAACGTTACTTGGCCTGGTGACTTGAAGCTGACATCTCTCGTGAAAGTGGGAGAAGCGAACCTGGGCCCAAGCTCTCTCGGGTAGGTATCCGTACGTCTTAGCGCTGCAGCCAATTGACAGGGGCGGTAGCCACCAAATCGGCGTGCATCCTTCCGTGCCCCGACCTTGCGTCCCGGAATTTTTATCGAAAATCACCAACTTGCAGCTCATCGCAAGGCTCCAACCCCACGTCACACGGTTGCTCGCCCGACTGCCAGACGCCATGCTGGCTTCGAGGACGGTATGCACTCGCTGCCGGACCAGGCTTCTGGCTGGCGCGATCGCTGCCAGCACCACCCGCCCGAACTCGACAGCAAGTTTCCCCTCCGTCACTGCCGAGCAACCCTCCGTCACTGCCGAGCAACCCTCCGACACGACAGCGCAGCCACCGCGGGCCCAGGCCTCTGAGGCTTCTCCAAACAAGACCCGTTCAAGAAGATCAAAGAACGATGCCGATGCGAAGAAGCGAGCGCTGGACTTGTTCGAAAGCGCCATCAACAAGAGCAGGGGCGAAGAAGCCGTTGCGCAGGAGACGCCGTACACCTTGGAGAAGCTGGCCCGGCTTGCGAAAATACTCGATACTGTCCTGAACTCGAATTTGAAGAAGAACATCACTGTTGAAATCGCAGCGAGGAACTTCGTTATTCTGGAGACAGAGGTCTTGCCAAGTTTACGAAACTCGAAGATACCACAACCTATCTTGATGGAAGCTTCGCAAGCATTGCGACAACTTATAGACTTCAAACTCATCAATCCGCAAGCGAAAGAACTCCCGAGCCTGACAGACCTCTGCCGACTCATGTCTGATTTCGGAAATGTGAAGCCTCAGTCACGTTTGCAGTTCATTAACACATTCCTTAATGCAATCTTGCAAACGCTTTCCGAAGCAAAAGACACCGCCAACATGGAGTCTGCAGCTGTGGAAGAGAGGTTACTACAGGATCTTGTCGATTTTTGGAAGCATTTTACTGCGTTGCGGCGAGTGGACAGCGGTCTGCGATCCGAGCCGAAATTCTGGCTCACCTCGAGACCGGACTTGCGAAGCAGCGACCAGCCGGTGAAGCTCTTCAGGTTGCTACTACATTCTGTAGCAGCCAACGTGGTCGGATTGGACACCGCGTTAGTGACTACGTATGTCCTACTTTCAGACCCTGCATACGAACACACAAAAGCGAGGGAAGATGCGGCGCCTCTCCTCGAAGCGTTGGAACCCATTATCAAGCGTTTCGACCGCGGAAAACTTCGTCCTCTATTTGAGGCGCAACCCAAGTTGTGGCAGTTTGTTGAACCAAGGGCAGACTGGCGGGTCATTCAAGCGGCTCCCAACGTGTTGGGTGAGTTCGCCACTGCTGCGCCAGACGGCTGGGCCCCAAAACATGGCAAATTCGCCTACGCACTGTGGCACAAACGCTTCAACATGGCGTACCGTGGAAACGACCATGCAGCTGTGCAGCAGGCTTGGAGAGATCTAATCGAGCCACCTAATGATGCAAGTCGGGCGGGCAAACTCCGTAGATGTCCTGAGCTGTTCGATTACATATTGCACATTGCCTGCCACAAATCTCGATATGAGAAGGCCATATACACGCAGGTCATCTCCGAGGTTTTAGAATACATGAAGGCCATCGGCCTCGAGCCAACAATCAGGACATACACCTCTATGATGGAGGGTTGGAAGCTGGCAAAGCGAATCGAGCCTATCGAACACATGTGGGAGTCTATCACGACAGCCGGGCTGAAACTGGACCATCAGATTTGGTCAAGTCGGATATCTGCGCTTGGCGGGCTTGGAGCAGGGTGGGATGGCATCAGAGCGCTCACCCAGATGGACAAAGCGTGGCAAGAGGCAGTAAAGAACGGAACAGAGGACCAGGCTCTCAAACCTGCCATGTCGAACGTAAACGCGGCAATATCCGGGCTTCTGTGGCGAAACCGCATGGACGGCGTAAAGAAGGTCTTGGAGTGGGCTTCTGAGAGGGGCCTGCAGCCTGACATCTACACCTTCAACATGCTTCTCTCCAGCATGTTGAAGCAAGGCAAACACGAGGAGGCGGACAGGATACTAGTCAGCATGAAAGCGGCAGGTGTCAAGCCAGACGGCGCCACTTTCACCATTATCATGGATACCGCCTTCGCCGACATATCCCAGCAGTCGCCCGAGGAGCAGAAAGCCACTATTGGGAATGTCTTCAGGGAAATGAAGGCCTGCGGTATCGACCCGAATCAGGAGACGTATGCCAAGATGATACATTCTCTCATCAGACAGGGCGACGTCGCACGGTCTTCCATCACAGCCATCCTCGCCCACCTGCGCGCCACTGGCCAGCAGCCCTCCACCGAGATCTGCACCATGCTCGTCGAGTACTTCATCGACCATCAGCCCGACCTCGACACCGTCCGCGCCCTCGTTGACGACCGCCGGTCCCGCGCACGCGCCCTGACGGACCGCGTCTTCTGGGAGACCGTCATCAAGTACTACCACCGCGCAGACGACCTCGACGGCGCTCTCGAGATCGTGTACGACCTCGACGACTGGGGTATCTGGCCTGGCCTGCCACTGCTGGAGCCCCTGCTCCGGTCACTGCTTCACCGCAAGGACTGGGACGCCGCTAAGAAGCTCGTGGGTACCGTACGGCGACAGCCCCGTCCGGAGGCTGCTGACCGAGAAAGTCGGTACTGGAGGCATGCTTTCTGGGCTGTGGCAAGGGATTACGACTTGGTTGATCACAACGCAGAGGTGGTGCAGAATTAGTGAAGATGGCCCTCCCCTTGTACGATGTCGAAGAGACTGTTGTATAACACGTTACAATACTAAAACCAATGCCTCTTCATTTATTGTCTTTTGTCGATGATATTAAGACTTAAGTGAAATAAAAATTGGCGACTTGCCCCGGGGTGGTTGATTGATCAGCCGGCGAGCGGCGAGTTCATTCCCAAAGAAATACGAAGTTGTAGGAATGTTGAATCCCTTCCCACTTCTTGCTAACGTACCACCCTTTTTAAAATGGATCCAGACTGACCCATATCCAAGAAAGGGCCCCCGTGGCTCGTTGGTTGTTGATCTGGCACTATGACAAACCACGCGAGGGTCTTCGAGGGTTCTTCCTCCCAAATGCCCATTGAATAAGGCGTTGCCCTGGCTCAAAAGTTCATAATAGACAGAACTGATCATGTGTCAGTCCTGAAAACGTCCCCTTTGGAGTACTGTTCACGTCTGCAGCAGTCCCAGGGAATGTAATGCCACCTATGTTATTCGAGTGAGCTGAGGCAAACCATTGCATATATTCCGCTGACAAAAAGACGCCGTGTATCCTGATATTTCTCTCATGAGCATCCTAGTATACGGTTTTCCGGAACCATGATCTGTTTAAGTGTTTTATCAAAGTGCAAGCTTCACACAAGGTCAGCGGCTGGTGGCTTAAACAAGCTCCAAGTGTCAACCATGGCAGCAAAACTTTGTGGGGGAATCTCTTCACGACAGTGCCCTAGTTGCGACCCGGAACCTCCAATATGCCCTCATTCTTCGAGGTGGAATCTAGCCAACAACACCAAGAACATACTTGATCCCTGCCCAGTGCTCCTTGACCGTCGGCCGAATCAACTCCGGAGGCAGCACGAAGCCACCGGCACCACTGGTCTTAGGCCTCAACTCAACACTCCAAGAATACGTAGCATTCAGTGCGCCGTGATGAAAGTCTCTCGCAGAACCAGTGGAGTAGTACAAGATCTCACACGAAGGCCCGACCTGATACTCCTCGCCACTCGTCGCATTGATAGCAGCTGCGTAACCGCCGCCGACATCACGCTGTGCCTGCAGGTTCTTGGGGAGGACATCTGGCGCACAAGAGAAACCCCAAGGGAGGAGGATGAGCTGTGAGTAGCTGTGCCAGTCAATGAAGAGGCGAATGCCCCCCGGCGTGGCAGCTAGCTTGCGGGAGAGAGCGGAGAGAACGACGTTCTCAGTCGTGTCACCCGGGCTGAGGCCTCGGAAGGTCTGGCTGCAGGGATCTGATGAGACGCTGCCGTCCTCGAGGGGGTAGTTCCATTGGAAGTCCCAGTTACGGTTACCGTCAGTGCCGATACAGGTGATGTTGGAGCGTGGTTGACGGTTCTTCCGCCAGAGACGATCGGTCGTTTGGGTATATACGAAGCCTTGATGAAAGTTAGTGCATTGAGGAGCACAAGTAGGACAGGGAATTCTTGCCGTCTGGATTGTGGAAGGGCACGATGTAGAAGTCGTAAGCGTCGAAGAATGCTGTGACGTTCTTGTTCCCGGACCGATAGCCTTCGATGAGCTGGTAAGTCAGGTATTCGACGGTCTTCACCAACGATGTTAGTACATGCAATATCTTTTCAGTGGCAACGCTTACCATAGTTGTGATCCATTCCCTGGCGTGAACGGTACCGTGCCAGAGGACAATGGGCTTGTTCTCTGCCGGTTTTCCACCCCAAAGCTTCAGCCCAAAGATGTTGCGCCCTTCGTACGAAGATCCAATGTCCAGCCACTGCGAGTTGTTTGGGAACGCGGCATGAAGATCCTGCCAATATTGTACGTGGTCATCATATGAGTGGTAGGAGTCGAACCAGCTTAGACTTGGCAAGCCGCCTCGTTTCGTCAATGGGGTAGAGTTAATGACTCGAGATTCTTCCATAATCTGGTTGCCCAAGTCGTTGCTCAGAAGTTGGGTATCAAGTCCTAAAGCCTCGAAGCCGCTAATGTCATTCGGCGGAACCGCGACCTCAATGAACTCTTTCAAGTCGATGGAGGGGAATGACACTAAGCGGGATTGGAGGTCGCTGGGGGCATTGGCGGTTGACACCCGGTAGACATGGTATCCATCATAATTGACTTTTGCGTCTCGTGGGGCGCTGCTACTAGTGATTTTCACAGCAGAAGCTGCGACGAGGGGTGACAGAACCGCCAGGTAATTGGCGAACTTCATGATGACTTTGAGCTTGGCCCGGCTGCTAGTGTTGCTTGGAATGACATACGGGCTGAAAACAGCATTTGAACCGAGTAGACTTTATATGCGCAAGTCCCTTGATGGGCTTCCTCTTGGCTCAATAAACTCAACAGGGGCAAAGTGAGGGGTTCACTCTTGATAACATGCAAGCCAAGACCAGGATGCTTGGATGACGTTCTAGAAATCCTTTGCTTGGTAGCATTCTGATATTTCTTTCGTGAGATTGTCTATTATTTGGTGGAGGTAGCCTGTATAGGTTCGCCGTGATGTTGCATGGAAATGCAGAGCTACTCCCAGAAAAGTAGGTGCGAAGCATTTCGGGGTCTAAGGCGACTCCAACTTCCACATTACGTTTGCTTGGCATCGAGGATAACCGGCCACTTTAGTTGAACCTTCCGTCTGCGGATGCGGAAGAAGCATAGACTTACTTGGATCTGGCGCGCTGCCAGCATGTCGACTTACGTGAATCATTCGGCGGTATTGGTCTTTTAGCCAAGAATCAGGATTTATTTGCTGGCGATCACGCACTCGCAAGGCCTGCTCCGGAATAGTCCCGGCGAGTCCGGCTCGTGACGGGGATCCACTTTTCGGTTCTCTTCCGTATTCGCACCCGACACATCCGGATGTCACGCGGAGCTGGTTCGAGCAGCATTGTGTCTACCTAGTGTTCTTTGGCAGCCAAAGTGACTCGTTTGATACTAAGTTATATAGCCCACCGAATATCCGGGGAACCTTAGTGAGCTAAAACTCCAATATGAATGTGTAATTGTGCCAGGCAGTACGAGCCGGTGTTATGTGGAGATTGGCTGCCTTTTCTGGACCAGCCTAAATCCGGCCTTCGAATCCGCAAAACTCTATTTCGCATTTCTCATAGGAAAAACAACAAGCAACGGGATTTCATACAAAACCAATTCAGATTCTATGCTAGTCGGGTGTGTGAGTGAGATGACTGAGCATACCGCAGCTGGAGTTCGTCTTACTTAGTATCGGACCCAAGCTCCGCGTGTGCCCCCTAAAGGCTCCACTAGGCTGCTCGGCGTCGACCGGTTTGGACCCCAAACGCCAACCCCAATTCACCTTACCTACCTACCTACAGTTTACCTGAGAGTGCCTTGAAGCTAGCTAGGTGCAGTGAGTACAGATGGTCCGACGTCACAGGTGCCTGTGACAGCCGCCACTTTCCAGAATTTTTTTTCTCTCCAACTTTGACGCGTCGTCTATTTTTCAACATAGGTGTTTCTTAGCAAAACCATCGAATTATTGTCGCCAAACGCCAGCTCTACGACCTACGAGCGACGTTTTTGTCGCGGAACAATTGCACTGCGGAAATGGGCTAGAAATCACAACCGAAATATCGATACCGACCGACGCGATGGCTACCGAGAGCTCCAAACCTTCGTCGCGCGACGAGTCTTCCGACTCTGGAAGCGGAAGCGACAGCGAAAATGAAACCCCATCGGCAGCCACCCCGACAACGGTCGAATGGCTTGCAACCGGCCGTGCAAAGCGTTCCACAGCCGGCAACCGAATGAAGTCGATGCTGGCCAACGAAGAACCCGACTCCGATCTCGAGCTCCTGTTTGCCGAAGACGACAACGACGAGGGCTTCACCGATGTCGACGATGGCGGTTCCGACGTACAGATGGACTCGTCATCCGACGACGAAGACGAGCAGAACCAAGGGGATGACATGGAAGGAGAAAAGGAGCTTGAGAAGCAGGCCAGAGAGAAGAAGGCTGCGGCGCGGAAGCGGAAAGCCCAGGAAGTCATACCGGCCAAGTTCAGGAAGAAGGTTCGCATCGACGCAAATCAGAATACTGCACCAGCTCCGCGGCCCAAAAAGAAATCAGAACGATCAAGTTGGCTACCGTCGCCTGCCGACATGCCCGTCCGTGCCTCGTCCCGACAGACAACAGTGCTCAGCAAGGAGCAGCTGCATCAACAGATGAAGGAACGAGAGGCGAAGCGCTTGAAGCAGGCGAAAGCAATGGAAAAGAAGGCCCAGAGGCAAGCGGAATCAAAGAAGCCCCCGATGACACAAGCAGAGCGACTCGCTGAAGCCGCCATTGTGGAAAAACGGAACTCCAAGTCCCTGAACAGATGGGAAGAAGCGGAGAAGGCTCGTGAGGAGGAGCGGCTGGCCAAGATTGCAGCGCTGCAGAATCGCACGCTCAAGGGACCTGTTGTGACGTACTGGAGTGGCCTGGGCGAATGGGAGCATCATTTGAAGCATGTTGGCAGGGTCGCGGAAGAGGAGAAACCTGTGCGGAAGAAGCGGGAGAAGAAGGAAAAGCCAGAGAAGGGCAAAGGCAAGGAGAAGGACGGGAGGGAAGGCGAGAAGGCCGAAGAGAAGAAGGGAGAAGGACCAACAGCCACTGCGACTCCTACGCCTGGGCCCGAGACTACGCCTTCGAAGCCGGCAGACGGACGAGGGGAGTCGAAACCTGAAGCTCCATCAGCGCCGTCAGTATCGACAACTGGTGATGCCCCTCAGACAAATGGTACCCCGAAGGCACCATCGCCACCCACGCCATCTCCAGCAACACCAGCGGATGCGACTCCAGACATCAAGACAGAAGACAGACCCGGCGTCATGGCACCTCCGTCTATGGCACTGCCTTCATTAGCATCTCCTTCGTGTGCGCCTCCTTCTCTGGCAGCACCTCCATCCCTGGCACCTCCTACAATTCCACCAGCGGCAACCATCTCACCTGCAACCTCCCAACCTGAAAACCAGCCAAGGCTCATGGCACCACCATCAATATCACCTCCACCATCAATGAGCGCACCGTTAATGGCTCCTCCGCCGATACCTCCTCCGCCAAAGACTTCGGTCCTGGCAGCTCCGGTACTGGCACCACCAGTCCTCGCGCCGCCCCTGGGAGGCATACACCTGGGACACCACAACTCACAACCTAAATCCAACGTTCTCGCGCCACCCAACACGTCACAACATCGATCTCCTCTCTCCATGCCCGCCCCGCCTCCACCTCCAACGGCGAGACCGCCGCCTCCACCACAGGCACCCCTTCAACCGACTCAACCTCGAGCTCCCCCCAAACCTCCCATGGTGGCTCCGTTACCACCGCCGCCGCCTGCAGAACCCCCAAAGCCCGAAGAGCAACCCCCAAGCGAGGTCGCTCGCAGCGCGTTCATCCTCCGCAACTTTGATGAAGACCTGATCAAGGATAAGACAACCCAGACGCAGATTCTCTTCGGACGGAGGATGGACCGCCTTGCGAAGCCCGCCCCTCGCCCAGTTTGCGTCATTACCGCTCACCCGGCTCGCTACCGGGACCCCGATACGGGTCTACCTTATTATGACGTTCGTGCATACCGGGAGATTCAAAGACTCCGCCGTGGTGAGTACAAATGGAGCAGTCTTCTCGGCGCCTGGGTCGGCAGTTGTAACTACGCAGCTCGTGGAGTCCCGGAGAGGTTCCTGAAGGGTGACGGCAAACCCAAGCCCAAGCCAAAGGAGAAGGAGGTGGACGTCACCATCGGGGCACCCTCCGAAAAGCAAGAAGGCAAAGAGGACAAGACCGCCTCGCCCCCACAAGAAGGGGGGAAGGAACAGCCGGAAACGGTGGCGGAGAAGCAAACGGTTCCAGCCCCGTCTCCGTCCGCACCGCAGACGCCGCAAGCGCCGCAGGCCGTGGTCCAGACGCCAGCCCAACCTCAGACTCAGGAAGCGAAACCGGCAGCGACCGAACCTACAACGGCCCCTGTAGCCGCTTCGGTCGCGACACCAGTCTGAGTAAGAAGAGACTTTGGTGGTTGTGTCCCTGAATAATGGCGGCGGGAGAACGCCTAAAACCTCAGACGCTCTTTATAGGCTCCTACCGATCAGATCGGAACGAGGGGCCGAAACAGGAACGGGGGGTTTAGGGGGACGTAGGGGAAGTGGAGGGCGGGCAGCCTGTGCATGAAGAAGCTTGTTCGCCCGTTGGTGTTGACGCCCGTAATGAACCGCTCTTGGTCTGTAATCATATCTCTATATCGTATGTAACAATACCCTCAGGGCGCTTCTTCGAAGCCAGCCTCTGACGTCTCGAGAATATCTCGAGCAATACATGTTCTGCCTCACAAGGTCGCCGAACCAATCTCTCTCACGTTCTGGAATTTGCATCAGGTCATCAAACAAGATTACCTACAACGCTAGAATTTCAACCGTTCACCAGCTTCACGAACGTACCCACTCGCAGTACACCCCACCCAAAAGACATCGGGTGCTGCCACACATCGGAGCACTTGGGGCAGAAACGTTAAACGGGGCTCCGGCCGAAGATGTGTCGGCGCCGGAGCTCTCTCTACCATTTCGTCCTGCTGCAAACAATACAGGTATTAAGGGGGTCAGGAACAAACCGGAAGGTGTTAGAGAGGGCGGCCCTGTCCACTGGAAGGGGTGAACTTGCAAAACGAAAGGAAAATAGACGTCGACGGGCACACAGTAGCATGAAAAACGTTAAAAATTGAATTGTCTTGGAAGTGTCGTTGAGGGTGTGCTGGCGTGGTGCGAAGAGTCGAAATATGCTTTCCTTCACAGACGGTACGGATCCTTTCTCATGTTGGGACGTTTTCAATCTTCAGACCAGGCACACTCAGATGAGAAGGCTCTCTGTCGTTGGCCGGCGACCTTAGTCACAGCTCGACCCGTTCGGCCACTCACACCCTTCGTCTCGACTCTCACCACACGCAGCTCAAGTTTTTCTCATTACTCGTGTGCGTACAGTCTATCCCGTGTAAGCATAGTCAGGCACACACACACTCAGTCACATACAACCACACGGGGAGGGCGACGACGAGGAGGGCAAGAAAGGCACCTACACACCACCTTTCCTCCTCCCTGCCCAACCGTAGTTACGTACGCACGCAGCGCACGCACATAACTCACCCACACGTAGACCACCACAGAAGGGGAGAGAGTGCGCGCGCGGGCAGGTTTGCTGCAATACAGACGCATGATTACACTTAGGCTCTCATCAAAGCACACCAGACACATAAGACTCTCACACACCCACCCACCCACCCATCTTAATCCATCCCAAGCTTTCGGGTTCGATATCGGATTCCCGTCTGCCCCCACCGGCCACCACCCGCCGTCCGCCAACCTCGTCCACTCATTCAGGCACTACACTTTCACTTCTCACTGACAGCCTCATCGGACGAGTGATCAGGTCAGGGCAGGTCCAGGGGAAAACTGCAACCGCCCGAAGGGAAAAGGACGTGTTTGAAGATCGCCTTGCTTAACGTTCACGTAGTGTTGGCTGACCCCCTTGACACTCCCACCCACCACAGGCGCCCTCCCCGAACGAATTACAAGCCAGTTATCCGTCTTGGCGGGGACCAACAGAACGACAAACCGAGACTGAATACACCAAGACAGAGAAAAGATGGGAGGATTTAACTTGCACGAACATGGACCAGCTCACCACAGGCCGCTGCAATGCTCGCGGCCCTTCGACCAAACCCATCTCGACCGTCCCTCTCTCGGCCGTGAATGTAGGGCTCGTAGCTTTCCTCCACGGCGGCCCCGAAAAGGGGACTGCGGACACACGCATACCACCACCACCATCATCATATCTCGCGATGCTATATCGTCCGTTTACCCCCCGAATAAGATTAAGAGAAGGTTATGTCGTCACCACCCTCATTACGCAGGTACGCACAAAAAACCTGCTTAAGCTTGCGTACCTGAGCTGGAAGAATGAGGGCATTCCCTCCCCCCCCCCCTACGAGGCCTTCACCATGCTGCTCAACACCCTCTTGGTCTCTGCGCCCCCGCCTCACTAGTACATGCAGCAAGCAATGCGCGCGCGCGACGGGCGTCCGAAAGAGGGGGAAAATAAAGAATCATGAAGAATGCCCGTCTAGAGGAAGTATCGTCAAATTCGAAAACCTGATTAGCCCAAATGTTGCTTTCCCATGAAAGAAGAGGAGTAATCCCGCGCTACGCGTGTCTTGGTCGGCGACTCCGCCCGACGACGACGGTTAAAAACATGCGGAAAATGAATCCAGCATGCTGTCTCGAGACTAAACTTTTCCATCATCTTCGATCTGCTGCATAACGCCAGTCAGTCCCTCCTCCCCACCTGCTTCGTGTTCCTGACCATTGGTAACTTGATCAGCAAGCTAAGCTTCTTTGACGGGTTTGATCTTCCCTCTCACACTTTTACACACACAGCACCTGACTGACCACTGGGCCACGCGGAACTTGGACATATGGGGAATGAGAAGCCGCCGAGCCTCATGTTCGCGCGCCCGTGCCCCGTTGTGTGCTGCCCCAGTTTCGATGTGCTTCCTGTTTGGATGCTGTGAAACCTGCTGCGAAGATGTGTCTTGGCTTTTCGTCGCAACCGGCCTATTTTCGAATCAATGCTTGAAGCCCAAGTTTTCCAGACGGCGGGCTGTGTGTATTATGTTTAGATCCTGAGAAATATTGGCAACGTTGGCAATGTGGCTGGGCTGGCTCTTTGACAGGGCGGTGTAAGTCACGCGCAAAGATCACGATGTTTGTAGACGCAAAAGTTTCTTGAATCATTGCAGATGTTTCATTCGTCACCTAGCAAATCCATACATCGTTCCACATGGCACATTGCCAAGTCCATCGCCATCAACAGCGCACGTTGTCATCCAGTCCTTCTGGCTGGCCTGAAAGCCGCAACAAAGAAATGAGACTAGATACTCCCAAGCACCGTCGCGATGTAGTTGTCCATTCCCAACATTTTGCGCCGAATAAAAAATCACAAGAGAGCAGCTTTTTGGAATGCCTGCAATCTCTCCATCCCATTTTCCCTGAATCGCTCAAAAATGCCCACTCCATAAAGCGCCGTCGACGTGATAGCCGAACCATGAGTGGAAGTAGTAGAAAGGGAAGTGAAAATGGGGTATATCCTCGTCCAGTACTCCGCAAAAATCCTTTCCGCCGTTTGTTCGTTTCTCAGTGGCTTAACCACTTGGAGTGCTCGTATACCCTTTCTGAAGGACAGGGGAGCTAAAGCAGATATGTGACCTGTTGTATAGCCGTGTCTATTTGTGACGTTGCTGTAGGTGGTTGTGTGTGTCTGTGGTCGTCCATGTGTAGGACTACCCGAGGAGACTCTATTTAGACACCCTTGCCCCGGATAATGTCGACCATCCAACCCATCTCGTTGACCAAGTCATCGAGCTGGTTGTCGGTAGGTGCTGAGACCACAGTAGTGGTGACACCTGGGTGGTTCTTGATACCAGGTGCACGGGGCAGGCTGTAATTCTGCTCCAAAGAGGGCTTTCTTGAGCCGGGTAGGGATAGAGGCTGGACGTAGTTGACGTCACTCTCGTTAGAGAAGCGGTCATCGTCGGTAGAGTCGTAGAAGGAAGGAGCCTCATCCTCAGGGGAGATGGGCTCAATAGAAGAGGCGACGCTTGAGTCGGATGAAAATGAGAAGCGTGAGGCAGGAGCGATCTCCTCAAGTTCTTTAATAGGCAGAGGAGGAAGAGGAGAATACTTCTTCTCACGAGTGAGCACCTTGACGTTGCTCACGGTGGGTAGGGTGCTGTCAGAGTGGGAGCGCTTGAAAGGCGGTGGTGACAGGCTGGTAGCGTAGTGGTTGATTTCGGAGAGGGCTGAAGACGCGAAGTTCTCGTCGTCCTCGATCTCTTCCACAATATCATCAGGGATGTAAACAGTGGGCCGATTCTCACTGGCCCTTGCGAACGGGTTCTCATCAGAGAGAAACCTGCGCAAGCTCTCGGGAGAGAGATCGCGCGTACGGCTGCCGTCTGAGGACTCGCTTCTGCTGTCGTCGGAGTGGGTATATGAGTACGGAGAAACAGGACGCTCATCATCGTCCATCTGGCGCCCACGCTCTGTGCTGCGGCTGGTGGAGGGCTTCCTGGAGAAGAGACGGCGCCATGTGGGTGGTGGTGAGGTTGAGCCAGAGCGTGCGATCGCTCTGGAAGGTGGAGCCGCGGGGGCGGAGCCCAGGCGCTGGTGGGGACTGCCGGGGATGGGTGGTGGTGGGCGGGGAGTGATGAACTTGTCCTCCGGGTTCATGGTCCTGTACTCGCCCTGGTGAAGAGAGCCCAATGATGCGCTGCGCTTGCGTTCCGCCGCCATCTCGTATGGAACTTCCAGAGTGTTTACAGTTTGTCCTGGCAAATACGGGCATTGCGTGGTGGTCGGCAGAGCAGGGTTGTGAGCTTCATGGATACCGTCAAGCTCATACTGAGACGTGTTAGCCAATGTCGATGGCATTTCAGCCACGAGACCATTGCTCACGTAGTAGTAATAGGTGTTGCCCATCTTCAAGCCACCGTTGCGTTTCTTGTCCCGCGCTCCAAAGTCATCGTCGATGGTGATGTCGTTGAAGGTGTGGCATCCGCGCCATTGGCCGCGATCTCGTCGAATGTCTCGCTCCATTGTGTACGGTTTGGAGAAGTTATCCCAAGATCCAACCAGCTTTACTGTTCTTACGGAAGGGTGAGTTTGGCTGCAAGATGCCGTGGTTAGCAAACCAGGACTTGGGGATGTCAAGATGTTATATATCACGGAAGCTCGAGGATGTTCAGTGATGCATGCAGTCAGCCGCTAGGCTCACGCCGAGCATCAGGCCTGGGTGGCCCTTGTACCTGTCCTCCCCCGAAAGCGGACGAGGTGCCGACCAAGGTCGGCGATGCCTTTTGGCTTTGGCAGGCGTTTGACGGAGTTCTCGGAAGGTTGCCGTTGGGCTCATGATGGAGGGTGGAAGGAGAGGAACGGGCGCAAGCTAGGGCCGGGGACGCAGGGCATAGCATAACCCGATATAAACTTTTCCGTCCGACAATGTTCGAAACATGAGCCCAAGCAGTTGGTTAAGCACAGGCAAACAAACTTCGGCGCCGGTCCCCGAATGCCCTCCCCGACTTCTTGGGGAAACTGAAGAGACTATGAAATGCTAAATGAGGACAGGCGACGAACTTTCGCCGGCCTGGAACATGCTGTGGTGGTGGGATTGGGCGAGACATGGGTGTAGAGGGTGATGGGACGAGGGGTGAAGCTGTTGTTGTTCAAACATACAATTATGCGATTTCGAATGACGGTACGTAGATCGCACATTCAGGTAGTAGTGGTAGTGTATAGCGAAAGCGACGCCGAGATTTCGACCAGCGAACGGAATGAAGGAACGAAAGCGAACAGTATGAACGACCTATGGCCCTGATAAAAAGACTCACAGCATGAAGGTGAAGAGCGTCGTAGTAGGGTCCATAGCTGGAATAGGTTGGGCAGAGCCCAAATGAAATAGGATGTGGGAGTATGTCTCAATTAATGGGTTTATTGTTCCGCGGCGCCGTAGCAGCGCAATCCACCCGGTGACTTTGTTGGCTGTTGGTAAGGTCGGAGGGCTTGGTATTTCCACCTCTGGTTGTTGGCCCGGCCGGTGCGGTGTAAGTCGACTTGGCCTTCGTTGGTTGGGACAGCACAGTTGGATTTGATTTCAGTGAAACACCAGGAGGCTTCCCATTCTGTCGGAATAGACGCAGAGCAGCTCCAGATTGAGAATAGGCAAGGCAGATTTGAAATTGACGGAGGGGGTCGTCGACCAATGTAGAGGAGGGGATGTGCGTGGAAGCGCCGTGACGGCAGTCTGGATGGGCGAGGTCGACGGTTGACTGGTGAGCGCTTAGAGAAACAAGCGGGCGGGCCCTGAGCATGCAACAACAGAGGCTGGACGGCAACGCAGGTACGGTTCTGGGTTTGGAAACAGGCGAGGTAACGGAGGAATTGGAGTTTTCCAGAACTGTGTTAGAGGTTGAGATGGAAGTCAGGTACCCGTCTGGTCAGGATTGGCTGTGGTTTTGGTTTTGCTTCTGGGCGTCGGGTTCGGTGGATCGGAGCGTGGGTGGGTGTTGAAGGGAAGTTTCCCGCAAGTCGCTCTCTAATATATATGAACCTCGGACGGAGCTGGGGAGCGTCTCGAGAACCTTGAATTCGGATCTGAATGGAACGGAGGGCTGAGCAATTAGCAGAGCCGTAAAGGTAGCGTAGGCTGAAGCAGTAGCGTGGGTGAGAGAATAATTGGACGGTCGCAACAGAAACGTGCCCTGGCAGCCAGTCGAACCAGACCCAGAGGAGACCAAAACCAGGGTCTCCCAGGCTATTTGAATGGTCTCTCGCGCACGAGCGCAAGGTAAAGAAGAACAAGAACAGGTGGGTTCAGTGGATATAGTGGATTCTGGCTGGTCCTTCTCTCGATCTGGCGGCGGGAGTCGCGCTTTGAGCCCACCCAAAGGCCCCTCTAGCAATTCCGCAAGACCCGTGAGACCCCGGTTGAAGAGGCGTCGATGGTGAAAGCAAGCGGCGTCAAGTCAGCCAAGTTGGGTAAGATGGGGGCAGGCTGCTGTTGAAGGCTTTCGCCGGGGTGGGTTTTGTGGCTTCGAGGTGGCAGAGACCCCACGGAGTTGGCCAAGACCCAGAGGCCTTAGAGGCCGCGGCCTTTCCTGAGGCAGCGAGGATTGGTTTCGTGGTGAAAGCTGAAGCGGACGTAACGGAGAGACTCTGACGGTTTCTGTCAGCCAACAGCGCCTTTTGGAGGCGAGGCAACACCAACAGCAGCTGCTGTGAAAGGGGGCGGCGGCAGCGTGAAGGGCACAGTTCATGCAACGCGCTAATATGGCCAGGGCTAGCGAAGCCTCGTCAGGCCATGTGGGTGTCCTCGTTCGAGGTTGAGTGCCGGGTGCAGCAGCAGGGGGGGTGCTGCCGTGTGGGAGAATCGATTGGATGATGGGCTTTTTGATTAAGGTCCGCCGATGTAAGGTACCACTGGGTAGGGATTGGCCAGCAGCGATCTGAGGTGACGAGATTCCGTTGTAATCTTGTCGCGGTTGTCTGCCGGTTCAAGGCGATCAGGTCTCACAGTCCACCAGTCTCAGACTCGAGGGGACAAAGATGACGGGCTGGCTGATGATGTCGCTTGCAAGTTGCTGGGTTCTCGTTTGGCAAGATGCGATGAGAGTCGGAGCGGAGAAAAGGAAAGGAAAGGGAAGGACAGGAAAGTGGAAGCAGAAGATGAGGTGCTACGTAACTGCCCGTTGCGTTGCTTCTCTCACGTCGGCAGGTCTGTGTTGCGCCTTCCTGCAATTGCATTTGCAATTCCAGGAGTTGCATTGCACCTGCCCTGCACCTGCACCGGGCTGCACCTGCGCTTGCAGACCGTCAGACAGACAGTCGCCAGAGGAAGGGAAGCCACGATCGTTCCTGCTTCCTGCCAGTCCGTTCCTGCCTCAGCTGCGGCTGCACGTTGCCTGCGCCTCTCTGCCATATTTGGAAGCATCACCTGCAGCCCCATACCTCTGATCCACTGCAGGCAACACCAAGTTGTAAACATTGCAGCCTATGATGCTCTCTTCCTATGTCTTGCTTGATCCAACGGAGGACGGAGGACGGGCCACCCACAGACGGACGGCAGGGACGGGAACGCGGCAGAGAGACGGGAGCAGCAGACTAACGGAGATGGATGTAAGAATCTTCCGTCGTCGTTGTCCTGGCAAGAGGCAGGTACAGGCCGAACATGATGGCACTCCGGGTTTGGGTATCCCAGGTCGAGATCGTGTATTCCTTCCTCTTCTCCCAAACACTGAAGAGAAAGCGTCGCTGTCTTCCTGTCCAGCTGGCGAACCGTGACGCTCCAAGGGCCAATCAATCTCCATGCGGCAGGAAAGCCCCACGCTGAACTCCGTCTATTAAGCTCAGACTGCCCTCCTTGTTGGGTCCCATCTCCCACGTCGCAGCCTGCCTGTTTTACCCAACCAACACTGTTGTACGCAGGGCCACGGGACCTGGTCTGCTTGGGATGCGCGGGGAGCGTCCACGTCGTCGATGATCAAACAAAGCACACGTCGTCACCGCAACTCGGCAACTCTGGAGCTTTTCTGTAGGCAGTACCCGACTCCCGCGCCAGTGCTTCCTGCCCCCAGACGTACATTGGACGGTCAAACTACCTGTCCAACAACTCCCTGTTCCCCGGGAGAGACACACTTACACGGAACACTTCAAACGGCCGACCAAGGTGACTTACAATCCGAAGTCCTCGCAGCCCCCTATCTCCCCTCGCATGAAAAGCAACCATCGCATTGCAATTAATCCGCGCCGCCTATGACGCTCCCAAGGTCACCACCGGACGGTAATCAAGTCTGTGAGGTCGTTCGCGAGGTTCAGAGAGCCGGACGTGCCTGATGGATGTTGGCTTGTTCGTGACGTCGCGGCCCTAACCATGACAAAGAGTCAGTTCAATGCCGCCACGAGGACCCTCAACCCCGGATGGACAATCGCATTGTCCGTTGCGCCGGCCCTTCGAGGTGTCACTCGGCCACGGCATTCTATATGGATTGCCGCCCGTATCATTGCTGCGTTACCACAATACGACAACATCGTGGTCCGCTGACCACCGGAAGAACGGCGCCAGACGATCCTCGACAAGCTGACCTTTCCTGCCTTTGACTGCGCATGTCTCAGTCTCGAACAGTTAGCATCCTGCAAGTTGTTGCCAATAGTCCACGGGCGTCACCGGCCCCTGTCGCTTCCGTCGCATTTCGGCCACTCACGGACGCTGCTGTCAATAGCTCCCAAGCATCGAGATGCAATCGGGGACCGCCAGTCCAGATCGGACCTACGCCGAATTCATGTCCGCCGCCGACGGAGACTTCAGCTCCAGCTTCAGCACCACACTACAGTCCGGATCTTGGCAGGCGTCGAGACTAGCTGCTGCGATATGTCTCCGCTGTCGAGCGGGACCTGCAGACACATCAGGTGCACTAACGCAGTGGAATGTACCGGCTGCAGAACCCTGCATCTCTTTGTGGTGTTTTGCAGGCTGGATCCAGAAAGATACCCACTCATATCGTCACGTTGCCAGCGTATGCACCGCATAGCTTCGCATTAGAGCCCTTCTAGTGTCATCTCAGCTGGAGTGTCACGGCAACGGTTTATTGACGTCAAATTGGCTCATGTTGAGAGTATTGGTATCATGGATCAGGCACATTGCCCTCACGAACGTCGCTACGCTGTCAAGGGCTCTACGTCAGTGCAGACAGCGGCGGTGATGCCTTGACAACACCAAGTGAAGTGATGCCAAATCACTCCAGATACCAGAACCATCGCGCAGCGTCCGCGATGCACCCCCTTCTGGAGCGCTCTCCGTTTGCGTCTCAAACGACAAAGGCACGGACGAGAGGCGCTTGACTGGACATTAGTTGACATATTGCTGAAAACGATTTCGACCTTCCCCAGAATCCACAACCACCAAGTGCTCCTTACCGGATTCGTCGACTCGATGTGTCCGCGATGCACACGCCCGTTTGGTTCATGCGATCTACCACACGTTCGAGCCATCGTGATCGCAACTTACCCAGACCACCGCCGCCGCCGACTGTCACGAGGAGTCGGCGTTACCTCAAACACACCTGAGCTGCCCAATCATGCTCGACTCACATCTCCGACAACTTCATCTCGACCTCGTCTACCTGGTCTCAGAGCTTAACTCTAAATCTCAGACAGCACAACGCAGCTCGTTATCGGTGTTAGGCCATAGTGGCACTCGGCCGGGGCTGGTCAGGTCCGCGCTCCGTTCCGACCTGAACTGTTTCTTTGCATTATCCCGCTGGTTACGGCCGACTCGATCTTCCTCTCGACTTGACTCGGAGGCTTTCTCTTTGTCTTTTTTGACGATTCCTTAAAGGGGAAAACGAAGCCGACGACGGGCACGCACGAATGTTTCTGTGCTCCTTGTGCATTTTGTCTTTGACGTGACTCGGCTTCATTCTCTCCACGTCGCAGAAGACACCATTCATGTCACGTCTCCAGTTCGTCCCTATTGCTGCTTCTACAGCTTAAGCTGTGCCTATTGCTGTGCCGCCTAAGCGGTCCCCGATCGCCCGAGGTCCCCGGATTGATTGGATCCCCAGACTCTCCCTGTCAGGGCAGGACGAACGGCCAGCACATTCGGGGGCCGTCGGGCGCCGGCCACTCATTGGCTGTCGCGTCGCTCACTTGAGAAATGACACACACCATCTCGCGCCTTCAGGGTCCAATCCTCTGGAACGAACCGTCACTAGCGGCCAATCTCACGGGCTCCCCTGAATCAGTCTGTTATGAGACATGAAAAATTTACGATACTTTTGTGAAGTACGACGATAACATGTCTCAAGAAAAGAAGCAATGCCGGCGTATCACAGTCCTACGACCGATAGAACAGTAAACATGCAAAATTTCCCGGGGTTCACACCTCGGCCAATCATGTTACGACGTGATGTGAGCACCGCGAAACCATCACGTTGGCTTGATATTATTTATGTGCAACAATGCAAAGTCGTTCGTCGTATCAACGCCTCACAATAGCAGGTGATTGTTCATTACGCAGGCCTAATAGTTCCCCCTCGGTAGATGATACTCTGCCATCTATAATTTGGCATCTTCGGCGGGCTGCCTGCGGCTGCGATTCTGTGTCTTTGCTCACTCGACCCGGCATCAACGTCCAGACGATATGGAACATATGCGGAAAGAACGAGACCCGCCTCGCTTCGCAGATTGACGGCGTCGATCACTTTTGATAGAACCTCGCGAATCACCGCTCAATGCCCCCGTCGTCCCGTCCCCCCTCTCCCCGTTCTCCCCGATTCCCCGAGCACGTTCTGATAGACCCACAATCCCAAATATCCGTATTTCCATTTCGAGATGGATGGAGAGGGACCTGGGACCCTTCGTTGCTCTGTGTTTCCCCTGCCGAGCTGAGAGAGGGAACAAGTAGTAGAGCACGGGATCCACTGCGGTCATGACGCCCAGTTGCAAACACTTTGCGCGCAGATCACACAAATCCTCGGGTGCTTCCTCTGCCGTTTCGCAGCACGGCCGCGCAAACCCAAAGAACGGTCCCCCATTGTGTGGTGCAGCTGCAGCGAATGCACTCCTGACATGTTTGCCTCCCGCTCGCGCGCAGCCTAACGCATCATGTCATGTTCGCGCAGCCTAAAACACTCGCACAAACAATGAAGCCACCAGCAAACACGCCAAAAAAAAAAAAAAAAAAAGAAAAACCCACCTGAGTGGTGCTAAGGCTGAGCAGCAGAAACGTGGGCTGTCGTGATGTTCTTTCCAACACTAATTTGACCCTAACGCACGCAGGGCAGCGCGGGCAGCGGATACACGCAACAAAAAGTCAGAATTAGAAACGGTCCAGGCGGGAGAATGGATCGTCGGATCATCTTCTTTCCAGGAACGGTGGCGACCTGGACCTGCGCAAGCTTGCAGCGGGATGAGCACGGAATGCCTAAACTTGCAGCGGGACTACAACAGAAGAAGCCTCTCTGGCGAAAACGCCCCAAACAATGCGTGCCCTTTCCTAACGCTCGACTTTGGCTGTGTATGGATAGGTATGGAACTGTCAAATCAAAGTCGCGAGTGGCGATGACAGGTTCCAGACAGATGCCTAAGATGCCTGGATGCCCCAAGCGTTCGGACGGCCGAGCCTCGACTGGGACCACCCTTCGGAAGTTACAAGTACCATCTCCGAACGTCAACCGCGCCCAGTCTTCGCCTCCTATTATGCTGTTCCGTTGCCGGAGCCGCACGCAGCGTGACGTCCGTGGCTCAGGGGTGACATATATGGCGCTCTCACATGAGAGAGATCCGTTCACTGTTTGAACAACTGCACATAGAGTATTTGACAACCCCACAGGAAGGAATCAGGGAGTGTGTCTGTTGCCAAGCTTTCGACTACAGTAAGCACGGTGAGAATGACCACATGATGTGATTGCAGGAATTATTATCGTCCATTAGGCGTGTGTGATGTGGTAAGCTGGTGTGGGAGTTGATGACCTCCCTTTCGTCACTGATCCTCCCAACCTCCTAAGACTAGTTTGTTCGTGGCCACGTTCCGCAAAAGCCGATGCGATTGCCCCTCCTCCATCCTTCGCTGCCCGACATCTCAAAGGATGCGGGCCGCGACGGGAATCGCGTGTGCTGCATAGAGGTGTGAAGAGAGAATCCTCTCCATCTCCTCTCCTGGCTGTGTCGCATACAGGCCAACTCATTCTTTCCCTTCCATCTCTTCTCTCGTGGTCACAATAATCGAATCAAAACAAGAAAACATTGCTCCCAACATGTTATGTGTGTGTCACATGAAAACGCCCAGTCCCATGCTTTCCCTATTGTGTCTTGTTTGTAAAAAGTTATGTTTGTTTTTTGCGCCCCTAACGTGATGGTATTCCTTCTCTCTCGTCGGATGCAAAGATTCCCCGAGCTCTTTTCGAATTCCGAATGATCCAAACCAGACTCGACTTTTGCGTCAAAATAAAGCGGGAGGGCGCGCAGGGTTTACAGAAGAATCGAAGAAAAGGGGCATCGTTGTGCGGTAAATTATATGTTGTTTCGTCGTCGAATAACGTGGTTTCGGATCGATTTCGGAGTCTATCGCCGATCACCTCCCTCGGCCGATTCGGGAATTTGCTTCGCTTCTCATTCGGACTTGGCCTCCACCGCCTTGCTGTTGCTCGCTGCCACTTGCTGTACGCGGTTTTTCCTGTCGCCCTTGTACCTCGTGTCCAGGATGCGGTCCCAGAAGATGAAGAAGGGCTGCGAGAAGTTGGTCTTGATGCCCCATGTCTGGTGGTGGATGTCGTGGTAGGCGGCGTTGTTGCTCGAGATGTGCTGCAGGGGGTCCCAGGGCAGGGAGTAGCCGCAGTGGTCGTCAACGGTCTTGATGGTCGAGAAGCAGAAGAAGAGGAGACCCTGGCGGGCGGTCATGCCCGTAAGAAGGAAGCCAATACCGGCGCCGAGGGTGTCGAGGAGGAAGCCCTCGAAGGGGTGGTTATACAGAGCACCGTAGGCGTAAGGAACGTAGAGGCGGTGGTGTCGCGAATGGAAGGTAGCTAAAGGAGCACTCTGTTAGTCTTTTGAAGCTCTTCCGAAGATCCCGGAGCGCAAACAACTTTTGCGCCGAGGCGTGAAACTTACTGTACATCCACTTGTTGACGTGCATCAAACGGTGGAGGAAGTACTGCCATGTGTCGAGGACCGAGACAGCGGCGAACAGCTGCATACCGGGGATGACCAGCCAGTAGATGGCCTTAGCGACAAAGAGCTCCCAAGCGGCGAAGGCGGGGACGACGGAGTGCGATCCGTCAAGCAGCTCGGTGGTGAGGAACGGGTAGTGGCCTCCAGCGAGGGCGCCGGCGATGAACGGGTGGCCCGAGGCAGACATGTTCTTGGAAATCGAGGCGGCGTTGAGTCCGAGCAGGCCGAGGACGGTGGGCAGGGCGCGCTGGGCGAGGCGGACGCGGGTCGCCCAGACGGCGACGTCGTACTCTTCGCGGCCAACGGTCTGCTCGTCGTCAATAACCTCGAGGAAGACGGACATGGCGATCTGGATCAGCTGCTGGATCAGGACATCGCGGGCGACCTCGTAGCGCGAGACGTGGTTGCGCTTGGTGATCTCCTCGGGGGTGTGAAGGCGGTACTGGGGCCAGACGTCGTAGGTGTCAATGAGGTGGAAGAACATTGACAAGCACCAGTAGACGACGATCGGGCCGAAGATGTTAAGGTAGCTGTCTGGAATGCCAGGAATGAGTTCCGGCTTGGGCCTCAATGTGTAGGCCGGAAGAGGCGGAAGGTCGGCAGCCGCCGACGTGAAGTTGAGGGCCATCGTGGGAGGAACCGTTTCGTTCACCATGGCCGGTGCGATTGTCGTGGGATTGGGCGATTGCGATCGGTATGGTGTCGGGTGGTGGTGTAAGGGGAGAGAGGTAGGTTGCGAGGCGAATGGATTCGGTCGGAGGGCGCGGTAATGAAGGAGCGAGGTGAGGTTAAGAAGGAAGGGCGGGGGGCGAAGCACGTTCGCAGGCCAAAGGAGCGGACGGGTTGGATACGTACGGATATGAAATGCCAATCCTTGGGTGCAAATGCAGACAGGGCTGAGACGAGCAGTCGACTGGGCCTGTGGCGAGTTGTTGGTCGAGGTTTCACTAGCTTTGACTAGCTTGGTCCTTGTCTGCAATGCAAAAAAATGATAGCGCTTGACTTTAGGTATGTAAGTACACAGTGAGAGAGAGATGGGAGCAGAGCAGAAAACAACAGCAGCAAGTATTAGAGGTACGGTCTTATTCACTGGGCTGGCCGCTCGGTGCTTTAAAAGATGATAGGCAACGGTCTTAGCGGCGACGGCGGAAGAGCGGGCGGGCAATTTTTTCCTTTCTCGGAGGCCGGGCTCTTCTCGAGGCGCTGGCCCTGCGGTGGTGCCGTGCTGGCCCATCACCCACTCCAAGAATGATGCGCTTTATCAATCTCGCTTGTGAAAAGGCGCGGGCCTCTCGCCTTTCGACTGTCTCCCGGTTTTGCCACGGATCGAACCACAAATGCCGTCGCGTTCTAAGCTTGGTCACTTGAGGGACAAGATCAGCTGGAGGCCTTTTAGACTCTGCGAGCATGCACCAATTGCCATTCCATTTATGCGTGCACTCGTAACTGGGTTCGACAATTGCGCGCTACCTCGCTCCTTTGCGAGTCTCGCCGCGTGTTGGCACTGACAGTCGACAATACGCTGCGATGACGAACGCCTGCCACTACAACCACGAGCTGGCTCCTCGCGTAATTCGCGGCGGCCTTGTCATGTTGTCATAACTTTAACACCCTGCGCGGCTTGCTACGCTGCCGTGTCAGGCCACCGGGCTCTCCCCTGTCACCACCGTGGATACGCGGACAACTCGGTGGCTTAAGTAAGCCCGGTTCGCCGTGATCCACGACGCTGACTGGTCGAGCCGTGTTGACATGAAGGGGTGATGCTTAATAAGTCCAGAGCCCAATCTCATCGTGATGATGCGCCCACTCTCTGCTGTCAACAAAATGTCTTCTCGAGGATGCCCCTTTCCGTGCCATGCGTCAATAACATCCGCATGTCGTTCGAAGGAATTCAGGCAGGGCATGGCTTGATCATGACGGGTGCTGGACTTGATGACTTGTCCAAAGTGAGGCGTTGGTCCCATCATAGCTCCGCCCAACGTGCTATTCAAGAAAAGGGTCATTCTCACAAGGGTCAGACCCAAGACCATACGATGCTCCATGTCGGAAAGAGGTTCATGTGACACGCCAGAGACTGGCAGTTGAAAGATCGGGCTGGAACACACCGCTGTCGCTCCCTGCTGGGCGCGATTGAGGCTATCCCAGCTTCGAACGTGGATGTGGTGGATATCTCCCTGGAGCCTTCAGCGGCTGCGGCGCCGTCGCCTCAACCTCATCGGCTGGCTTAGCTAAGACAGCCTCACCCAGCTGCACCTTGCTGCATTGGCAACAGACGAGGTTGTTGACCAAGAGGTTATTCTCAAGTGTTGGTATCATCAAGCCGTACAGGTCAGGGGTTCCTGTGTACAAGAATCCAGGTTGGTGCGATCCATGCACAATGGTAAACAAGATGCAAAAACAAAATACCTTCCCAGGTTGAGATTCCATCAGGTTGATATATGCGCATTCCAGCAGATCAGGCTCGCCCGCAGCCAGCTGCGAGTGTCCTCCGGGTCCGCGCGCACGTTCTCGCCCCTCGGCCATGCCGCCTGTCCCGTTAGTCAAGCCCCTATCTCTTCACCCAAATCCTTAACTCGCACCCGGCCGGCCATCGAGACCAGTCCGAAAACGACCTAGCGCCTAAAACCCCACCAAACACAGTCCTCCCACTTGCCAAATTTGCGAACACTTTTCGCCCTTCAAAAGCGACCCCTCTTCTCTTCTCCAGACCCAGACAACGAATTTCCGTTTCGCAGTCTCGTTCATTTTTCACACCCCTCGACCTTCTCAGACAAACCGCCAAGATGATTATCTACAAGGTACGACACCAAGCCCCTTCAGACGACATACCGATGGTCTTGCAGAGGTACACGAGCTAGATGGATTCTGTACCCCGCCATTTTAGGCGGCGGAGGAAAAAAGCGACAGAAAATGTTTTTCTTGATAGGGGGATCGGAAAGCTAACCAGAACCCCGCATTGAATAGGACATCCTCACCGGAGACGAGATCATCTCGGACTCCTACGACCTCAAGGAGATCGCTGGCACTGTCTACGAGGCTGACTGCGCCATGATCACTGAGGGCACTGTCAACGTCGGTTCGTAATACCCTACCATATACCCCCTGGGCGCTTACCCCGCGCCTACTTCCGGTTCCAGCGAGAAGAAGCAACAGCGACAGGATGCTAACGGAGCAACGCTCAGACACCGGTGCCAACGCTTCCGCCGAGGAGGCTGACGAGGGTGTTGAGGACGCCGAGGTCAAGGTCAACAACATCGTCCACTCTTTCCGTCTTCAGTCCACCCAGTTCGACAAGAAGAGCTACTTGACCTACCTCAAGGGTGCGTAAACTACAGGCGAATCATGGCCAGCATATCGAAATTGAAGTTCCGCTAACACTGTTGCTCAAGGCTACATGAAGGCTGTCAAGACCGCCCTCCAGGAGAAGGGTGCCGATGAGGCCAAGGTCAAGGAGTTCGAGACCGGCGCCTCCAAGTTCGTCAAGGAGACCCTCCTGCCTAACTTCAAGGACTTCGAGTTCTACACTGGCGAGTCCATGAACCCCGACGGAATGTAAGAAGCAACCCCAATTCATATCTCTCCATATTTGGATACTGACTTTGATCAGGGTCGTCCTCCTGAACTACCGTGAGGATGGTGTCACCCCCTACATCATCGTCTGGAAGCACGGTCTTGAGGAGATGAAGGTTTAAGAATCTCGACGGAAAAGTTCTGTTTTCGAGATTTTCTTCGGTGCTGGGCTCCATTTTACGTCTGGACACCTTGCTATAGCGTCCATCTGCTTTGGCATATATCCCTTCAGATCCTTAGCAAGCAAAAAAGTGAAAAAAGAACACTCGGTGTTGGCCGTAATATTTTGAATGATTCCTCGGATGCTGAAGTGAACTGCAGATACTGCTTTTGTTCTTATTCAATGCCGGCACCGATTATATCTACAGAGTGCCGTTCCCCGCAGGGTGGCCTGACTGACCGTAACAAAGAACGCCACAAATGCATGCCTTATGTAATGACAACGACCCCGCCTCTATCCATGCGCACTACTCTAGAACGTCGGCTTGGTTGCCAAGGGAATCGGAGGGGGCTCATCATCGCCGGGCGGCGTCGGCTGAGGTGCCCCGCCGATCTGAGGCTTCTTCTTCGGCGGCGGAGGCGGAGGCGGCTTCTTCTTACCTAGAGCGTTCACGAGTCCGGGCGGCGGGGACAATGGCGTAGACGCGGTACTCGAATTACCCGCCTGCTGCTGCTGCTGCCCGCTGGCCTGCCCGGCATACTTTCCAACCTTGTCGGCAATGCCGTACTTCTGATTCAGATTGTTTGCACTCTTGACGCCGGCAGCGACCTGCTCCCCATGTCGTTGACGGAAGTTGTTGAACGTGGACGCCGCAGAGCGGGCATCTGCCATTGACACTGATTTCGGGTCCTTGTGGAAGTTGGATGCCGTACGGAGAGCTGCCTGCTTTTGTTCCATTGTAGTCCCTTCCGTTGGCGGCGGGCTGGCTGATTGCCCTGAGCTCTTGCCTAGCTTCGCAAAGCGGTTTTGCAGCTCGTTCATCTGGCCGGTGCTAGGTGGCGAGAAAGCCCCTGATCGCGGGGGCGGTGCAGGACTGCTGTTGTTGGAGCGGGACGGGGGATCGGGGGGAGCCGGCCTTCCAATGCCTAGGGCAGGTACCGATACCCCAGCGGATCCAAGCCGGTTAAGTGCATTTTGGTTGAGGTATCCTCCGCCGCTGGATGTCGGAGGAGGTGCAGGTGATGCTGGCGCGGTAGCTACCGAGGTTGAGGATGGTGTTCGGGGTGGAAGTCTCGGGGGCAGGCTCGGCGGCGGCCGTGTTGCCGTCTGGCCGGGGGTCCTTCCGTCGGCGCCATCTTTCCGTCCCGGCGGCGGGGGCAGGTGAGAAGTCGACAAGCCCGTCGTGTTGACCCGGAATGGCTGTGGCGGAGGCGCCTCCTCTTCCTCTTGTTGCTGGGCGTAGCGATTGTCCTCGTAAGGCGGAGGCGGTACACCAGGCGACGTTGCAGTCGATCGTGGAGGCGGCGGCGGGATAGGTTGGCGTGGATCTCTCCTCGGCGGCGGTGCAAAAGAAGAGGGATCTTGTAGAGACGATAGTGGTCTGGCGACGTGGTCTGCTCGGTCCTTCTCCTTGTTCCTGCCCAAAAGTCCATTCTGCCTCTCTTCGTCAGCTTATCGATTGCGTGCTTTCTGCCCTGATTGACCGAACGCACCACTTGGCCCTTGAGCGTAGTTCCCTCTTTCTCAGGATGCCACCCATTTTTCATGAAATTGCCGAGTCCTGAAGACATTGTGCCGCACGCAGTTTCTCGAACGTCGAAAAAAAGATTCGATGAAAAGGGGAACACCCAAGAGAAAACGATGTTCGACTCGGGTTTCGGGCGGTGTGAAAAGAAGAGACAGGCGTGTCCGGTTGTGCAATTAATGTAAAAGCGTCTCCGGTGGAGGTTCAATCATGGATGTCTCCAGTGGTGGCTCTTCGTCAGCGCTGCATCCTGGTTCGCTGCGTGACGTCGGCTGGTGTGGCAGTGACACTGGACGGGAGTGGGCGCCCCCCGCCCCGGTCACTATTGGGCCGCTAAGAGAACGGGCAGTCGGGCGCTGGCAGGGCCGCCAGCGGGCAGATAAATCGTGCTGGGCGCCTTGCGATTCAGGCGCGAAAAAAGCGCCCCTCTGCTGAAGGAAGCAGCGCCCTGGGCCTGGACTAAATATTGACTTTCGTCGCGTCGATCGCGTCTTCGAACTGCATGTCATCGTTGCTGTTTTCCTGACTGCGACCAACCCCGCCGATTGACTGCAGCCCAACAGCCCGCGATGGCGCAACGAAATATTATCGACGTCGAACTGTTGACTGAACACCTTGGATACGCGCCAATTGTACGTTGGTTTCTCATTCCTAGCCAGTGCATCTTGGGGTGATTGTGAGGCTAACTGCGGCGTAGTCGCTCCTCGACAGCATCATCAACAACGTCAACGCAGTCGCCGACAAGACCCTCGACCGTGTCGAGCAGGGCCTCTCCAAAGCCCCGCCCAAGGCTCTCGGATTTGAAAAGGCACTCAAGCAGCAGAAAAAGAAGGCAGCTTCAATCGAACAGCAGGCCAATGTCGAGGAGACGGCAAAACTAGAGATCGTTGACGGGGTGCACAAGCTCGAGACGTTACTATGCGCAGCCATCGACAAGAACTTTGACAAATACGAGTTGTACGTGATGCAGAACATCCTGGGCATTCAACCAAGCCACCGAAACTGGATGCGCCTGGCCCACTACGACGGTCTCGACTTTACGGCAGGAGCACACGAGGACGCACCGACGAGGGAGAGCGTCGACGCGCTGAGGCGGAAGTTGCAGGCCAGCCAACGGCTGAATGTCATGCTTCACGCGGAACAGGCCAAGAACGCGGCGCTGCTGGCGAAGTTGAAGGAGGTTGTCGGCGGTAAGCCCGCCGGCGCCAGGAGTTCGCTGGGAGCTGCGGAGGTCAAGGTTGAGGGTGCGGACGACAAGGCGCCGTTCCAGTTCTTGCACAACAAGGGTGACTTGACAGGGGCCGACGCCAAGACGCCGATCACGACCACTACAGCGTTCAACTTGTCACAGCTGCAGGCGCTGCGGGCTCTGTCAACTTCGCTGAGGAATATCATGCCTGACCTGAAGGACCCAGCCAACACCGAAGAAGGAGCAGAGAAGAACAAGAGCTGGAGGCGGGAAAGAATGGAGTACGTCGAAGGCGAAACGAGGAAGCATCTTGAGAGCGTCAGGGGCCTCGAACTGGGCAAGGACGGAGAAGTTCGAGACGGAGAGTGGCAAGGCGAAGGAAGAAAGTTTGCCAAGGGCGAAGTTGAGGGACTTGAAAGCGTGGTCGCAGCCCTTGGGGGAGGCTCAGGTGAGCCTGCTGCACAAGACGATCCGGACGCCATGGACGAGTCATGATTCACTCAGCTTGTTTGAATTGCGATGGGATTGTTATTCCAACCACACCACGACAGAAATACGGCGCCTATCATTCGCTATCTTTCTTTGCTAAGCGGGCTGTGGCAGCACCGGCAACGCCTCCAAGAGATGAAACTCTACATACAGAGCACACACGCTCAGCGCTGTAGCAGCCGGGAGGTGCCATATCCGTTTCACAGCCGGGCACCATCATTAGTGGTGTTGAAGGCTTGTCAATCACAGGTCTGTGGGCCGACACCGCGACGGTCCCCAGCTCGTTTCCTGCTGCTGGGATCTACACGAAAAGAATTGGCAAAGCATCATTTCGAGTAAGCTGGGCAGCTGCCAGTCTCAGAGATTCGTCGAATCGCCAATAGCTTGACCGAGCTCGTACCCGCCCACAGCTTCTAGAACTTGGATGCAACTCTAGACACAGGCCACATCGAGTCCAAACGCTCAGTCAGAAGTTGGGCGTCCGGGTGCGTCAAGGAATGGAATAGGACGGTAGAGTCATACATCGCAGGTGGGCGGGAGGGACCAAGAAACATTACGACGTCACGAATCGAACGGTCATGTCAAGTGTGAGAAGGGAGGAAGTAGAATCAACAAGTACATACCAGATGAGCTCGAGAAGGGCAACTGAACCATGTTTCAAACTCCTAATCTTACAAAAAGCTACTGCACCCGAGATTCGTGATTTCATATAAACGAACCAGAGCGTCGTAACTCTAGTCCCTGTCATACTACATCGGGCTTGATTGAAAGGGCTGAGAGCAGCTGCAGAATAAGGGGGGTCTTTGGTCTTCGAATGAAGAGAATCGCGGCCGCCCAGCCACCTCCCGAGGTCATTACAGCCAACCTAGAATTGTTTTCCACAGCTCTGCTGCAATGTCCAGGTCGAGTGTGTGAAGGATTAGCCAAGTGACCACATGATCGACTCGACCGCTTTGGTTGAGGTCGCCATGAGCTTTGACGATGTTCTGTGACGACGGCGGCCAGAGATAGATAGCAAGCGAGCATGTTCTCTTCTCGCAACATCTCCTTGATGATCCATAGCATTGTGCATGAGTTTTGCTACTCGGGCGGATAGTATGACGCAATAGTAGTACTAAAAACAATGAGGACGACCAGGGTGATAACAAGAAGGACAATAATGAAGGAAAAGGTCATTACGCTGATTTCATGATGGCAATATAACGATACCACATCTTTCTTGCCCAGTGTTCAGCCATGATGTTGCTCAGCACTGTCGCTGGTCCTAGACAGGGTTGGCGGAGTGACCTAGCACGCATTAGAGATATTAAACGGAAGCCCTCGGGTTAATGTTGATTCTACTCATTGTATTTGATCTACAGCTAGCGCGAGCCTGCTGCTATGTACTTCATTCTCGTGACTAAACGCCTATCTGCTGGTTGATGATTGATTGTTATGCTCCCGTGACCCAAACCCATTCCCATTAACACCAGTGAATGTAATACAAAACCACTGAAAAGGACAGAAAAAAAAAATCACATCTCCTCACTGATACCCTCAGAAACCTGGTCCCACTCCTTGCACCATCCGAACCAGTATCTTCTGCGACACTCGGGCTCTGAAGGTGCCTTGGTAGGTGCCGTGGTCGGAGTTGCGGTCGGCGCGGAAGGGGCGGAGGTGATGAGATGCGAAGTGGTTGTTATAGGTAGAGAGGCTGTCGTCGAGACCGCGTCCTTGCATCCCCAGAAACGTCCTGGCGTCATGCAAGTGGTCGTGGCAGACTCACTTGTCGTCGTTGTTGACGTAGTAGTTGTCGTAGTGGACGTAGTCGTCGTCTTGTCCTTGCATCCAAACCATCCGGGTGTCTTGCAAGTTGACGTTGTCGACGTAGAGGTGGTGGTTGTGGGACCGCCCGTAGTCGTCGTCTCGTCCAAACATCCCCACCAGCCAGGAGTCTGGCATGTGGCGGTGCGGGTGCGAGTCGTCGATCTTGTCGACGTCGAAGACTTGGATGTGGTCGTGGTCTCGGTGCCGTTACTCTCGTACATCTTCCAGTTGACGCAGTCACGGCATTCGGGTGTCGCGTGGCATACGGGGACATTATCATACTTCTCGATCACGTCGTGGATAACCGATCGAATCTTGTGCGTTCCAATACCAACGCGCCATCCCTTGTCGGCCACTACGTCGTAGACACACTCAACTCCAGTATGGCAGGCAGACTCCATGGCGTATCCGGCGAATGAACATGTCGCAGTTGCGCCGTTGCAGGTGCCGATGTAAATGGGGTCTGCTGTGTGGCCAAAGTGGAAGGCGCCGGTATTCTGACGAGCTTGATGGACGATCTGCTCGGCTCCCGGAGGTACTGGCAAGCCCAGTCTGCCGGCAGCGAGCGCCTCTGGTACGGCTTCGAAGGTAACGACAGGCACACCGTAGGTTAACCCCAGTAAAGAGCTAACCGCGCCACCCAGGGAGTGGCCGGACAGCCAAATATTTGCATCGGGGAAGATCTCGGTGACGTTGGAGTATAGTTCCTTAGCGGCCGTATAGTAACGGTGCTCATCCTTGAGTGCTTGAACGACGCAGGTGTTGTTGCATGAATAAGTAGACGTGGCGCAGTCGCAAACTTGATGCCAGGTCCACTGTCCTTGCTGAGCACAGCAGCAGCTGAAGAACAGGTTGTCGTTGACTTTGTCATTGGTGGTGGTGCCATCGCCGTCGAACACCGCGGGGGACGTGCCCTTCAGTCCGATGACAACAGTCGAGTTCGTCGCATCGGCCCAGATGTGACCGCGCAAACCGTCGGTCTCCCAACCAAAGTCCGCACTCCTGTTGTACGGGCCACCAACTTCTTCCCAGTCCGCTTGTCCCTCTTCCTCGACGTATGCGTTCGCTGCCATCATCGCCATACTCAGCACGGTCGCCTTGTCGGTGATATTGGGTCCGGGGACTTCGTCGGTGGTCCAGGACGACGGCGACATGATGTTGACATAGCCGCGCTGTCGGGCTTCGGTGACCATGGGGTCTACGACAGACGGGCGGCGATCGACCAAGCGTTCTATCTTAAGAGGCGAGCTCCGAGCCTTCAGAGGCAGGACCCTCTCCCTCTCGAAGCCATCCTCGGCGGTCAGCCACACCTGGCTTTCGGCGTCGTTTGCGTGGCTTCGGACATCCCTCCGTCGGTGTAAGTCAGGATGACGATATGTGCCGTGATGGAAGACGTGTCGTAGTGTAAATAGGTGCTCGTCTGAAAGGGGTTGTTGTGTGGTTGGCGGCAGCAACGGTCCAGGAGGCAGTACTGCCTGTTCTTGTTGGGGAGCTTCCCCTGCGGATGTCAAGGTTGGCGATACCGCGAGGAACGATAAGAGCAGCTGGGCCGTGACTCTGCCAGCAGAAGTGCATGCGCCGCGGTTCCCTAGTTTTAGTCGCATATTTGGTGGTTGTTGTAGAATGGAGGATGGTTGACCAGAGAGCCAGGCGAAGACGGGCGACAGTCTGGTGTTGCAGATATGAATCCCGAGGTTGGGGAAGGGCGGACGGGATCAATGATGCCGACGTTGAGATGCAGAGGACTCGCGTGCCCGTTATGACAGCATCAGGTGGGCAACTGGCGGGTGTTTACGTCGCCTCCGAGTCGCGGAGGGTGCTCAGACCAGGCCTGATAACCCACTGCTGTATCCGGCAGGTCTCCGCCTCCAGATCTCTGTTAAGATCTTAGCGTAGAGGGCCGCTTTGACGATAACAGATCCCCTGAAACAGTACTCAAGACACCATGCCTCCTGATAAGGCGCAATCAGGGAAACCCACACCAGCATGTGACCATGGTCACTTCAGACAGTGCATGTCTTCTGTATTTCCAGCCAGTCGGAGGCCTGACACTCGTTCGTGTCCGCCACTTTGGGGCATCAAGGTCATCTTCAGCGGACGCTCGGTAACTGGACGATCCCGTCGCGCTCCCCAGGCACCCAGGGCGGTGCAGCCGCCATGGATACCTAATTTTTGACAGCCCGAGGCAAATCAAGCGTATTCATGCTGGAGATTGTCTACGGGGCTTAACACGGGATTCTGCAGGCAGTGTTGTGGACGGTGACCTGACCGCCCAGGTCTCTCGAGCACCTTATTGGGATACCTGAACTGCCTAAGGTACATTGACGATTTGAAAGCAGCTTTGGCTGCCTTCATCCTCTGTTTGCTGCGTTAGGCGAGAGTCGAGGATAGCATGGTGCCCAAGGTTGGATAACAGATCGAGATGGCAACATGTCTGGCCCAGGTCAGAAGGTGAAAGTACCGACCTAACCAAAACGGACGAGACGGTGAAGCATCATTCGCCCTGTAGTAGAGCGCGGCTCCTGGACACGAGGTGAAGTAGCCTGAGAGCCACTACGCCCTGCCCTGCCTAAATCAAGCCCCCTGTCATGCCTATCCGTAGCTCCCCAGTACATGCATGCACTGAAGGTCGGATCCGTCTGCAGATGACACCTTCCACCTTTTCTAGTGTTCCAATGAGACAAGAGCGGGGACGAAAGCTCCCTCAGTAGCTGCCCGTTGCTTGCGTTACGTCGCCTTGTTCATGTTGCGCTGAAGCTTCCATTCCATCTGCAAAGACATCGACTTCCACCTTGTTGCTTTTGCTTCTTCTGTGCGGGCACCGAGCAGGCCGTGCTGCCATCGCAAAGAAGCCCATACATCATTCTGTTATAGATGCGAATAGAAACATAACTGCCATCTTTGGCCATCCTGCGATCCATTATCCCTGCCAACCCGCTCCATTTATGGCATAAATCCGCCTCACACGCGACTCAACCGTCCCGCGTGCTGCCGCCAGGGATCTCTTTCCTCTGATATCGGGTTTCAAGACCGGCTCAATACTTAATGCCGCCCTGACGACAACAGGTATGCACTTCCTGAGCCCGCGACATTGGCCTGTCTTTTCGCACTCTTGCAATCTGCACGGCTGACAACGATGGCTTCTAGCACCGTCGAAACCCTCATGGCGTCCACCGGCCCATCCAAGTCTCCCGCTGCTCGGCCGAGCACCATACGAGCCCCATCATTCACTCGCCAGAGCGAGGACAGCGATCCTCTGAGAGTACCGAAGCGAGCCCAAACATTTCAGAATGGCTCTGCAACCGACCCGTTGGCCACGCCGGCCGTCCCCAGCAAGTCGAAACAGGCAGACGAACCAGAGGCCCCAGATGCCTTTGAAACACGACCCTCAACAGATAACGACGATGGCTTCGATGGCAGAGGATCTGTGGATCTGGGCGAGTTGCCAATCGAGCTTGTGAGCTTGACTGACAGGTAGCGCACCTGATGGCTTTCAACCTAGAGTACGAGGATCTGACAGAGCACAGCTTCGTCGAGTCGCTGACCACGAAACACCACCCGACGCCACTGAACATCGACAATGTTTCCCAGCTTTTCCAGGATTTCTATCAAGTCGCATCTACACACATCAACACCCATGTTTCTTCGCTGGTCTCCCGGCATAACCGGGAGGCGTCTCCCGCCCCGTCCGCGTCATCCAAGGTCTCCACAGCCAGTAGGCTTCGAGCCAAGGCAGCGTCTCTCGGCAACAAGGACAAGCCCAAAGTCCTGCCGAAGGCCGAGCCAGAACAGCAAATGATCACTGCGGAGGAGCTGGCCAACAAGAAGAAGGCTCGAAAGGCGATCGAGGCTAAGCGGGGAGTCATCGAGGAGGCCGTCGAGCGAAGGCTATGTGAGGGTATCTATCACAAGATTTATCGCCACAAGAGCACCCAAGATGAGGCGCAAGATGCCAAACTGCGGTCCAAGACTGCAGCCTTGGCCCTTGTTGGTATTGGACCCTTAGACCTTGGAATCGATCTTGGAGACGACAAGGCGCAGACACCTGAGGCGGCTGTCGAGAAAACCGAAGAAATCAAGAAGTGGCTGGAGCAGGCCAGGAGAGACCTCATCATGATGAATGAGAAGAGGTATCCGCTTGGCAAGCTTCACCATCTGAAGGCAGCTCATAAGAGCATTGTCGAGACTTTGGCGCACTTCCATCCGTCTGCTTCCGCGGATGAGATCATGCCGATGCTCATCTTCGCACTCATCACGCTTCCTCCTGAACACTTGAACGTCATAAGCGACTTGCACTTTATTCAGTACTTTAGATGGGACACCAAGCTGACGGGTGAGGCCGCGTACTGCTTGACCAATCTGGAGGCGGCCATTGCCTTTCTGGAGACGGTCGATCTATCCACGCTAAGGGCGGATGAGCTACCCCAAGGTCCTGGAAAAGGTCCGAGCCAGCCGGGGACGCCCCGCGCTGACACGTTCCCTCCGGCCTTCCCGCCCGGCTTGACGGTAACAGCGGACACAACGGTGGAGACCGCTACTGGGAATGCTACCCCAACGAAGCCGCCCGCTTCGCCCTCGGCCTCGGCCGGGCTGCGTGCTGCAGTCCAGGCTCGGAATAGAAGACTGAGCGAACTCGTCAATACGCCTGCCCAAGCCATTGGCGCTGCCAGTGATGCTGTTCTCAACACTGCTGACCAGCATATCAAGACCATTTCAACGAGCTTGGGCGATAGCTACAAGTTTCTCGTTGGCAAATTGCGGGAGTCTCAAGGGTCACCCACGGAATCGGGTCAGGGGCTTGTCGTGCCAAAAACTCTTGATGATGCCAGGAAACTGGTCAGCACCCCGCCTCCCGAGGAGGAGGGCTCAGTGAGCGGTGCCAGTTCCATTCACGGAACAGAGGATGCCGACTCCACCCGTCGAGCACCCTTACGAGAGGACAAAATGTTGAACCTCATCGGCGGACGGAAACCTAGCAGAGACCACAGTGCCGACAGTTCTCGCAGCGTGAGCAGTTCCAAGAAGGCTACGCTGCTGAAAGAGAATGACGAGAAGGGTTTGCCCACGTCGTCGCCAGCATCGGGCTCAAACCCACTCGACTCTGTGCGCAACTTTGGCAATTCGCTCTCCAGGTTCTCTGGCATGGGTATGATTCGTGGCCTTAGTCGGACTGCGTCTACGCCCGTCGTGGCCAAGGAGATGTCACCGCCAAAAGACGGTCCGGCCAAGGCAGCCGAAGGTGTCGACCTGGCAACGGTACGTTTCCCATGGGCAGCAGCTAGGATTCGAGACTAATTTTGATGCAGGCCTTCCCAGATATCGCGGCCGCTTTGCCGCCTAAGCAAGCGCCGCCCCCCAAGCCAGTGCCACAGATCAAACCACCCAACAAGCGATTCATGGAGCTCCAGAATGCGGGCGATCTCAAGCTTAACGAAGTACTGGAGCTGTTGCGTGACTACAGGAGACTGGCAAACTCGTTGAAGGATATAGGTGCATTCGAGAACCAGAAGTGAGATTATATGTGGCGGCGGCCTTGACAGGCAACTTGCGTTCATTACGAGTAGGACAGGGGCAGCATACCGGAGACATTGGCGTTTTGATATTTGATATGGGACCTGTCGGCAGTCCAGGCTACAGGTACAGCGAGGCTACACCACTGGCACATTATACAAGGAGGGTCGTGTGGTATTATTACTAGACATAGGGTTTTTACAAAGTAGCTTGAAATAAAAGAAAGACCGTCATACCCCACATCCTCCGTGGCTGATCAAGATGGGAAAGTGCTGATGCTATCGCATGAGCAAACATCCTGTGCGAGCACTTGTTTCCGGGAAGTCTCCGGGCGCCGGTGGGATAAAAGCAAGAGTGCCTCTCCGTACATTAAACATGAACATCGTCCCTGTCAATGGCACGGCCATCATTTCATGATGATTTTCCGAGGCACCAGCAAAGAAGAAGAGAAAGAAAAAGAAAAATGAAGGGTTTCTACTCTGATTTTTGGTTTTTATATGTACCTGACAGAACGACAAGAAAACAAAAGGAGTGAGAGAATATCCATTTCGCTCCCTGCGACGACAAGAGACTCGCTCGCGCCCTAAACACCCAACCAATGCTGTGGAAACGATGCTTGAACGCCCGCCTCCCTCTTCCCCAACCTCTCTCCACCTGTTGCTTCCCCCGGTTCACCCGTTTTCAGAGGCCCGGGAGCTGGGGATGTGTTTGGAGGGCCCTCGCCCAGGGAGGGATACTAATGTTTTGTGTGTGTGCGTGTGTGATGGTGGTGGTTGCGGTATATATACCTTTTCGGTTTTTGTTTGTGTGAAGTGTGTGTGGTTTTGGACATAGGAAAGACCCCCGATGAGAAGAATTTGCCTCCCTGCTTCCCAGACCGTTCCATTATTGTCCGTTGTGTGGCTGTTTTGATGCTTTTTGGCTTATTTGATTTTACGTTTTTTCCTCCCCGAGTGGTCTAGTGGTTACCGTTCAACTTGGGGTCCTTGGGCGGCACTGTGCTCGCGCGGTTAGTGCGCTCCTGGAGCACGCCGATGGGCACATTGCCAGCCTCCTTCTCGTCGTTGATCATCTTCTCCATGAAGGCGATGTAGTCGTACTGCGGCATGCCGCGGTCCTCGGAGGTGTCTGGCCCGTTGTGCGGCGGGATGATCTCAATGAGCTTGTCAATGACCTCGTCGGGTACCAGGGAGTGGCGGAGATCCATCTCAGTAACGTAGGGCTTGCCATCGGCGACCTCACGGAAGGACTGGAAGACCTGCTCGGCGGTGTTTTGGTCCTCGGTCACGTCAACCATGAAGCGGATGAACTGCTCGAAAGTGACGTGGTCGCGGCCCTTCGAGGTATCCATGAAGTAGTCGTGCATCTCATCCTCGGAGAAGACGAGGCCAAGGGAGGCAAGGGCGGCGCTGAATTCGAGTTCTTGGAGTGAGTTGGTGTCGTCCCGGTCAAAGTGGCGGAAGACAGACTCAAACTCCTCAAGCTGAATGGGCGTCAGGTTGGTCATGTTGCGAGCGACCATCTGGTTGTCGAGGAAGGAAAGCTTCTTCTGCACCGAAGACTTGACTAGGCTGTGCTCATAGACCAACTCATCGTAGGTGTAAGTGGTGAAGTCATTCTCCTCAATGTTGGCCTCCTGGCACTTGGCGTCCACTGCAGCAATAGTGTCGAGATACTTGTCGAGAGGGGGGAGGTTGTCGCTGAGCTTGCGGACGTGGTGCAGTTGATCCTCAACATCACCGTCCAGACCTGAGATTGCCAGTTGCATGGTATTCAGAGCCATGGCAAAATCGTTGGCCTTGTCGGCGAAAGATTTGCGGAGGGCGTTCTTGATGCTGCCTTGAAGTTAGTACGAGAATCGTTACACTCTGGAAAGATGCAACACTCACTCTCTGATGGTTTCGTTGATCAGCTGTGCCCGCCTCATCTCCGTTTGCGCCAGAGTTGACCATTCCTTCTCCATCGTCTCCAGCGACAACTCTGGTGGGGGGTCATACGGCCGCAGCCTGTACGTGCCCAACTTCGTCTTGATGTTGCCCAACAGGGTGGCGAGCTCGCTCTTCTCGGCAACCCAGTCTCTCTTCTTACCCCTCTTGAACGCCGCGAACTCGTTGGCTTGAGCTTTGGCATCGGCATACGTTCCTTGAAATGTAGCCTGCTGCCACTTCTCAACCTGCTCCCTGATCTGCCTCAGAAGCTCTCTCATGCGCCTCTCGTACGCGCTTTGCATCTCCCAAGCGCCAGCCATATTGTTGACAAACTTCTCCACGCGACGTCCCGCATTCTCGACCTTCTCCATCTGAGAGAAGGCGTGGAACCAGTAGGCGATGTAGGTCATGAGTGACCTCTCATCGGGCTTGGCAACGTCACACACATCCTCAACATCCAGCAGCTTAGGAATACCAATCTCCTTGTGCGCGATATCGAAAGCCATCTGCATGTTTCCCCGACGGTCCGACTTGTCGAGGGCGTCGTAGTCGATCAGGTCTGGTCTGTGAATATCGAGCAGGGCGCAAAAGGCGAGACCGTCGTTCCAGCTGCCGCTGAAGTCGCGGACCTCCACCTCGTCGTAGCAAGCTGTCTTTCTTTGACACCACAGGAGCAAGCCCTCCTTGGCTGTCATACCCTCCTCGTTGATGTCACTGATTGTGAACCGCAGAATGAGTGTCCAGATCAGACCAAGGATGATTTTCTGGTTGCCATCGACGACATCCTCGGCACCGATGTTGGTCATCTGAATGCCCCTGGACTTGATGAAATCCAAACCGGTGTTGACATTTTCGAATCGTTGAACGCGAAGCTTCGGCTTCGCCGCGTAGCGTCCCAGTGTGTCGTTGGACAGGCTTTCTAGCAAGTGGATGAGGATAACCTGCGCAAGCAATTTCTGTTAGCCAAGAGAACCCCGCAATTCTGGGAATAGGGGCTTGAAACTTACACCATCGCTGAGATCACGCACGAGATCCTTGACTTCGAGTGAACGAGCCTCCAACTTGGTGTTGAGCCTGGTAAGAAAATACACATATCAGTAACTGATCGTCACCACCACGGACAGAACCAGGGTCTTTTTCTCGGGTGGGGTCCGGCTCGTACCATTTGGTAAAGGTCTTTTGCTGGACCGTGATCCATTTCTGCTGTTCAGCAAACGCCATTCTCGTCAAGCCCTGGTCATGCGGCGGCTCAATGGCAGCGAGGGCATCGGCGGGGGAGGATCCGGTGGCAGAGCGGAATCGGTTCTTCTTGGCGACGCTCTCCTTGCGAGTTAAAGCGAGGCTGCTGCTTCCAGATCTCTGCAGGCGCTGCGCATGCAACTCCTTTTTGTCTCGTCGGCTTCGCGGGCTCGGTGTGGTGCTGGCGGAGCTGTTTGTACGGAAACGCGAGTCGGGGGAGGACTTTTCTGGAGTCGAGTGCTCGGTGTTGGTCGGTGTGGTCGGGGTCGTGGAGGCGGGTGAAGATGTAGAGGTGTGGCTGCCGGTGGTGGATTTGGTGCCGGCCGAGTGGTCGTGTAAACAAAACTCGGGGAATTCCTCGTTGCACTGGACGTTGCCGGGCAGACTCGAGCCTGACAGTGGGCGCTGCCCCTGAGGGCCTCCCCCGGTGGACGTCATTTCGGGCGATTCTAGTGGCTCGCTAAGTCGACTGGCAGCGCTCGTCCGCTGCAGGCGCCGGGATTTCGATAGTGATGTGGCTTATCGATAACGGCCCAACTGCCGGTCTGCTAGGATGAGGGGGGGAAACGTTTCTTCTGGACGTCTTCTAAGGGTGCCTCTTTTAGCAGGTGAATGGAATGTTGTGGGTGAATATGTCTGTGTCACTTACAGCTAAAAGACACTAAGGTTGGTTAGCAGGTTCAATGCGTGTTGAAAACAAAACAGGCTGGCAACACGGCAACGGCGAGAAGAATATCGAGGAAATCAGTCACACCACAAGCCGCAATAGGGGAGACTTCGCAGTTTATACCATCCATCGGATTCCCTCCAACGCATTCCAACGCCTTCAGTCTCTTCTCAAGTACAGACGAAAGACGTCGCGCGGCGCCAACAGAGCGAGGTCTCCCCCAGGCGCAAGATCCCTTCTGAAACAAGAGCCTGTCTCCCGTCCCTCCACTCCACGATCAGGAACGCGCCCCTTTCTCCCATGTCTCCCACAAGGACCCCGTTGATCCCTCCGCTAAATCGGCCCTCGACGAGTGCTCGAGTCGTCACTGTCGCCGTCGCCCTCGTCACCCCCAGCGCCAACGGGCCCGCCCCCTCGTCCCACTGTCTAGGCCACTCATGCATGCCATAATGCTTGAAGCTGATCGGCAGGGATCCCCAAGGGTGCCATGGAGGTCGTGACTTCCAATTCTGGCCGTCGCGAAGCCTCTTCGTCGTCGCGGATAAGGCAGTTGCAAGAGATAGGGGGAGGCTTGCAGGTCTTGTCTTATGCTATTCGCCGGGCCCTCTTAGTTGCCCATCCTTGAACAATGGCCTCAATGGCCCGTTCTGGCTTTTCTGTCTGCATTCTTGGAACATTCTCCCCTTCAGCCACTCTCCATTTTGTGGGGGAAACCGCCGACAAAACGGCGAACCGCTCGAGGATCGAAATTCCTGTGACGGGGATCAGTTCCTCTATCCGCAACGTCGTCTATCCCGTGCCGCCGGTCTCCCGCTGTAATCCTCCGAGAGACCCTCGCGCGGTGGAGAGAAAAGGTCGAGGACGCATGAATGCACCGCGGGTACTCTGACGAGGCTCGCGTCAAAGAGCTCAGACGGAGATTGGCAAGGACACTTTGCCCAGATCCCAAATCTTTTAGTTTCACAGGCCTGGACATGGCCGATGCTGTTGCTGGTGCTAGCACGCCCGTCTCGTGGCCTCTGCGGACAAGAAGAGGCACGAGGGCCATTTTGCCGGGCGTCTGAGCCAGATTGCGACACGTCCCGCCCCTAGCCGAGACAACGAGCATGAGATGAAGAATGATGAGGTCAGACTTTTGGTCTGAAGAATGAAAAAAGGCATGCAGCCCGATACCGAGGCCAGATCTGTCAGCACGGCACACAGGTGGCAGAATGAGACGGAATTCGCACTTTTCCTCTGTTGGAATGGTGCTTGCTGAGTTAGATGCAATCTTCAGCAGATAAGATTGAAGTGTGTTGCTCCATGACTTTCAGATGCAAGTTGGAAATCGTCTTTGAGACGAGCCAGTTCAGTTGCATTCTACATCGCTAATCTCGACTTGGCTTCGCTTAAAACTGTCTAACTGTGGGCACCCGAGAGGACAAGCCCGTATGCAGCGATCTTGAAAACGGCTTCAGACATAAGACATCCTGAATATGCAGGAGCTTTTGTGTCAACGGGCAAAACACACTGTGAATCTTCTTGCGGCGTGTCAAGTATGAGCTGCGCCTCTTTCGGGTTGCTTGCGCTGAGTCGCAAGTCTTACACCTAAGGCTGATGACTAAGACGACGTCGTTTTGGGGAATTCGAGATTGAGAACCTCACCGGTCCGGATTTCGTCATCCAGGAATGGGGTTTCGAAGGCAAAAATGGGGTATTCACTTGCGAATAAAGCCAGATATTTAGACGATAAACAGCCGGTCGGATCGATGGACAATCGAATGCTGAAAGCCAGTTGGTCCTCCACTCCTCGGCAAAAACAAAACTTTTGCCGACGGCAAAAACCAGCATTTTCACCGAGCCAAATTGTCGGGACTGCTGCACCGAACCACTTGGTCTATGGCACGCAGATTTCAGAAGCACTCCAGGCGCTGTAGCGGGCTTTGACGCCATCGGGTTGGCAATTCCGCACTATTTACTGGCTGTCCCTGCAGGGGATTAGTGCTTAAAGCCGAAATCGGGACCAACGTCACCCAAATCTCGAACCTCACGCAACTTTTTTGATTTCTTCAACCCGCTGGGTCCTCAGTCTTTCAAAACCTAGCCAGGACACACAAGAGAGCTGAGCGCGGCTGTTCGGTGCCCCCTTTCATCCCCTCTTCTTTCCTTGTGTCCCACAGCCACATCAAAGTCATAATGGCCTCTAGATCAAGGATTCAGCCCCTCCTCCGGGCCGCTGCCCGGAGGCAAACACTGCTGAGCGCCGGCAGCCGGCATCCCGCCATGCGGCAGATCTCGGCCCCGGCCGCTACCGCCGCTGCCGCCCGGTGTCTCTCGACCACGGCCGTGAGATGCGCGCAGGACAAGAAGGAAGTCAAGCTCACTGCTGCCGCCTATCCGGATCTGAAGCGGGACTCGCGCTTTGCCGAGGTGACGGATGCTCACGTCGCCTACTTCAAAGACCTCCTGGGCCCCTCCGGCGTTGTCGATGGTGTCACCACCGACGCCGCAGACGACCTCGCGGCTTTCAACGAGGACTGGCTGCGCAAGTACCGCGGCCAGTCGCAGCTTGTCCTCAAGCCCGCGTCAACAGAAGAGGTCAGCAAGATTCTCAAGTACTGCAACGAGCACAAGCTCGCCGTCGTGCCCCAGGGCGGCAACACGGGTCTCGTCGGTGGCTCTGTCCCCGTCTTTGACGAGATTGTCATCAACATGAGCCGCATGAACCAGATCCGCTCCTTTGACGACGTCAGCGGCACCCTCGTCGTCGACGCCGGCGTCATCCTCGAGGTCGCCGACCAGTTCCTGGCCAGCAAGGGCTACATCTTTCCCCTCGACCTGGGAGCCAAGGGCTCATGCCACGTCGGCGGCAACGTCGCCACCAACGCGGGCGGTCTGCGTCTGCTCCGCTACGGCAGCCTCCACGGCAACGTGCTCGGTCTCGAGGCCGTCCTCCCTGACGGCACCGTTGTCGACGACCTGTGCACCCTGCGCAAGAACAACACGGGCTACGACCTCAAGCAGCTCTTCATCGGCGGCGAGGGCACCATCGGCATCATCACCAAGGTCTCCATCATCTGCCCGCAGCGCTCCCAGGCCGTCAACGTCGCCTTCTTCGGCCTCGAGTCGTACGAGAAGGCCCAGCAGGCCTTCAAGGCCGCCAAGGGCCAGCTCGGCGAGATTCTGTCTGCCTTTGAGCTCATGGACGCCCGCAGCCAGGACCTCGTCCACGCCGTCAGGGGCAACAAGCGGCCTCTGGAGGGCGACCATCCGTTCTACTGCCTTGTCGAGACCAGTGGTTCTAACGGCGACCACGACTACGAGAAGCTGGAGAAGTTCCTCGAGGACGTCATGACCAACGAGATCGTCGAGGACGGCGTGCTCGCGCAGGACGAGACGCAGAGCAAGGCTCTCTGGAGCTGGCGCGAGGGCATCCCCGAGTGTCTGGGCCACTGGGGCGGCACGTACAAGTACGACGTGTCGATCCCACTCAAGGAGCTCTACCAGCTCGTCGAGGACACCAAGGTCAAGATGGAGGCGGCCGGGCTGGTCGGTGACACGGACGAGTTCCCCGCCATCGGCGTCGTCGGCTACGGCCACATGGGCGACTCGAACCTGCACCTCAACGTCGCCGTCAGACGGTACGACAAGCGCATCGAGAAAGTCCTCGAGCCGTTCGTCTACGAGTGGATCCAGGAGCGCAACGGCAGCATCAGCGCCGAGCACGGCTTGGGCGTGGCGAAGAAGGCGTTCATCGGCTACAGCCGAAACGAGAGCATGGTTGGCCTGATGAAGCAGATCAAGAATCTCTATGACCCGGTAAGTGGATTCTCGGTTCCTTTCTTTTCTCCTTCCTTCTTCCCGACGGGGCAGATTCGTTTACCCTTCCGTGCCGTTCGTGTAAGACGGCGAATGTGACCCCCATTTGTCACTCTGACTCTCACTTGCTGATGATGATGACTCCCCCCGCCGCCGTGTGCTGCCCCCCCCACACGATGCTGCCTGTCACTGCCTCCCCTCCCGCATAGAATATTGCCCATCAGCCCTGCCTGCCTGGCGTGTGAAAGGAATGCTGACGTTGGGCCAATTAGAACGGCATCATGAACCCTTACAAATACGTCTGAGAGGGCGCCAAGAAACGATACCCCCCATCCCTGAACGGAGACGAGTCCGGCTGCCTTAGCCTTTCGGGCCTGACGTCTGGAAACGGTTTGTTGACGCGTGGTTGGAGCCCACGCCTGTGACACCGGCTGGGTTCCCAGCCAACCAATGGCCACCACCCTCTGGAAAGAAAGAAGGCAATGTGGTTTTGTAAAAGAAAAAGAAAATCAGGTGTGTCGTGTGAGCGAGGCTACGGTCGGTGTGTGTGTGAGCCGGCGCGCGGCGCTCGTGTGCGTATGTGTGGGCATGACTGACTGCGCACTCTCAAAAGCGCCCTCTCGTGGTGGTTTAGAAGACATGACTCCCAATCGGGACATATTTTGAGATTTTTGTCTTACAGAGGGAGAAGAAAGTGCCTCGGCAAGCGTGATTTAGTAGGATATCACACGGCACACACGAAATGCACACTAGATTTATCATCATCATCACCAGAGAGAAGTGAGGGGAATAAAAGAACACAGCCATGAAAAATGTCCAAATCCATCACAATCTGACGATCATCCGCCAATCCTCGGAGCGCCGAACCATGCCCGGGGGACGGGATTGACTTGGATCGGACATGTCTAAGATCGGACGTTGACGAAAACGTGATGCGATCAGTCGGTCAACCCCAGTTCAACAGTCCCCCCAGCCTCAACCGCAGCGGCCCCATGGCGTCCCGAGGACAGGTCTCAGCCCTTTTCCCAGCCCTGGGGGAGAGGGGAGGAGGGGAAGGGGAAGGGGAAGGGGACTGATGACTCTACGTTCCAAGGACAGTAGTCACATACCATAGTATTGATGGGCAACGACGTAAGCACGTCCATTGGCTACGGTACGGCCGCCCCGAGCATCTCCCAAGGTGAGGGCGAAACACCAATGACAATCGCGCCGTCGCCGACACCCGAAGCCCCGCACACCCGCAGACCGGCGTCTCTGGTGTCTGGTGTGATCGTCCCTGCCTGCTGTTCTGGCAGGCGGTGTCAGGATTGGGACTCGTGTGTCTCTCGGCTGCTGCAGTGCTTTTCTGTTTCTCTTGTTTCCCCCCCTTGTCTCGAGGGGATGGTGCCTGAACCCACGTCGTCCCCCGGCCGGCCATTCCGCACCGACTGGCTGACAGTGCCCTGGCAGAAATCTTACATGCTCAACTCTCATTTGCCCCTTTACTGAGGATACTGAGTGCGGCACTGCGACTTGCCAACCTCTCCCCTCAGCACTCTCAGCGGCCGCACCATGTCAGCCTCCGAGCGACCAATCCGGAACCAGGGCCCGTATGTCTCGTGGGGCCTCCGAGCCCGACCCCCTGTCGTCGGTCTGCAGCCCTACGGAGGCAGCTCCTAGGGGGGACGTGCACACCGTAGTTACCGGGGAGGAGGAGGAGCCGAGGAGGACATGGTGAGATGGTTTACACTTTTTTGTTTGCTTTTTGATGTTAGTCCCGCCTGTCAAGTCTCAGGTCGCACTTCCAACGATCCAAGCTTGGCCAGTCGATGCTGTCATCCTTCACCGGGTGATTGACTTGATTCCCACACTTGCGCATTCCCACGCGCCGCATATACGTAGGCACCCTCTTCAAAGACACTGATCTGATACAATCATTTTCCCCATCCAGGGGCCCGGTCTTGGCCACGGATTTGCGCTCCTCGGTTCGATATCGAGGAACGAAACTAGAACTAGATTGATAGCCTCCGCCGATGCCGTCTCATGCAAGGAATCAGAACCGGAACATCATGTTCTCGCAAATCGAAGCTCATCGTGCCTCGGCCGGGGGAATCGTGATGCTCTATCTACCCGCGCCCTGCCTCCGATTCTAACCAAAGGGAGGCATATATTTGATCGTCTCGGAGCGGCCTGCCTGCATACGCAGCCGCAGCCATCTAATTCGCCCAAGCTGTCCCGGGTGTTCAGTTCCCTTGCTCCCAACTGTCCATACACCGTCATGATCCACACTCGGTAGGGCTGCAGCACACCATCCACCAGGTTATCCCGCGAACCATTGTTTGCCTAACACGGTCCCACAGACGTCGGCACTCGCCCACGTAAGAATCTCCCACTCCGCCATCCTGGACCACGGGAGACCTCTTGACGTCCCGCTGCGGCTGTGTTGGGGCATGATATATACCGGGCCTCGTGCGCCTGCCTTTCCGCGTTCGTCGTCTTGAAGAGGCTAGGCCAGCTATGGGCATTGCGTATCTTCCAACGTTGAAGTTTGAGATTTTGATTTGTCACCATGGTTGGAGTCCGTGGTAAGTATAAGGGGTGCGAGACATGCAGGGCCCGGCGAGTTAAGGTAAGCCCTTAGAGACCCTGAAGAGCGCCTCTTGGGAGAGACAACAGCTGACGGCTCGATGACTGCCTTAGTGCGACAACGAACGACCGTACTGTCGGAAATGCATCGACAGCGGCCGCGAATGCGCTGGGTACGAGCGCGAGATGGTATTCATCACCGCAACCATCGACGACGGCGGCCGTTGCTCGTCTCACCCCCCCCGACAGGTATCCGCGTCCAAGAAGTCTCCGAAAGCAAAAGCTGCCGAACAAACGGCGCCTCGCCTTGCACCAACAGAGCCGCTAACACCCGCGTGGGATGACTTGATTTCCTTGTCTGAGAACGGCGTTGTGTACTCGGTGCAGATTGCGACTCTGCATGCCAGGCTGCAGAACGTCTTGCGAGGCGAGGAGGACCGCAATCGATTCAGCTTTCCCATTGCCTTTCCACCATACCTACCCATCGACGTGGAAACCTGGGACAACGGAGGTGACACGGACCTGGCTGCGCAGAACATGATCAGCCTCTTGCCTGCCGGTAACGTCGCCGGTCCACCAGATGGGATATGCGCATTTCTGTTCGAGGTGAGCGGATCTGAGTATCTCCAGAGAGGAAAAAACTGCTAACATGCAGCAGCAAAACCCAGCTTATCTCGTGACGAACGGCATCACCCCCTGGGGCTTACCCCAGGAGAACCAAGATGTAGTGAAGAAGTTTGGGCCGGAACAATTCAAATACTTTCCGAATCACCATTTCTTCGTCAGAGTGTACAGGTGCAATGCGGTAAGGAGCCAAGAAGCACTGTTGTACCGCCAGCGGCTAATTTGTAGGACAAGATCATTCTTGCCCTTCTTCATAGGAAAGCGACCTTCTTATCCTCATTTGAGTGGTGTACAATCCCATGGGAGATGCACCCCAAGAGCATCTTTGACAGACTTTTCGACGTCATCGTCCATCTGCCTGGCATCTTTGCTCGAGTCGACCGCACCATCCCATTCGCTGCAACTTTGCAACGCCGACTGAAAGCGCAGGAACTTTTGAGCAGTTGCTTGCAGGTTGAACAGCAGCTGGAGGAATGGCATACGTTCGCACGCTCCCCGACCCTTGAGCATCCGTATGCGTACTGGATCGAAGAATCGGACGATCAAGATGCGCAACAAGTTCCTTTCGCCAACCCTTTTGTCGACAACTTCGCATTCAAGGACGGGATTACCGCCGTCATGTTTCTGTACTACTGGATGACGCTGTTGCTCCTCCATCGGTGTATCGAGAGTCTGCACCACGCCATATTTCAGCCAGTCATCGAGGATTTTCCGAATATGTACCCGGATCTGCCGCCACATCTACAGATCAATCTAGCGAGATATCAGCAGCGTCGGGAATTCGCGGCCAGAGTGTGCCGTGCACTGGACTTTGCCCTCAACACAACAGTACAGCCCGACTTGCTCGTTGCTCCTCTCGCAACGGCTTTGGAGTTTTACCGAGAGCTCAACTCATCCTCGCGGGATGGAGAGCTGGAGATCATGTGGTGCGAAGGCTTCAAGCTGAGGCTGGCATCGAAGGGACAAGATATTGCCAATGTACTCCAAAGCAGGCAGTGGGCCGACCTGGCGAGATTTTGAACGGAGCGGGCTCCTTGTTTTCGATGGCGCTAGGTTGACGCTGGCAACCAAAATTCCTACACGGCTGTAGACAAAACGGTGGAGGTATTGGGATACACGGAATTGATTTGGCTGCGTGGTGTTGACCGGATGCTTTCAACATTATTTTATCGAGGACCCAGCGGTCGTGGTGGTTGCGCGATGGACTGGCCGCCATCGTGGGAGAGTATTATTTTGTAATATATCATAGGCTGCTTCTGACGCCAGAGTCATGACGACACGGCGAAGAACACACCCGCTGCAGCTGAATGCCTCTTAGAAATGTAAGATTTGTCAGATTGTTGCAAGATTCTTGAAGTCGCCGCTTTCGAAGGGGAGAAAACAGTGCAAGGCTTGTCGTGACTTGAACCTCCCGTCGTCAGTGTACTTGTCATGGAGGACCTGCTTCAGTTCACAAGCAGGTAACTAAGCTGCCCGCGTGTGAATACTGAGATGGGGGGGAAATCTGGTGTAGCTGTGCACGGACCATATGCAGACCTGATCCTAGGAGTTCCCCTCGCTGAGCGTGATGGCGGTGGGCGGGAAGGTCCATTACCCGGACTTTCCCCGGCGGTACAGAGCTCCTGGAGCTACTCAGCCTTCCATGCCAGCGCCAGCAGGTACCGAAGCTTCGTCAGACCTGCAGCCTGCCTACCTTACCTCACCTAGTACTCCATCCATCCTCCACCGACCGCACCCCTTCCATCCACGGCGATTGTCCCGCAGTAACGAACATCTCGCCGAACTGAACAAAATCAAACAACTCCTTTTCTACCAGCCGTCATTCAGCAAAGATGGCTTCCGGCTACGATAGAGCATTGTCTGGTACGTCGCCCTGCCTGTCCGTTAATTGCAATGTGTTGAGCTAACCCACCGCAAACAGTCTTCAGGTCCGTCAACATCTCCCTCGACCCTGCCCAAGCCCGCCAACTAACTTGCACAGTCCCGATGGACACGTCTTCCAGGTCGAATATGCCGGTGAGGCCGTCAAGCGAGGTAATAATGCGCGCCCGCCACATCCCAGGGCGAACTCCAGCTCACTGTTATCATAGGAACGTGTGCGGTCGGCGTCAAGGGCACCGATGTTGTCGTTCTCGGATGCGAAAAGCGATCAGCCATGAAGCTGCAAGACACCCGAATCACCCCGTCCAAGATCCAGCTCCTCGACACCCACGTCTGCCTGGCCTTCGCTGGCTTGAACGCCGATGCCCGCATCCTTGTCGACAAGGCGCGGTTAGAGGCTCAGTCCCACAGACTCACTGTCGAAGACCCCGCCTCGATCGAGTACATGACCAAGTACGTCGCTGGTGTCCAGCAACGGTACACGCAGAGCGGTGGGGTCCGGCCATTCGGTATCAGCACCTTAATTGTCGGCTTCGACAGCGGCAGCAAGGTTCCCCGCCTTTACCAGACTGAGCCTTCTGGCATCTACTCGGCATGGTATGTTCTTGGCCTAGAAACTTGCGTGAAAGCACCATGCTAACCCTCTTACAGGAAAGCCAATGCCATTGGCCGTTCAAGCAAGACGGTTCGCGAATTCCTCGAGCGCAACTACAAGGAGGACATGGACAGGGAGGCTACCATCCGCCTGGCTATCAAGTCTCTCCTCGAAGTTGTCCAGACTGGAGCCAAGAACATCGAGATTGCTCTGATGGCTCCGGGAAAGACAATCGAGATGCTCCCGGTAGAGGAGATTGAGAACTACGTCAAGAACATTGAGCAGGAGAAGCAAGAGGAGGCGGCCAAGAAGAAGACTGGCCGGACGCCAGGAACCGGAAGCGCGGCCATCCTGACGAGAGGCTCCGGTGACGGTGACGAGTAAAGGCATGAAAAGGCGTTGGGTTCGCGGATAGACGACACTGATGAGGGTATCAACCAAATACCATTGTATTACCACCTCTAGACATGCCGTGGGGAATCTACTAAAAACGGTGTCCATAAAATCGCTTGCTGTCACACAAATGCCCAACTAACCTCCAACTCAACCCAACTTGTCCGCATCGTCGGTAGGGTCGAATATCGACTTTCCTTCGACTTGACGGACACGCTCGTCCTTGATCATGCGGCTGTCCTTACGGGCGTCCTCGCCCTCGACAGAGATGGCGGCCTTGGGAGTGACAGCGTCGATGACGAAGTGGTTATCGCAGTGTGGGCAGTATTCGTCGGATTCCTCAAACTCTTGCGCGTCCTTGCGGAAGCACTTCTTGCACTTCTTACAGGCGAAGGTCATGTCGAAGGTTTGCATGAGAGGGTGCCTCTCCTGCTCCTGGTGGCACTCGGCGCAGTCGAACCATTTCTTGCCTGTATGGGAAAAGCGATTAGATGTGTCTTTCCCAGGATGGGGAATTCTTCGGCGGCGTACAGCATGGTGAGCGGATGGCGACTTGCGCGTTCAGGACGTGTTTGCTGTCACGAGCTATTAGCTGGCGGTCAGGGGTCGAAGGCTCGATGGAGCGTACCACATGGTGTATGTTGTTCTTCTGCGTTAACCGCGATTTAAGTCGAATGATTATCTGTCCCGTAGTTCCAGGTTCTTCACTTGTCTTGCACAATCTGGCCAGCGGTTTCGGGGGATATGCAACTTTTGGTGGTGGTCTGGAGGTGAGAAGGTTCCACCAAATATTTGGGCTGCTGATAAATTTGGCGGGGTCCTGGCTTGTCGCCTCCAGTGCCTGATTCTTCCCGCTGCACACCCCGCCGACTGGTGGGGGATGAAGTAGAACGACGGCACTGGTTTTTTGCCAATGAATGCGTAATTCCAGAAAATATGACCATTGCTTGAGAAGTCTTTCAACACTTGCAAAGAGACTCAATACTGTATTCTCAAGTAATTATTTCCCGATCAAAGTTCTTGCTTATGTATTTGCACTCGTTTCTGTAGTGTTGGCATCAGCATATCACCGCGTTTTTCTCTCCCAGTATTCGACCAAGGAACATGATACAGCAAATACACATCGTCTCATAGTTTCGGAACGAAAATTCGATCGAAGGCATCTACTAGATAGCTACGAGAAAGGTAGACAGGCACCTAACCGACTGTCTGTCACTGAGTGCTTTCACCTGGGACCCTGGCAGGTGGGGCACGCCAAAGCTGGAGTGCAGGAGCCCATCCAATAACTTGCCTTGCCTGCCTGCCTTGTCTGCCTGGGCCTGTCCGGGTGTTGCTGCTTACCTACCTGGTACTTTAACACAGGACCCATTTGCAGGCTACATCATTCGCCTCTGCACATTCTCTCTTCACATCATTTCTCTACATCTTTGCGACGCCCGATATCCCACGACATTCATCCGCCACGATGCCGCCGAAGAGGAAGGCTCAAGGAGCCGTCACCGGCAGCCTCAAGGCAGGAAAGGGCTCGGCGGTGTCCACGCCAGGGGGCGCTACCCCCAACAGGAGCGTCGCTAGTGATAATGAATCCTCCGTGGTAGATCCCATCAGCGAATCCGAAGATGAGAACCTCGAGAAGAATGTCGACAAGTTCTCCGTCGACGCCTACCTCGACAGACCAAAAGCAAATGGACAAGAGTCCATGTCGGCGCTGTTCAAGAAGAAGCGCGACTTCTCGTGGCTCCAGATGAAACCCGACTCCACGAACCGCCCTCTCTACATCGACCCAGCAAAGGGGCGCATCTTCTTGGAGAGCTTCAACCCGCTTGCCGAGCAGGCGCAGGATTTCTTGATCACCATCGCCGAACCGATTTCGCGACCGTCCTTCATACACGAATATGCCCTCACGACACACAGTTTGTACGCTGCCGTGTCGGTTGGCTTGTCTCCTGGCGACATCATCAACACCCTGGACCGCTTCTTGAAGATGCCTTTACCGGAAAGCATTCGCAAGTTTATCGAAGGCTGCACACAAAGTTTCGGCAAAGTCAAGTTGGTGCTGAAGAACACTAAATACTTTGTCGAGAGTACCGATCCGGTGATTCTGCAGAAGCTTCTGAAGGATCCAGTCATTGGACCTCTGCGAGTTCACGGAAACGAAGAGATCACAACAACGGCTGCTCCTAAGCAGGGGCCCCTGGTCATTCCAGGCACCGCTAACGCCGCAGGTGTACGACAGGCCGAGGAGCAGAAGGCTAAGGGTCGAGAGGGTGATGCTCAAGCTCAGGATAGCGAAGTCTACGCAGCGTTGAACGACGACGACGACGATGACCAGGAAATTACCCATGCTTTCGAAATCTCGGACGATGCGGTGGAGACGGTACAGAAGCGATGTCTTGAACTGGAATACCCGGTGCTGGAGGAATACGACTTCCGCAGAGACGAAGCCAACCCGAATCTGGAGATTGACTTGAGACCTGGCACGCTGATTCGACCGTACCAAGAAAAGAGTCTGTCCAAGATGTTTGGAAACGGCCGAGCAAAGAGTGGTTTGATCGTCCTTCCCTGCGGTGCTGGAAAAACGCTTGTCGGAATCACGGCAGCTTGCACTGTGAAGAAGGGTGTCATTGTCCTCTGCACTAGCTCCATGTCGGTTGTGCAATGGCGAAACGAGTTCCTCAAGTGGTCAAATATCAAGCCGGAGGATATTCAAGCCTTTACATCCGACAACAAGGGCGCGATTTTCCCTGGTAACACGGGTATCATCGTTACTACTTACTCCATGGTGACGCAAACTAGAGAGAGGTCTCACGAGGCGAAGAAGATGATGGATTTCCTTCAGACCCGAGAATGGGGTCTAATGCTTCTCGACGAGGTTCACGTTGTGCCTGCTAATATCTTCCGCAAGGTCACGTCGTCTATCAAGACGCATTCCAAACTAGGACTTACTGCCACACTTCTTCGTGAGGATGACAAGATTTCGGATTTGAACTTCCTCATCGGACCCAAGCTGTACGAGGCCAACTGGATGGAGCTGTCCGAACAGGGACACATTGCCAAAGTGCAGTGCGCTGAAGTTTGGTGCCCAATGACCGCGGAATTCTACGACGAGTACCTCAAGGCCTCGGCGCGCAAGAGAGCGTTGCTTTACATCATGAATCCTCGCAAGTTTCAGGCTGCTCAGTATCTCATCAACTATCACGAGTCGCGCGGAGACAAGATTATTGTCTTCTCGGACAACGTCTACGCATTGAAGATGTATGCCGAGAAGCTCCAGAAGGTGTACATCTACGGAGGTACAGGTCAGGCCGAGCGCATGAATATTCTTCAGAACTTCCAGCACAACCCGCAAGTTAACACTCTTTTCCTTTCAAAAATTGGAGACACGTCCCTCGACTTGCCCGAGGCCACTTGCCTCATCCAGATCTCGTCGCACTACGGTTCCCGTCGTCAAGAGGCGCAGCGTCTCGGCCGTATTCTCCGAGCCAAGAAGAGAAACGAGGAGGGCTTCAACGCCTTCTTCTACTCCCTCGTCTCTAAGGACACACAGGAGATGTATTATTCCTCCAAGAGACAGGCTTTCCTCGTCGACCAGGGCTACGCTTTCAAGGTGATCACACAACTCGCCAACATTGAGAAGACACCTGGCCTCGCATATGCGGCTGCGAGTGAGAGACGCGAACTGTTGCAGAAGGTGCTGATCGAGAACGAGGCCGGCGGCGAGGACGAAGTTATCGATGACTTGTTCCATAGCGGCAACATGGGTCGTGCCCCGGCCAGAGGCAAGAAGAAGGCGGCGGCGCGGAGGACAGCAGGTCTGTTGGGAGATCTCTCTGGTGGCCAGGACATGGCGTATATGGAGCAGAACAAGAGGGTCAAGCTCAAGAAGGCCAAGGCCGAGAGCAGCACCTTCTTCAAGAAGATCCAGAGGGAGAAAGCTAAGCGCTAAAATGTATAATGAACACGGTCGAGGCGTTTTGGGGGGGTTACGGGATCACGCGACAGAGCGCGGTTTGCTCGGTGTACTACTATAGAGAAGACTATATAAACGTTCTTCAACAAGAATGCAGTCACATTCATTGCCTTCGTTTGCAAGGCGGCTCTGCATCGGTAGCTAGACTACCAAGATTGGAAATATTACTCTGCCCAGGAGGTTGGACGTTTGTCACTCTGTGACCTTTTCTCCTTGCTTGTTTTTGGATGAACAACCTGCGTGGCCGATCATGGGTGACTGCGTCGTCCGGTGAGATTTGCTTCTGTACGAACGGCTGTATTGAGCACTTCATAACAAACTCCCGAGACTCGCCACGAGCAGAAGAACCATTTGGGTTGGGTAAAAGCATTCATCCACCTTGTCAACCCTTGATTGTATTTGTCTGAGATAGGGGCCTGCAGATGCCGTGCTTCGGTGATTGAGGCATGGTCTAGACACAGCTTCATTGCAATTCCGATATCAAGGCTTTCCGAGTCAAGTTGCTTCTTTCATTTGCCAGCCGCCGGCATTGAGCTCGTGTTGCTAGGTTACTCGGTCTGTCCACTCAGACCGGTGTCCATGTTCACCGTCACTTGTTCGGGTATCCCGCACGGAAGGAAGGGTAGTAAGAAAAAAAATAGGGGGTCGAAAGGGAAGTGTTCTCCGGTCCCTGTCGGTCGGTCAAGGGCTCTATGCGTAGGGTTGGAAACAGAAGCTTCCGCTAGAGGATCGACAAGCTTCCGTGGGCGGATGGCCGGGTACTATCGGTCGGCTGCAGAGATTGGCATTGCAAATCCGATGGGCGTTTCTTATTTTGTCGTGTCAAGAAGACCCATGTTGCCAATGGAAAAACGTGATCGTTTGGGGAAAATCAGTTGGAGGTGACAAACAGCAGCCGGTTGCGGATGTTTGGAACCGACCGCACTGAGATCGCCAAGGACGCTCACCCCTATCTGGTGTTTACGAAGCGAACAGGGGCTTGATAGGGTCCTCATCAAGGGATGGATTGCGCCATGGCACAAAACTCGTTGCCCTGTTCAACGTCCCTGGAGAATTAGTCGGTCTGCAACTGTGCAAACGTACCAGTCGGCAGACATTCTTCTTCACGTGGGCCATCTGACGAATAATTCGAAGGCACATGAAGGGATGGTCTTGGCGAGTGATACGGGTTGAATCGGTGTAAACAGCCGATGATCGCTCCAATACCACAGGCTCGCCATATCTGGACGGCGTATCTCAACGGCGTGGGCGTTTAAGGGTGTCGGGTGTCTTGGCAGTCCAGGTTTGGAGATGACGGTCTTGTGCCGCCATCTCACAACTCGCGTGCATTGCTTCTCGCTAGGGCTTGGTCAAGTAGGCCCGCGTCGCATCGGTTGAGGAGCTGGCCATCTGAAATTTTAGCGGTGAAGGCGGGTGAGCAGAATCTCAAGGAAATCAGCTGGTGAACAAGTTGTATCCAAGTGGTGAGACTGAGAAGTGACAAGGGTGTCGTATGCGGTTACTTGGCGTCGTCTCTCAGATCTCACCTCGGTGGGCGGCTGTCTCGCTGCTTGTCTATCAGTGCCTGTGTTCTAGACCCAAGACCCGACCGGCAGGGCGGGCGGGCGGAACGAGCGACCGGCAGTCCGGTTGAGCAGGGTTGGAATTGTGGTCGATGAGGCAGAAAGCAGCATCTTGGGGGCCGACAACGTGGACTTTCCGTGATTTCGCATTGACTTTGACTGCGTTCGGCCCAGATAGATATCAGGGTTGTTTTGTCAGGTATCTGTAGCTAGGTAGCTTAGTTTTGTCCTCCCCTCGAAGGCGAGTCGAAGGCAAACAGCTAGTTGAGCCAGCGAAGCTTCGAACCAGAGAAGACCAGAGTGTGACAGAACTAGAGAGTGTTAGTGAGAGTGCTCAGTAAATGCGGCTGACAGATGTGCGATGCGGTGCCAGGTTGCATTTGTTTCCAGGTTGTGATTGAGCTTGTGCAGTGCCTCATGTAAGCCTCGCTGTAAGAGATATGTTGCGCCTGAAAAAGACTCAATGGGCTTCAGGATATCTGGGGATACCGATAGGTTTCATAGGCGGCGTGGCTTGCAGGTGGTACTTGCTGGCTTCGGCTAATCAAGGTACCTTACGCCGTCGGAGTGCTGGCTGCAGCGTCTCTTCTGCTTTTGGGCGATGGGGGTTGCGTCGGCTTGGCTGGGATGGCCGGTATGGCGTGGCGGCCATGCTGTTTCAATATGGTGGTCAAGAGGGCATTGTGTTGCGCCGGTGTTGCAACCACGCGAGAGTCATGGTGAAGGCGTCCGGGATCCGAACGGGTTTCTTGCTGCTGAGGAGATGCGAGCATGCTGGAGGCTTGGTTGCGATTTGGGCGAGTTTACTCCCGGAAACTGCGGCGCCGTTGTAAATAAACAGACGCATACGACATCTTCAGGGCCGATCTGCAAAGCATGAATGGCGCCTCCAAGAAAGATGGAAACTGAAGATGCGTCTCGGGATACCGTGGGAAGCATGGATATGCGCGCGGGGTGGTGGGATGGGGCAGCATCGACGAAGGAACCGGCTAGTGAAGGAGGGGATATGCATGCGTTCACATGCCACCACCCACCACAGCGCACCTCCTTCGAGAGATTGTCCAAGAGATCCCTCGAGAAGGAGGGTGAGATGTGCTGGCACAAAATGACGTATTCCGTAGCGTCCTGCCCCTGTTACCCTGTCGCGTCGCAGCTGCAGTCTGCTGGACTCTTGCTCCTTTGGGCGACTGCAGCAGCTCTGCGGTGTTCTGCTTGGGCGAGAGGCTGCGACCCACACCTTCAAATAAAGTTGCTTGGCACTGTGGCACTCCGCCGGCTGCTTGGTCGGGGGAACTAATAGGAGATTTGGGGGTAACTAGCAATGGCGGGTGTCTTGCAATGGCACGCCGCGAAACACATCTCACGAGTTGCATCTCATCTCACCTAGAGTACCGGGTGGGAGGGTAAGCTAAGACGGCTAGGTGCTACCTTACTTTATGGTGAACAGTCCGTCGCAGACGGCAGGAACCCCTCGTCGCGGGAAGGGATTTCCATGCTCTCCTGCAGTGTGTGATGTGCAGAGATGAAGATAGCAACACATGAATGATGTGCGCAGATGATTGGCGATCACTCCGACTCGGCCGCGGTTACGGCGAGGGCGGCCTTGAATAGGCGGATGTAAGGTCAGGTCCCGCAGACTTCCCATCCGTGCCGGGCACTTACGTGGTATTGCTCTGTAAGGCGAGGAACCTGAGGTGATCCAATGGTGTGATTGTGTATCCGTAAGGTACTGACTGACTGATCGAGTGCCAGACGGGTGCCGTTCGATACGAAGAGATGCATGCCCACTATTTGTTCTTGCTTCCCTCTCAAGAACACTGAACACTGTGAAATTCGATTGTCAGGGCCCACAGCCAGCGGCTTTCCGAGCTCTGGAACGGATGATGGAAGCCACTTGCCACTGGGAAGCTGGGGAAAGCACTCCGGTTTTCCGGCGATGGACTTTCGTCCCTTGCCAGATGCAATTCCTCGACTGCTTCCAGCCCAGGGAACAATTTTTCTGTTCCATCATGAGTGGATCCTACCAGTTGCTGCCAGACAAAGCTTAGCTCGCCCCATATTGCTGTTACCCCCAGGCACAATTCCAGCGTTTCCATGTTGCCATCAAACCCCAATGACGGCCCTGTCAAGGGCATGGATGGCAGGAGATGTGGACCTGGGACATGCCGCAGCAGCTGCTGTTGATGGTGAGTTTGGGCGCGCCGTGGTCTGGTCACCACTCCACTAGAGGCTGTCCGCAACGCCCGCAGTCCGCTGCACCATCCAACGGGCCTGCGTCTTGCTCCAGTGTCCCTTTCTAATTAAAAACAAGAAAAAAAGGTGAGAGAAAAAAAAATGGGAACGGACGCCTCCGGGTTGTTGACCCCCGTCACACAATAAAGATCCCAAACACGGCCTTCCTTCTTTCTTCCCAGACTGCTGGTGCTGTTGTCCGCTACTTTGCTCTTTTTTCCTTCGAGGAGCCAAGAGCCAAGAGCCTCGGGCATTGGCATTGGCATCGACGCCGGCAGTCAGCAGCAGCAACAGCAGCCAGTTGCGAGTAGCACTGGGCAGTGGCATCCAATCTGTGTCTTGGACGATTGTCTGCAATCGGCAATCTCGCAGTGCAGCAGCAGCGCCTGCTTGTGCAGCAGCACCTCACCCATCGGATGCCTCTTCAGTGCGCCCACTCGCCTTCTGAACTCTGAACTCATCCGATCGAACCTACCTCACCTACCTCACCTACCTTGTCTACCTACCTTTACCTCGACTCTTCTTTTCCATCCCGACTTTTTACCCTGCCATACCTACCTCCTACTTTATATACACGGACTCCGCCTGATGTCACGCTTACCACGACCGGCTGCCACTACCCCATCTCAATCGCCGCGCACCAAATCGATCATAATGAATTCCAGCTCAGCCGTCATCCAATCCTTATAACAAGGACGGTTAGACTGAAGCATCACAGCCACAAGCGCCAAGACCTGGCCCATTCGCCAGCACCCACGCCCACGCCCACTACCAGCACTACCATACTCATACAAGTCCCCCAGCTGATGTCTCGACCGGCTTGCTTCTAGACCAGCTCGTTTTCTCCCTCCTCCCATTACACACTCCGCGAATCCTCGAGATCATCGTCGCGACTCGAGAGAAATGCTCCACGACGCGCGTGGCTGGCTGCTCGCCCAGCTCCGGGCAGCCAAGCCTTCCTTCATATCCAAGAAGCCCCATTTCAACTTCATCTCGGCTCACTGTAAGTCGCCGTCCCAACTACCGTCGCATTTCCCATCGCCGTCTGCGCACTGCGCTAATTGCTCCGCGCTTTCATTTTAGACTTCTGGATCTGTGGCCTCACCATCCTCGGCTCTATTCTGATTTACGCCACTGCCGGCGGCCAGATGGCATACGTTGACGCTCTGTTCTTTGCCAGCGGAGCCAACACACAAGCCGGCCTCAACACCATCGATGTAAATCTGCTGAACACTTTCCAGCAAATATGTCTCTACGTCTTTGCCATGACCTCCAACCCCATCACCATCCATTCCTCCGTCGTCTTCCTCCGACTCTACTGGTTCGAGAAGCGATTCCAGACCGTTGTCCGCGAGGCTCGCCAGCGGCGAAACACCATATCCAAATCCATGTCCAGAGCCAGGGGAGATGACTTGAACCAGGCAGAGAGAGGCCGCGGCCTGAGTGTACGGAACATCCAGGTCATCCATAGGAGGAGGGGTCGGATGACCAACGACGGCATCGTGTACGATATGAAGGACGACGAGGACGGTCGCATTTCGCCTGGCAGCAACGGCTTCGTTCCAATTCCCGGAACCCCAGCCCATCGTTCTTCGGGCGAGCAGACTCCCAATACTGCCCCGGGGTCCCAAGATGACGCCAACGACGTCGATGCATCGCAAAACCGAATCACCTTCGCCCGAAATGTTTTCCGAAGTGATGGAACCGAGCCGGAAGTCAAGCTCCCGCCGCCATCTTCTCCTGCGCACTTGGCCATCCTTGAGCGGCAACGCAACGATCAAAATGGGGAGACCCTGCGAATTCCCAACCCTAGAGACGTTGAGAAGGGGATAGAGCCCAAGCGTGTTGAACACGGCGATGCTCCAGAGCCGGAGGACGACAGAGATCATAGCCACGATCATTCCGCTGCCAGCGGGGCGAACGGGATGGCCAACGATGTCGGCAATGTTGGCCGACGACAGACGATCAAGATCGAAGAGCCGGAGCGGCCTCGAGACCACCACGAGCCCCCTGTCAAGGATGAGCTTGCAGATGAAGCCGAGGCTATCGGCAGAGCCATTTTCCCCTTCACGTTCCGCAGGCATCGCAAGAAGCAACCGCAGGATGATGCCACATCGGAAAACGCTTTGACGAGAGTTCGGAGCCGCGTCGATACGTTCCGGTCAGCCCTGTCACGCGACAAGCAAGACGACATGCCCTACCTCAGTTTCACGCCTACTTTGGGTAGAAACTCTGCCTTCCCTGGCCTGACACAGGACCAGCGTGAGGAACTAGGAGGAATCGAGTACCGGTCGTTGAGGACGCTTGCCGTCATTCTACTCTGTTACTTTTGGGGCTTCTCGCTTTTTGCGATCGCATGCTTCCTTCCATGGGTTCACACTAGCTCAAACGACAAATACGGGAACTACATCGAATCCAACGGCGTCAGCAAAGCCTGGTGGGCCATCTGGACCGCGAACTCGGCTCTCAACGACCTGGGTCTCACCCTGACCCCCGACAGCATGAACTCTTTCAACGACGTGCCTTTCATTCTGTTGATCATGTCGTTCCTCATCATAATAGGCAACACTGGCTTCCCTGTGATGCTCCGGTTTGTTATCTGGGTCCTGTCAAAAGTTGTTCCTAAGGGAGGTCTCCATCAGGAGCTCAGATTCTTGTTGGACCACCCCCGTCGCTGCTTTACCCTGCTATTTCCAGCAGGTGCAACATGGTGGCTGTTGACTATTCTCATCGGTCTCAATGTCCTCGATTTGTTGTTCTTCGTTCTTCTCGATGTAGGTGCTTAATTTCACTCACATAGCAAACAACGCTGACTTCTAGTTTAGCTCAACGACAACGCCGTCAGCCATCTGCCAGTTGGCCTCCGCATCGTCGACGGCCTGTTCCAGGCGGCATCGACCAGAACCGCAGGTTTCTCTGTGGTCAACATTTCACTTCTGCACCCTGCTGTCCAGGTTTCGTACATGATCATGATGTACATTTCAGTCTTCCCCATCGCCATCTCCATTCGTCGCACCAATGTTTACGAGGAGAAATCACTCGGCGTATACCATCACCCCGACGAAGACGTCGACACTGCGAATGAGAATAGCGCCATGTCTTACGTGGGAACCCATTTGCGTCGACAACTTTCCTTCGATTTGTGGTACGTGTTCTTGGGGCTCTTCATCTTGGCCATCACCGAAGGACCTCGCATTCAGAAGAAGGACTTCGATGTCTTTTCCGTGCTGTTCGAGATAGTGAGTGCCTACGGTACCGTTGGACTGAGTCTCGGCTATCCCAACGTCAACGCATCTCTCTGCTCGCAGTTCACCACCGGAGGCAAGCTTATCATTATTGCCATGCAAATCCGTGGAAGACACCGTGGTTTGCCTTACGGCCTTGATCGCGCTGTGCTCCTTCCGAGCGAGTCGCGCTTTGAAAAGGAGGCTGAAGAGGCGCCATTGCCAGTACTAGTACGATCTGCTACTGGCGCATCAACAGGAACAGCCGTGAGCGCCAGTCGATCTCATCTAAGATCGAGAAGGCAGAGCACTAATCGCGGAAACATCAACATCTTGACCCAATTCCTACACCCTGGTCCTCCCATGGTCCCGCACGAAGACAGTTTTACGTCCCGACGCAGCAGGTCTTTCGAGGTTGGCGACCACCATCTGCCAATAGCAGAGGAGATGAGGAGGCGTGCCACAGAGCCAGCTGAGGACGATAGCACGTCTACCGACTCTGAGGTTATGAACACGACTCGAAGAGTCAACACTACACCAGCGCGCTAGACGCTGCAGCAATTGATCGGCCCGAAACCATCAACACCTAAGGAGTAAAACAATGAGCAAGCCTTTTACGGAGTTATACACGATATCGGCACGTGTGCGGAGTTACTGGTTCGAAAATACATATTTGGTGCGGCAGTCATTCTTTTCCGAAGACAGGACGGACTAGACAAGCTCAAGCTACGGACATACCTTGTGAATTGGCGTTGGGAAATTCCTGTACATTCTTAGGATTCTGTACAATTATGATGACTGATGATCGAGAGTTTCATTTTTCATGTCTGCGTTTCTCCCTTATCTAGTGATATGTGTCTTCTGTCGGCCTGTGGTCAAGGTTTGTGCCTAAGTAGACCCAGCTAAATCTTTGAGACCTCCATTCAAGCTCCTCACTCATGATTATTCTGATGCTTCATCTCTAGAAAGCCCCACTACAACACACCCCATTCTTCCTTGTTCTGCAGATTTAGTAAAACCTTTCTTCAATTCTCAAGCTTTGTGGCACATGCCTGCATCAGCAATGCGTCCCTAACCCAACCTCTGCTCTTCTCAATCTTAGACCCCTTTCCATTTCCTTATTGTTCTCATGGTATACACCTTGATTCGTAATCCATTGATTGTAAGAGATCTTTTGTGTTCATGTACAAGGCTCTTGGGTCCGTGTTGTACAACCCACCAGGTTTCTAATCGTACATCACCCTTCGAGGCCATAACGGCCAAGATAATGTCAAAGCCTCCCCCACCACGCATCATCTGCAACCGGGACCTCTCAAAATCATCACTTCTGCTCCTTCTCGAACCTCGAACCAACCTGTCCCTTCGCCCTCGCACGCATGCCGTACCTCTCCTTCTTCCAAGCATAGACGAGGTGGTCGACGTTGCCCATGTCATGCTTCGGCTTGCGCATGTACGTGAGACGAGCACGCCTCGCGCGCTTGGGCCTACGCCAGACAATATCGATACCGATGACGGTGGGCGAGTAGATCTTGTACCACATCTCGACGCCGACCTTCATCAACTGCGAGCGCACGAGGATGGCCGTGTCGACGCCGCGGCGGCGGATGCTGATGCACACGCCGGAGAAGGGCTCGCCGGATTTGGTGGTGACCATGAGGACGTCGCCGACCTTGGCGGCGTCGGGCCGGGTGATGTCGAAGAGGCGGGTTCGGGCGCCGGTCGGGTCGAGGGTCGCGCGCTGCTTGGCGTCGAGCTCGGGCATGGGGTTCTTGTGAGTGGAGCGGATGGTTTCGACTTGCGGCCAGACGAAGAACAAGGGCTTGCCTTCGGGTCGGACTGGGTGATGTCTTAGCAAATCCGTCTTTGTGAGTGTATCGTGAGAAAATGCTTACATCTTGCCGGCTTGGGGAGTTTGAAGGGTGGTTGAGCCCGAGCAGAGCCTTTTGGTGGTGCTTTAGGCTTCTCGACGGCGGTGGCCATGGTCCGGGTGAGCAGTCTCTGGTGGCGCGTCTGACGGAGCGCTGTCTTCAGACAGCCAACAGGTCGTCTGAGTAGACAGTTTGCGTTCATTTTGAGGTGTAGTGGGCGATTTGGACCCGAAAGGCGTTGCCGTCGACCGAGGCGCAGGGTAGCTTCGTAGGAGAGAATCCAAAAAGTCGATGTTCGGAGTGCCAATTGCGGGCTGTGATTGGCTCGGTGCATCAATGATGCGGAGCCGGGCGCGATCCCTGCACCGTTCTTGCATCTCCAAATTTTTGGAGGGGACCCTGCACTACCCGGAGCTCCCCCGTCGGATGTCTCGATAGTCTCGACATCAACCCACGCCACATACGGAGATCATGTCCAGGAGTTTAGTTGGAAGGGCCCTGAGGGCAAAGCCGTCGGTATGGGAGCAACCGGCGGGCTGCATCGCGCAGCAGCAACGGAGCTTCAGCCAAACACCATCCCACCAAAGTACGTTCCGTGATCAACGTTTATACCGAAGAAGCTAACCAGATGGTGGTAGATAATAACCAAGTCATCTTTGACAAGACCTCAAACCCTGGCCTCGCTCCGATCCTCGAAGAGATCCAGTCCAACATCATCCTCCCCTTCCACCTCCCCATCCACCAGCGCCAGCGTGTGTTCTCCCCGAAGATGAAGAACTCCCTCCGCACCGACCCCGTCTACGTCGAGGTCGACGGCCACGAGCACAAGTTCACCCACATCGACCAGGACGCCCTGCCGCCCTCACGCGAGATCACCTGGAAGGCTCTGCGTGAAATGCAGACCGCCGAGGACTGGAACAACTTTGGCCGCCTGCTAGCGGGCATGCGCATCGCGGGGCGCCGGTACAGCCAGGTCGACTTCGCCAAGATGGTCCGCCTGGCGGGCTCCAAGGGGCAGATCTTCACCATCATCGAGGCGGCGCGGCAGGTGCGCAAGACCGGCTTCAAGCTGGACACGTCGGAGAAGGTCAACGAGACGCTACACTACGTGCAGATGCGCGCGGCCCAGAGCGGGTGGGACAAGGAGTTGACGGAGCAGAGCCTGCGGTGGGCGGAGATGGTGATTGAGATGATCGAGGACGACAAGCACAAGCTCAAGCACGACCCGACGGTCAAGCGCGGGCAGCAGGTTCGCTGGCCGCTGCACAAGGACCCCCAGGTTCTGGGCGCGGCGCTGCACCTGGCTGCCGTGCTGGCTGTGAAGCACAACGAGGGTAAGGACGTCGACGGCAAGGTTACGCGGTACGCGAAACAGGTTGTGGAGAGGTGGCCCGCGGACAAGGGCTTGAAGAAGTTGCACCCGAGGGAGGCCTACAAGAACTACCAGACCGGTGTCGCGTACCTGGCCTCGAGCAGGACGCAGTACTTGGCCACCGCCAGCCCTGTCCTGCACGGTCTGTTCCTCGCTGCCCGCGTGGTGGATCAGCCTACGGCGGAGAAATTGCAGGCAATCGCTGCGACGCTCGGCGCCGAGGTGAAGCAGGCGGTCGACGGCGACAGCACTCCTGCCGAGCGCGGCTTGTCAACCTACAACACCCTCTTTGAGTCCAAGGCGTAGGGGACAATCGGGACGTATGAAGGGAGGGCATGACTAATGCGAGAAAAATGGAGGCGGAGGATGGCATAAAGAAAAGAATCAGACGACGCTCCAGGAGGCAGGCGGGGGCTATGTACAGCTGATATGTAAGATTATCTATGTATACAAGCATCAAAGGCACACACCCAAAAGAGACGGCCGACTACGGCAAGACAATGTACTTTTCCAGATGCTTCGGTATCGCGCCCAGGAGCTTCTTCTCGCCCAGCCACTTGCGCGAGAACAACCTCTCGGCGTAGCGGTATGCGCCGTCGCAGAGGATTGTGACGACGGTGTGTCCCTTGCCGAGCTTCTCAGCAACCTCCTTGGCGGCCACGACGTTGAGTGCCGAGCTGGCGCCCAGGTACAGACCCTCCTCGTCGAGGCAGCGGTACACCATCTCGATGCTCTTCTCGTCGGCGATAGTCAAGGAGCCGTCGACGAGCCCGATATCGGCCGCCAGGTTGTCCGTGATGCGGCCCTGGCCGATGCCCTCGGTGATGCTGGACCCCGTGCGCTCCACCAGCTTGCCCCCGGAGCTCACGTACGAGTGCAGCACGCTGCCGGGCGGGTCGGCGAGGAAGGACTTGACGCGGCCGCCGCTCTTGTCCTTGAGGAAGCGCGTGATGCCCGCGAGCGTTCCGGCGGTGCCCGTGGCGCACGTGAAGGCGTCGACCTTGCCCTGCGTCTGCTCCCAGATCTCGGGGCCCGTGGTCTCGATGTGCGCGCGGCGGTTGGCCGTGTTGTCGAACTGGTTCGTCCAGACGGCGTTGTCGAGGCGCTCGGCGTGGCGGCGGGCCTGGTGGTTGTAGTTCTCGGGGTTCTCGAAGGCGACGGCCGGCACGGGGTAGACCTCGGCGCCGAGCAGCCTCAGCAGGTCGATCTTGCCCTGGGACTGGGTGTTGGGCATGTAGATGACGAGCTTGTAGCCCTTGGAGCGGCAGACGTGCGCGAGGCCGATGCCGGTGTTGCCCGCTGTGCCCTCGACGACGGTGCCGCCCGGCTTGAGGAGGCCGCGCTCCTCGGCGTCCTTGACGACGTAGAGGGCGGCGCGATCCTTGACGGAGCCGCCGGGGTTCATGAACTCGGCCTTGCCGAGGACTTCGCAGCCGGTTTCGGCGGAGAGCTTGTTGAGGCGGATGAGGGGGGTGTTGCCGATGGCTGGAGGGGAAGCCGCGTGGTCAGCGTGCTGTCAATCGAGGAGGAGAGGAGGAAGGGAGTGAGGACGTACCGCCGGTGAGGCCCTTGACGACGCCCTGCGCCTTGGAGAGGTTGAGGGAGTAGGCGCTGGGAGGGTCAATGGCGCGGGCGGCCGTCGTCGCGAAGCGACGGACACCGAGACGGTTCATGGTGTCTGTATCTCGAAGAGACGATCACTCCAAGATTCAGAATCACAGCCCGGGGAACAGCTGTGTAGTGCGGTAGGTCGACTTGCGACTTGGGTAGTTGGCGGTTTCTGGGGGTGTTGAAGAACCTCCGGCATTCGGCTTTCTAAGCTGAGTGACAAGGGGTGGTCCCTCCCGTGGTGGGGTTCAATTGGGTTCTGCGTGCTGCTAAAAAAAAATCACGTCAGAGCTTGAGGCGGCGGTGGTGGGGTTGCTGAAGAACGGCGCGGGGCCGCGGGACGGCAGTCGGGGGAGCCGGCCGATCATCCCGTACCGACGAGACCGGTCCGGATTTAGGTGAAATAGATGCTTAAATTTGTGTTGCGCGCCTCGGGATACATTTTGCAAATTTCATTGAACAAGGCCGGTTCGGAAATAATGTTGAACACGGCACGATTAACAGCCAATGCGTACGACGTGCATTTTTGACGTGGACTAAAAGTCCCTTTTCAATGCTAACAGCGAACGCACACTGCTTGATTCAGGACTTCTGGGAGCATTTCTATTTCCTCACAGAAACTTGTGCTGGCCCTGACGCTTTAAGATAGAGACACTCCCTGTTCTCAGTCACGACCGCACCGGGCGAATTGCGACGGTTAAGTTCAATTAGCTTGTAGATATTTTGTTACTACCATGCAAACGCAAACTCTTTTTCAATAATTGGATTGCCTTGTCTCATTGGTGTGGTGCCTGACATATCTGTCAAATTGCATTTTTACTGTTTTTTTTTGTACCCATCCAAATGATCGTTGTCGTCGTTATACTTATGAGACTTTTGGAATAAGCAGCCCCTAGGACAACGATAGCGCTACGAAGATGCTAAGGCTCAGACACAGAGCATTCTTTCATACCAGGGCCACTAGTTCATTCCCTAGCGTTTCTGCAATATTTCCCTAGTCAAGCCATACAATATAGATCGATTTGGGTGTGGGTAACCAAATGGATATCCATGGATATGGGTACCCATAGTACGGATACCCATGGATATGGATATGTCTCTGGTATAGATTTGGTTTGCGCATGGGCATGGTTATGGTGTCGATTGGATATCCGGGAGATATCCATATGGGTATCCATGGGATCTGGATACCCATGGGTATAGATACGATCTGGATATCTGTGGGCGTGGGTGTGGATATGGATATGGACACACATTGGATATCCATGGGTACAGGTAAGGGTGTAGTCTGGGTATAGCGACGATTTGAATATCAGTGGGTATGGATTCCGTGGGTATGGATTCTATGGGTACGGACATTGTTTAGACATCCGCAAAGACAACCACATGGGTACTGGATGATGGTTATGGGTACCCACGGGGACGGATACATTCTAGATGTGGATGTGGTTTAGATGTGGGAATGTTTTGGATACCCATGGGTATGATTTGGGTATGGGTATGGATTGGATATCTGTGGGTATGATCTGGGTATGGGTATAGGTATGATTTGGTCTGGATATCCGTGTTGTATGGGTTGTATGAATATGGATACATATTGAATACCCGTTGGATACCCATGGGTAGGGACAAAGTTTGAGAATGGATACCCATCTGGATATTAATGGATAATGGGTAATGGGTAGTGGGTAATGCTATGGATCATGAGATTGTTGCTGCAGCACATCTAATATACGGCGTTCCTGAGGAGTCCTCTATACTAGACAGGTTAGAGAGTCACTTGACCAACACACAAAGTCACTGCTGACTGACTTAGCAGCGACCATCTGTCTCTCTGAAGTTGGCTGACCAGAAGCATCAATTCTCGTCATCTCCCGTTAAGGGAGTACTTAGACGTAAGGACGTAGCGGTCGAATGCATACTTTAGTATTCTTGACTTCCTTCCCTATTTCGCATGTCCTCCTCCATTTTGGACTTCTCTAGGTTATTCAGCTGCCTCATTTAAACTTCTGAGCTAAGTTTTGTTCATATTGATAGATTGGATATCCATTTCACCTATATAGAGAAAATGGTGGCGTCCACAGGACATGTGCCACTTTTGATGCTCCCGGCCGTCTCATTCATCACGGCGCCTCACCTCATTATATAATCATTCTCTTGCTTTCACCAACCGCCGCAGTCTTCTCAGTGCTGCTCCAAGTTTCTCACATACGGCGAAGGGAAGAGCCCCTTGGCGCCCATGTAGACCCCAAAGAACCAGTCCCCATTAACATCCTCAATCTCCCTAATCTCAGCACCCTTGGGAAACATTAGCTCATCCTCAGCCTTGGGGAACCAAGCCCACGCCGCGTTGGCCCGCATCCCCGTACCCCCGTCCGGCGGGAACCCCAGTGCCAGGCCCTCGCTCGTCGGGGCATCCTCCGCCACATCTGTCGTGACGAAGCGCTCGCGTCGCTGCGAGCCCTCGGTCCACCACCACTTGTGGTGCGCTGGGTCGTCGCCCGGGGCTTGTTCCATTCGCAGCCCGCGGCCTCCTACGAGGTCGGCGAGGACGTGCCGATATTGCCCGCCGGGTCCGTCGTGGAAGCCGACGACGACCATGCGGTGCCCGTTGAGGCAGCGGCGCCAACCGGCGTGGCCGTTTTCGGGGCTGACTTGGCCGCGGGCTTCGAGGTTGGCGTAGCAATTGGTGCATATGTCGTAGTCGCCTGGGTAGGTGTCTGGCTCGATGGAGCTGGTGCAGGTGAAGCAGTGGTACCGGCTGTGGCTAGGCACGATGGGGTCCTGGCATACGTCGCAGCGTGTTGTGAAGGTAAGAGGCTTGAAGGGGCCGATATTATGGATGTTTGGCCCCGTCAGGACAGCCGAAGAATGAGGCGGTTTTGGCGATCTCGGGCTCGCAGGCGGCGTGTGGGATTGCTGGGGCTGATATGTCAATGGCAGAAGGGGGTGAGTGCAGGATCGTCCCTGGTTCACGCAGTTATTGCAGAAACCCCAGTCACCCAGATTGCACGAATCGCAACGCCAGAAGCACTCATTCGCCCATGACAGGCAGTTTGCACAGAAGTTGCCGCTCTCTAGGCGCTTGATCGGGTCCTCAGTCGTAAGCGTCCTCCTACCCTCCGCTCCGCCAGGGATGATCTTGGGTTGGAGATATCGGTTTGCCGTTAGCATGTGAGGCCTGGGTAGATCCTCACGACCGGCCTGGCGAGCCTTCTCCCACTTCGCCCACGCGCCGTATCCGAAGCCGAACCAATGCAAGCAGCCCTTGCCCGAACGGTAGCATTCGAGACAGATATTCCAGTTGCCACTGGCACAGATGCCGCAGTTGTAGTGGAGGTCGTACTCAATGTGCTGTTTGGCACACCGGGAACATGCGATGGACGGCTCGGGGTAAAGCTGCGAGCGTGTGCGTTGGTGTCCTGGTGAGTTTGGGCTGCCGATGCCCAGGCCGACTGGACTGGAGAGGGTCTGGCTGATGATGGACAGATCTGCCGGACGGTTTGGCCGCTGGATGCGAGGTGATAACGGCTCTATGGGCGGGGAGGGGGCAAAGTTGGCAGATACCAGCGCAGAGGTTGGTGCTCGGCCGGCGAAAGAAAGATCGCGGGACGTGGGGGAATCACTAGGGGGCTGCGTCGTCGGCACAGAGGGAGTGCTGGAGCTTCTAGCTTCGCCAAAGACTGTCCTCGGCGCCGATGCATCGCCAAACTGTGTACGGGTTGTGGTGGAAAGGTCCGTCTGTGAACGTGTAGCCACGCGGACTTCAGACTGCGAAGCTGGAACCGGCGTGGTCGCACTACGGCCGCCGCTAGAGGTTCGACGTCTCCTTCGCCTCTCCTCTGGGCGGATTTCGAGGTGCATCGCACTTTGCGAGAGCGGGGGTCGGCTGCGATCATCGGGGACGCCTGTGGCACTCGTCGATCTCGAGTGTGGTCGCTGCCTGCTTGATGGCCTGCTGCTGTCTGATGCAGTTGCCCTAATTTCCTGAACACGGTCAGGAGAGTGTCTCGACTGCCCATCGGTATCTCTCCTCCTCGTCCTGTCACCTCTGGCCCGCTCCCGCTCCCTCTGTCGGCGCCGGTAGGCCTCCGTGATCTTTCGGCTCAGGTCGTCATTTCGACTGAGGTCAATATTGTCGAGGTCGAGACCATCGAGAAGGCCCTCCTCCTGGATCTGCCTTGCGAACTCTTCAATCTCTCTCTCGATGTCTCGCTCACTCAAGTCTCCGGAGCTGATCAACGACCTCAGCGACGACTGATGCTCAATTTGGCGACGTCGAGATTCCGCCGATGACTCCTCACGTTGCCTTGACTCACTCCTCCGCCTTCTCCTCTGCTCACTTGGCCTTGCGTCGGGCTGCAGCTGGTCTCCATGAGATCGGCCTTCTTCGGTGCGGGGTCGTCTACTGCCCTCGTGTCTGTGACTCTGACGGCTGTCGCGACTAGGATCTCGACTTCTGCGCGTTCTGCCGTCTCCAGAGCTGCTATCCTCCCGGCGTCGTCTGTGTCGCGGAGCCAAGGAGGTTTCCACCCCAGCCTCCCGCAGGCTCAACTCCCGCACACCCTCTATTAACCTCCGCTCTTCCTCTTCCGCCCGCCTCTCGTCCGGCGTTCTTTCTGGACTGCGTATGCGCGGGAGCACCTTGTCCCCCGGCTTGTACTTCTTGACCATTTCCTCGATATCCGCCTCAGATCTCTTTCGGTCGGGGTTTGCCGCAACGAACATGTCGAGGAGGGTTGCGACGGTGGCATTGTGCCTCGTGTCGCGCACTCGCGCGCGGCATGACGGGCAGGTGAAGATGTTGGAACTTGGTGACGGTGGGTTTGGCGAGTTTTCGGCCTGCTGGGCTTGAAAAGAAAACCAGTCCTTTAGACATGCGCCGCAATAGGTGTGCAGGCAGTCGAGAAGAGTCAAGGGCTGGTAGAGGAGCTCGGTGCAGATCTGCAGAGACGAATCGGTCAGCGCAAAAAGAAGCATTTAAAGTGCCCCTCCCACTTTCCACCGCTGTCACTCTCACAGGCTCTTTAGACTCCCGCTCTAGGGCGGCGCTACGGGGCTTTGGATCAGACGACAAGGACGGGCAACTTACAGAGCATGTCAGCTCCTTCTCCAGGTCGAGGGCAGGCTTTGAGGAATCCATGGAGCACCACGAGATCCCAAAAATGCCGGGCACCAAGGCAATGTCTTGGGGAAGACGTGGAACTGCCCAAGATGCGCCTGAGGGGACATGGTTCGTATTAAGACTAGCTGGCGGTCGTTGGCGAGCTGCGGTGGCGGGGCGGGCTTGAAAGGCAAAGGCTAGGCGCGCCGTGCCCGCAGCTGCAAGCACTGGACCACCAAAGGAAAAAAAAAAGCTCGGAAAACCGCCTGTGATGGATAGAAGCCCAACCCCACGTCTGCTGGCCCCGGCTCCCTTATCCCTGCTTACCGCCGTGTCTAAGAGGTAAGCTGAGGTCACTGCAGCCCTTTCACCAGATCTCTCAGACAGGTAACCCCCCTGCAGCTTTACGGGAACACGAACTCAATGGGCTCGAGACTGGTAAACTTCAGGCTCGATTTCGTGTTGCGAAACCATCATACTTTGGCGGGCCTTTCTGTTCATGTGAGCGCTCTCAAAGCAAAAGTATCTTTCGCGATGGGCATCCGTTGCGGCTGTTTCGAAGATGTAAGTCAACGTCGACGATAATTTGGTTGTTTCTCCACGGAGAAGCCTAGAAACAGGACATGCCGCCCTTCCTGTCCGAGGCGGATGACAAGACCATCCGGAGGAGCGAGGCCAAGCACGCTCGGCGACGCGCTGACTGTGCTCGCATTACATATCCCGCTCGAGTACAGCGAACGGATTTCCCCAAGAACCGAACTAGGACGGTTGCACGACATTTTGTCTTCCTCAGATTCATACGCGTCTCTCATACATTGATCATCTCCTGCCCGACTTCTCAAGAGTGCGTCCATTCCGCCTTCTTCTTCTCCGCAAAGGCCTTCATGCCGACCTTTTGGTCATTGCTTCCGAACAAGCTGTGGAACACCCTTCTCTCAAACTCAACGCCATCCCTCAGCGGCAGGTCCTGGCTCTTGTTCACCACCTCCTTGCACGCGTTGATGGCTACTCGGGAGTAGCTGGCAATCGTCTCGGCGGTCTTGAGCGTCTCCTCCATCAAGATCTCATATGAGGGGAAAGCCTTCGCTGCCAGGCCCCACTGAGCGGCATCAGCACCGCTGAACGGCTTGCCGGTCAGGATGAGCTCCATGGCCTTGGACTTTCCAATGGCACGGGTCAGTCGCTGACTGCCTCCAGCACCGGGAATGGTACCAAGCTTGATCTCGGGCTGGCCAAAGTTGGCATTCTCGGTGCAGTAGAGAATGTCGCACATCATGGACAGCTCACAGCCTCCACCGAGCGCGTGGCCTGAGACAGCTGCGATGATGGGCTTCTTGACTTGAGTGGTGAGGAGCGACCAAGATTCAATGAAGGACTTGGTGTACGCCTCCGAGAATGTCAAGGGTGCCATCTCCTTGATGTCGGCTCCTGCAGCGAAGGCCTTTTGCGAGCCCGTGAGGATGATGACGGAAGTGTCATCTGCTTCGTTGAATGCTCTCAGAGCATCATTCAGCTCTTGAATGAGAGGAGTGCATAAAGCGTTCAATGCCTTGGGTCGGTTCAATGTGACTGTTGTGAACCTGTGTAAGCATCACGAACAGGCGAAACGTAGCTGGCTAAGCGGGCACTCACCTTGTCCAACGCCGGGCTTCGGGTTCGAGACCTGGATGTATTCGTACGAACCGCTGGCATAACCACGGGTGAGCCTAGGCAGAGTCGGGGCCTGCAATCGGGAGGCAATCGGCCGCAGGTATCGGAAGGAGTTCATGGTGACGGAGCTTCGGGCGTAGCTTTGATACACAGATGAACCACGAGACCGTCAACTCGTTCGGACGTTTATGCTGGGTAAGACACTGGTCACGCTGATTACTCAGGAAGAGAGTCGGACGGAAGATGTAATCGGAGAAAGGCAGCTTCAATTGGAAAGGATTTAAAGGTGAGGGCCGAGATAAGTGGTGACAGTGATGTAAGAGGTCAAAGTCAAGCTCGAGCTCCCCAAAGCTCTCCCTGGGTACGAGTACTTTGGTTGGTAGGTAGGTAGGTAGAGCTCAGGCTGGAAAGCATCGGCTCTCCGTGCCCCGGGGCCGAGGATACAGTCGGTCGCAATGGGAGCACGGACTGTGCACTGTGACAGGCCCCCCCGCGTCACAGGCTCCATCGTCGCTATCGTCGCTGAGAGCAGCATCCTGGTTAAAGGACCCGTTTCTTCAGATGTGCTCCACCCGTGTTCCAAGCTCCTCCTCCAAGTGTCGTGCTTGGAGGGAGACTGCGCCACAGGGGCTCGTTCTGGGCCTTTCCTGCCATTTTCCAGGGGACCCAATCACTGGAGCGAGTTGCTAAACCACCGGGTAAGATTCGGGCCAAGCTGTTGGGTGCCTCCTGCTTTGCGCAATCACTGGTGCACCTATGCTGTTAGGGAACAAGCCTTACGTGGCTGAACCTACCTGCTATTCCTGAGATCCCGCCAGTCAACCCAAAAATTCGTCCGGACAGATCGCGACTGCGCCAGCTATTTTTCCCCCCGTAGTACCATCCTCCTCGACCTGCACCGCATCTTCTGATCGGCGAACCCTCACGACAACAGGAATAACACATATTCTTCGGATTCAAAGCTGGTCATACCCACGACAAGCTGCCCAAGATGGACACCATGGAGCCGGAACAGACCCCTTTCTCCTCCGTTACTACGCATACCTCCAAGATCCAGAGAGTACGCACGCCCGCCCCGAGCCTCGCGGTTTCCCCAACCAAGTAGCTAACCTTCGCGCAGCAATACCAAGCACTCCTCGATCAGTCAACGCCCTTTGTCCTCTACAGATGGGTCGGTACCGGCGTCTGCCTCCTTGTCTTCTTCGCCCGCGTCTTCGTCGCGCAAGGCTGGTACATTGTCGCATACGCTCTCGGCATCTACCTCCTCAACCTCTTCCTAGCCTTCCTCCAGCCCAAGTTCGATCCTTCCAACGACGCGCTTGACAATGAGATGGAAGACGGAGGCGTCGGTATTCTCCCCACCAAGCAGGACGAGGAGTTCAAGCCTTTTATCCGCCGTCTTCCCGAGTTCAAGTTCTGGTACTGGGCCACCCGCGCCATCCTCATCGCCTTCTTCTGCAGTTGGTGGGAGATCTTCAACGTCCCCGTCTTCTGGCCCGTTCTGGTTATGTACTGGTTCATCCTGTTCTTCCTGACGAGTACGTGTCTCCTCCCTCTCAAAATAACCTTGGCGCAAAGCTGACCAGACCCCTCTCTAGTGCGCAAGCAGATCCAGCACATGATCAAGTACCGCTACGTCCCCTTCACTTTTGGCAAGAAGAACTACGCCGCCAAGAACAACTCGTAGGGGAGGTTTAGTGGGCGCTACCGGTAGAGCAAATGCAGGTGCCACGCTCTTAAATGCGGCGTTGGCAGGTGTAAGTCTAGGCACGCGGAATAGACAGAATGAGAAGGCAGATACGAGGATGCAGAATCATCCATGATGAGCCTGGACAGCAACGACGGTGACGACGGGGGGAATTGTACGTATAGAACTGGCGTCGATATGAGTGCATGCTTGCGACGGCGAACTACGCAGGGCGCACGAGGAAGCGCTCCTCTTCGGTCGGGAGTCATTGCGCCATTGATGAATGATGGACTTGCTTTGGGAATCGTTCATCTCATACACTACGTATTGTAATAAGACAGACACAAAAAGTGTCTATTGCCCTTCATAGTTGTCGCCTATTTCCCACTGCGAGCTGTTTGCTGGGCGTCCATCCGATAAGTCGATAAGGCCTGGTTGGGGTTGGGTCCGGGCGTTGGCGCAATTTGAGGTAGGTGCCCCCAGCTCAGCCTCGTGGAACTTTTCCGGGCCAGATGCACCTTCCTCCCGAACCGTCAACGCGACCGCGACTTCGCTCCTCCGCTAATCAACCAAGCTCACCATTCAACCCCCAACACTTCAATTCGATACGAGAGCACATTTCGCATTCCGGCTGAGCTTTGAACAACCGTCAAAATGTCTTCCTCTGCGCCTCGCGGCGGCGAGCGCATGATCCATCAGGATTTCATCGCCAGAATCAGATACTCCAATGCCCTACCGCCGCCCCCCAATCCGCCGAAGCTGCTCGACATTCCCAACACTGGTCTCGCCAGCGGCCAGTATACGACGCCCGGCTTCGCATCGCGTCTTGCCAGAGAGCAGCCGTTGAACATCGAGGTCGACGCGGAACTGGGTATGCCCCTGGACCTGGTTGGCATGCCAGGTATCTTCGACGGAGACGAGAGCTGTGAGTGAACTGAACGATCGCTTCCACGAGTGCCCTTCTGACATTCTCGAAGCAATTCAAGCACCTTCACACCCTCCTCAAGTCCATCCCCATGATCGACCACTCCTCAGACCGCTGTCCACACTAGGCAGAGCCAAGAGCAGCACCGAAGCCTCGGTCTCTTTCCTTCGCAGAACCGAATACATCTCCTCCGTGATGCCCCGAAAGGGTGCTGCCGGTGCGACCGGCGCCTTTATAAACCCCAAGCTCAAGCGTCCCGAGAAGCGCCGCTCGCCGGAGCCTGACAAGGACTCTCCCGCTGCCATCAGACGCAAGATCGAAAAGAGCTTCGAGAGCGCCGAGCGCTTCATCAGCAACCCGACCCGTCATCGCCACCCGAGCAAGCCCAACGTCCGCCTCATGTCATCCCACCAGCTCCTTCCCGATCACGACGCGCTCCCCGACTCCGGCGCCTACGTCACCGTCAAGCTCCTCACCAACCCTGTCGCGAGCGGCAACAAGTACGACCGCCGCCTCCTCAGCGGTCTACTGCGACCCCTCGACAGAAGCCGTGAAGAGAACGATGCATTCCAAGCCGCCGTCGAGGCTCACGAGCGCGACCCCGCCCGCAACCCCAAGCCCCAGAACCTCATGGACTACAGCTTCTTCTTGCCCGCATCAGTTTCCACAGCTGAGAACTTCCGCTCCAAATTTGATCCAGAGAACCCCGATAAGGACGACGATTCTCTGTACACACATAAGAGCGAAGGCACCGACGGTTGCTTCAAGTTCTCGCGTCTCCGTGCCTACGAGACAACCAAAGAAACGGAGCTGGACCACAACACCAAGTACGACGAGGAGCTCATCCTTGCCTTCAACGACGAGCCGACCAGCACCCGGCAGAAGGCCGCCTACTACTACCCTGTTATCCAACGCACCCAAATCCGCCCTCAACGTGCCAAGAACATTGCACGCACTCTCACCCAGGTGGAGGACGACACCCAGGTCGTCAACGAAGTTGAGATTTCCGTCTGCGACCCCAAGGGTACGACCGCGGAGAACATGAAGCGATACCGTGAGAAGCCGATTGGCTTCGTGGAGGAGGTCCAGGAACCTGAAGGAGCCGAGGGCAATGGCGAGGAAGCTGCCCTTCCATCGCCCAGCCCTGAGAGGGATGCTGACGGCGATGAAGAGGATGACGATTAGGGGGTAAAAAGCATGAAAGGCATGAGACACCATTGGATTTGAGGATTCATGACCTAAGCGATCAGACACAGCTCGACTGGACGGGCGTGTTGTAATACCATTCAGTTCCTTAAAGGGCCAAGTCTGCGCAGTTTGTGAAGCGGAGTTAAAAAATGGCAAGTAGACGAGGGACCGGACAACAGGAAATGAGAAAAATGTCGAGCAGTATCATCACTATCGTAATCAGTGCTTTGAACCCAAGTGCCGCGTCATGACATGATTAGGTTTTGTAATGTCTATCCGTTGGGTGGGTTTATAAAACATGAGGGTGGGTTTTCTACCTCGTTCCCGCCATTTCATCATACAATTTTCTTGGAAGGAACAGAAAGGTGCCAAAAAGGATACGGAGCAACATGAGAAAAAAACACAAGCAAGCAAATTTCCCTCTTTGCCTTTCTGGTATAGTTGGACGTTGCCCTCTACAGTAACGACTTTCATTACCCCGTTTCATATACCACCGAACTCCGTTTTTAGGGGGTTGCCCATGAAAAAAAAACACTACAGAAAATGACAAGAGAGCAAGGCCAAAACAGACTTCTACGCTGGCAGCGGCGGAACCCCTCCTGCTGAGAAACCAATCGTGTCTCTTTGGTCGTCGGTGACGCGGCCGTATCTGTGATGAGTAAGTCAGCATGATGGGAATGGCGTGGGTGTGAGTAAGAGATGGGTAGGGGCGAAACTGACTCTAACAAGAGGCGGAAGAACCAAACCTCCATGTCCTCCTTGCGAAGAACCTTGTTCGCCCAGTCGCTACTGCTGATGGCCATGCGCTCCGCCTCATTGCGTCCCAAGGCGCCGTCTCCAAAGAAACGCACCGCTTCGAGCCAATCGTCGCCCTGCAGGCTCATGGGGATGTAATGCGCCCAGGGACGCAGCCACTCGAAATGCCACTCGCGGAAGATGGCGAGCTTGAAGGTGAGAGATTTGGACTGCAGGAAGGCGTAGAAACGGCCCGAGAAGGCGTTGCCGTCCATGTCGAGGAGGTACTTGTACTTCCAGGCATCCTGCTGCTCGGCGTGGCCCTGGATCTTGAAGAATTCCTTCTGGGCGTCGCAGTCGCCGGGGTCACATTGGCCGACGTGGGAGAAGTAGACGTCGATGATGTCGCGGTAGTCGCCGCGGGGGACCTGCTTCACCTCCCACTTGGGGTTCTTCTCGTCGCCGCGGTTGATGTAGACCTTTGCCTGGTCGGCGGCGTTGATCTTTTGAACAAAGTGCTGACGGTGCTGCCGGCGCCAACCGCCGTTGCGAGAGAAGCCACCTGTGGTTGAGCCGCGCCAGTAGAGGCGGTCTTCCTTCTGCTCCCATGGCATATCCTTGGACTCATCGTAGGCGACCTTTTTGTACCAGTACCACGGAGACGGATACAAAATATCGTTGTAGGAGGAGATCTTTGACTGGGAGAAGATGGGGAACAAGTCGTGGACGATGTTGTAGGCGTTGGGCCGGTCGAAGAAGCCGAACGTCTCACCCAGCGAAGGGGAGAGACAGATGTCTGACATGGCAGTGATGTTGTAAATGAAGCCGAGCTCACTGACGCCGTACTTGCTCAGGTCGTCTGACAGTTCGTCCTCTTCGAGACCGCGCGAGGGGCTGTCGGGCGGGCATGACATGCGGGAGTGAGTCCAAGTCGGCTGGTGGGCGAAGACGTTGAACCGGGTGCGCTTATACTCCTCAATGATCTTGCCTTCACTCAGGTCTCCGTGTCGCTTTGTGAAGGTGTTGGACGGGTTCGGGGATGAGTTCGCCTTGGGCATGTTCACATCCTTGGCCCTCTTGACGAGGCGAGCCAAGTCTTCATGTGGCACCACAACGCGCGGCTCGTCGTGGATGTTGAAGGCTAGGTCCATGCTGGGCAGCCACTGGATGAACTTCTCAATCATGCCTGCGGTTGCCTCGCGCTGCCAGTCCTGTCCACCCTGGATGTGCGATGTCTTGTGGTCGCGAATCAGCAGGCCCAACAGCTTGTTGTCGAAGCCAAGGGCTTCTCTCGCACGCTCCCGTATCGTTTTCGGCTTCAGCCCCCAGAAGGGCGTGAGCATCTCATGTATCATGTCGAATTCGTCAATGAGCTGAACGCCGTTGGCCTTTGCGAATTCGAACCACTTGTCGAAGTTGGGCGGCGGCGGGATGCCATAACGTCTCTTGTACTCGGCGACGGCATCCTCGAGGGTCTTGGACTGCCTCTTGAGCGTCGTCTGGAAGTCCTTCTCGGCGTCGGTCATGAGGTGCCACATCGGGTGCGAGGCAGTGCCTGTCGCCGGCTTGGGCCGTCTATCGGGAGGGGGGCCCAGGTAGCCAGGTCCATCGTCAACGGGTGGTGGCTTCGCAGCTTCTGGCGCGGGTGGAGGAGGGTTGTTGGAGAGGGGTGACGTCGATATCGGTCGCTGGTCTGGCGGCAATCTGAATAGTGAGAATAGACAGATGGTAACGAAGGCGACGAGGCCAAGGGCCGTCCATTGGCGACGGCGCATGGTGATGATGTAGCCTGCCCCTCGCAGCGGGCTACGTCGAGGCTATTCCGACTGACTTCGGGGAAGTTGTGCGCAGGAAGGACTGCGCCGTTGGAAGCGAAGGTGGGAGGGGAGGTAAGACAGACAAATCAATGCCTCATCGCATGAAGAAGAAAAGACGTTGCGCCAAAAACTGCAGCCGCGTATGCGTTGACGTTGGTGTGACAAGCTGGATGAGTCTGTCCTATTGCTCAAGTGCTAGTGGAGGTATTGCTGTGGTCCTGGAGGTGCTGCTGCCACCTAACCTTCCAGCTCGCTTCTGGGCCGGGCGGACGCTAGGTTGGCAGGTCTGCGATTGACATGCCCCTAAAAGATCGCCTGAAGAGCGCCCAGATTGGAACGCGTTCATCCGTCCAGTGGCGTCGTGCCAAGAGCGACAGGGGTCGTAATTGGACACCACTAGCCACCCAGAGTTCTGGTCTAGATCATCACAGACTCAGGATCCCTTTGGGAATGACACGAGTCCCATCTACGAAAGCTTGATTTGGTCGAGTTCTACTCGGTAAGGTTAGTGGAATGCATCTTGCCATGTAGCGTTGAGACATCGGCCAAAGGGCCATATCGACCTTCTTTAGCAAGGCAATCAACAACACACCCAGCCTGCCGGAATCTCGCCCGCAACTACACAATGGATGTGCTTCCTAAATTAAGCTAATCCAGAAAATGACATGCAGAAAGACGGCTGGGGATTTCTTATTCGCTATTCAAACTCACGCATGATCTGATTATCTATATACCCAGCCTGCTTATGTATGTCGCTACAAATATGCAGCTGCTGGTCTTGGCCCATCAAGTTCTTGGCCAAAACACTTTGCGCAAATTAGATATTGTGGCTGGATGTCGAGAGACATGTCTCTGCACATATTCTCTCTTCAACGGCAATTACAGATTCGAGGAAGTGTGGATGCGTTGGTACCGTAAAACGTCCGCGACCACTACATCGGGAGTTTTTACCTCGTAGATTGGGAGCACATACGTATTGGCTCTGTTGATCCGAGAAGAATTAAAGCAAAGTCAAGCTTTCCGCTGTAACCCTCCGATATTACTGCGGTACTGGTCTTATCTGGGTTTCGGGAGCCAGTGCATAGCATCCGTGTGCTACGTAGGGAAGAAGAAAAGCTCCGTGGGGTTGGGGGCTGTCTGACGCATACCTAACGTGAGGCTTGCGGTTGCTTTTCTTACGACCAAATATGCCCATTTCGCCTCATTTTCGATACTCGAAGCAGCTAACGGTTTGAGTAATTGATTTTCTCGGTGAGCGGGTCGGTGACGCCTCAGAATGAGTACACTGAGATGGCGGTCAAAAAAATAATGCACGACATACCTGCGTCGCATCAAAAGAGCATCACGTGGAAGGCACTTTGGTGCGTTAAAAACTCGAAGCGGAGCCAAATTGCTATTGAGATATCGCAAATATGCAAAACATACTTGCATTGCATCGCTTAACTATCACGTGTAGGTCGCAGAATGGGCCTCCTGGAGCCTGCTGCCAGTTTGGGATTAAGGTGAAGCTGGTGATGGAACATTCGACAGTGCTCACCGAGACCATCGCCAGGTCTTGTGCACGCATATCCTGCATACGAGAAGCTCAGGGAGCAGAGGATAGAAATCGCGCAAGAGACGAGCCTGAAAGATAAAATGAAATAAAAAGCTCAGGAGCGGAATCGAACCGCTACCCTACGAAATTCTAGAGGACGTCAGTATGAATTTCTACCAAGTTCTGAATCAACGGGACGAGTCGTTAACCACTAGACCACTAGGCCTTGCGGGCTTGGGTGAAGAGCACGAGACGGGAGACAAAGATAAACCCTACCGGGTGTGCTCACGTACGGCAGGATAGCATGGAGGCCAGCAGGTTGCTCCTACCTGCGATGTCCGCGTTTCTAGCGGATCCAGGCGCAGGAGCATAGACGTGGAAACAGTTGGAGATCTCCTATATTTACTAGGTATGCTATGGCATCTATTTCCTGCAGGCTCTATTCTCATCTCCAACATCGTCTCTACTATCATCGTCGTCTCCATCACAGTCGTTATCGTCGTCACTGGAGTTTTAAACATGACCTCAAGCCATTTCAGTACGGGGAGTACAGCGCCATGGGCACAAAGAATGTGGTCCGTCTCTTGGATTAAGCTTCAATTAAATTTCCGAGCTCCAGCAAGTGGCACTTATCCTAGATGACTAGTACGTAGCCTAAATCAGCAAAGCAACCCATGTACTATGTGAAGCACTCGGCATTGATTTGGCAGCAACTTTGAGCACATCGCATCCACGATAATGAATATCATGCTTGAAGGTTTGAAGTGAGATGAAGCTCCTTGTGGCCCGCTCAACTTCGGATTTGGTACGACGACACGGATGAGTCTCCCACACTGACGAGACTCGTTTACCAAACCCTGAACTGCGTGTCAATCGGAAGCAATCAACCCAAAGAAATTCGAATTCGGTTGTCTCAAGCCCGCAGTTTGGTGCAGGGCAACTGAAATTCGTCGACTAAACTGGTCAGGATTTCGTTGAGGAACGACGTGAACAGCAGTTCGTTCGAGTAAATTAAGATTGAGATCCTTCCAGGGGTGAGGCTTGTCAGATCTCCAGGTGCTTCTGCATGCACCCGTTAGGCTACAGCAAGATCATGCTGAGGTAATCAACCAGCCCCCCACGCCCGACCAACCCGTACCCCAGTCTAGCTGCACGGCGCGTGGTCATCGATTTCATTCCCCATCTGAGTGGACGACGAACGATCTAGTGAACACGGCACATGATTGCTTGTCTCCGACCTCAAGACAACACACGCCTACCCAACGGAACCCGCTTGTCCTCGTGCCCAACGCATCTGGACCTGAGTCCGTCTATTGTCAAGGAATACTGAGTGGCCGACCGATCCGCACCTGGACGAGCGACGGATGGGGCATTGACTGGGTCAACGGCGACAACCCCGAACCTCGGCGCCGGGCGCGACCTGACTTCCTTCGACATCGAAACGTAACGCTCCGTTGCTCTTCCAGCACAGACAGGTCAAATCTGATCTAGCACTCTACTGCCGGCGACTCGAAGCTCCTCGCCATACCCAAACGCCGAGCTTATTCGAACACTCGTTCTCCGACATCGAAACAGCCGACAGGGCCGAGCAGTGATGATGGACCGCATTCGAGAATACCTGGGCAAGTCCAGCAAGCCCGATCGCGAAGAATATGAGCCCTTAGCAGAGGAAGGTCGCGAGCTCGAGGGCTCTGCGTTGTTGGAGGGTCAAGAAGAGGTGCCCTTCTCATGGACAGAGTACTTGATGTTCGCCTGGCTGGGTATGGCGATGTTGTGGGCATGGTACGGCATCCTCCGCTCGTCTTCTGAATAGTGTCCAGAACAGCACTCTAACGGTCCACAGGAACATGTTTCTCGCCGCCGCTCCCTACTTCCAGGTCCGCTTTCAGTCCGACGTTTGGATCCAACAGAACTTCCAGTCTGCGATCCTCACCGTATCGACCTTGACCAACCTCACCGCGATGCTCATTCTCACGAACATCCAATATACCGCCTCATACCCCTTCCGTATCAACCTCGCCCTGGTCCTCAACACGGGAATCTTCTCCCTTCTTACGGCCTCCACGTCGATGTTCCTCGACGTCACCCCGGGCGCCTACCTCGCCTTCATCCTCTTCATGGTAGCGTCCAGCTCCTGGGCCACAGGCCTCATCCAAAACGGCGCCTTCGCTTTCGCTGCCTCCTTCAACCGTCCGGAGTACATGCAGGCCCTCATGGCCGGCCAAGGTGTTGCAGGCGTGCTGCCCCCGATCGCGCAAGTCATAACCGTCCTTGCGGTACCAGAAAAGGACAGCGCCAACGAGACAGACGCGATCCAGGCGTCCAGCTCCTCGGCCTTTGTCTACTTTCTCGCCGCCGTGGCCGTCTCAGTCTCTGCCCTCGTTGCCTTCGTCCCCCTCGTCCGCCGCCACAACCACATCATCGAAGCCCGCATGGTCGAAAACATGGCCGAGTCCCTCAACTCCGTGCAGGAAGCCGAGCGCGCCGCCCGCAAGGTCGTCTCCCCCTTCCAGCTGCTCAAGAAGCTCCACTGGCTTGCCGGCGCAATCTTCATGTGCTTCTCCGTCGCAATGTTCTTCCCTGTCTTCACGGGCAAGATTCTCTCCGTTAGGTACCCGGGCGACGAGAAGTCCCCCGCGGGCGCTCTTTTCCGTCCGGCCGCCTTCATTCCCCTCGCCTTCTTCGCATGGAACTTGGGAGATCTCTCCGGACGCATGGCCACCATCCTACCATTCTCCCTGCGCCATCGCCCCGCGGCCCTCTTTGGCGTGAGTCTCGCCCGCCTAGGGTTTCTGCCACTGTACCTCCTCTGCAACATTGGCGGCCGTGGTGCGGTGATCAGCAGCGACTTCTTCTACCTCGTCGTCGTTCAGTTCTTCTTCGGTCTGACCAACGGCTGGCTCGGCTCGAGCTGCATGATGGCGGCCGGCGAATGGGTCGAGGACGGCGAGCGCGAGGCCACGGGAGGATTCATGGGATTATGTCTGGTGGCTGGCCTGACGACGGGCAGTCTCCTCAGCTTCTCGGCGGCTGGCATTTAGGAGATACTATGGCGTACTTGGTTAATGCATTGTTGAATTGGGACGGAGTTTTCGGGATACACATATAGCATGACAGATCACGATTGTTGATATCAACATAGAAACATATTCTTACACCAAGGAGCAACGACTCCTTTCGGGTATAAAACATTACGAACACCTAGGATGAAGTGCCAAAATCAGAACAGACCAGCCAAGATGTCATCCGCGTTCAACTCCTCTGCCCTCGGCAACTCTCCTTCATTAAACGTGCAATACCATCCCAAGAACTCCGCCACCGATCCAAACACCCGTGAAGAGTAATCCCACTGCGACACAAAGGTATACCTCCACCTCCAACCACCCTCATCCCCAGCCCGTCTGCAATACACAGCACAAAACCACCCCTCCTCCCTCCCCTCCCCGAGCTCCCACCCGCCAGCAACCTCCCATCCGGGCCCCAGCCCGCTCATCTGCTTCGCCTCCGTCGGCATCATCACCCTCTCCGCCGTCCTGCGCTCAAACTCCCTCCCCGCCGCCGCCGTCCCCCAAAGCCTGTCCCTTAATCCCCACCAGAAGAACGCAGTCCGGTCCTTCGCGAGCCCAGGCACGTCCACCGCATCAACCTCCTCCGCCAGGACTCGAAGCTCCTCAGGCACGCCAATGCTCTCCCACACCTCCTCCAGACACGTCCGCCTCAGCTCCCTCAGCACGACGTCAAAATACTCCCCCCACATCTTGCTCCTCATCCCCTCCCGCGCCTGCGGCGACGTAACCCCGTCGAGCCCCAACCGCGGCACCAGCGCATCATACCTGTCCAGCACATCCCCCGGCGTCGAGATCCCCAGCTCCGCGAAGCAGTCTTCGTCCGCAGACAGCAAGCCCCGCAGGCTCTCCATCCGGAGCCGGTCCAGGTCCTCGCCGTCGTCGAGGTCCGTTTCCGCAGCCGCGATGAAGGGCACGTAGACCTCCAGGACCTGGCGGTTGCGGGATGCCACGTGCGAGCGGTACGCGGCCAGCGCGGCTTTGACGTCTACTCGTGCGGAGCGCATGTCGATGTGCGTGTCGCTTGCTGGTGATATGGCATGAAGAATGCGACGTTGATGATGATTTCTACTTCATGGTTCGGCTTTTGTTGTTTTGCTCGCGCGAGTCAATTTTGTTGTCATGCCGCTGGATCCGACCGGGTGCGAGGTGGGCAATTTTAATTTATTTAATCAGATCAACACGCGATGGTCCTTGTGTGAAGTTTGCAATTGAGCTTAATCTATGGGGCTTGCTGGTTGTCCCAGAGATATCATGGCATCACAATCAGTCTCTTCTCCTCATCAAGGATGTGTACGGGCCGCATCGGCCTTTGCGTCTGAATTAAATTACACTGTTGTACTTGCTAATTATACACTGTTTTACAGAGGAGAGGGCTCCGGAGTGTCGAGCTCCTCAGTTCCAGAGCGCGCAGTTCCTCATCTGGCCACGGCCAGTATACCACTCCCCTTCGACGAGGGCGAGCTCCTTTGCGCGCCACTCGTCAAATTTCCACTCAATGTTCTTCCAGTCCAGGTCAGCCAGCTTTGCTTCGAAAGACGCATCATCCACTTCCTTCAATTCCTTCACGGTGCCGTCTTTCTTCTTTTCTTTCTTCATACGGTATCGCACGAAAAGAGAACAGTCCCTCAACGTCATGGTTATGCCATAATCGACGTCGGTAATGTTTTTTGCTCTTCTGAGAGGACCGAGTGGATCTTTGGAGAGTTGATGTTGTTTCAACAACTTGAGTGTGGGTTTTTGCTTCAGGAGCTCGTACAGACGAGCATAATTCTCATCGTCCTTGAAGATCTTCTTGATTGCCGCAGCGCGGATGGATTTTTTGCCTGGAGGTGTTTCTCTCTCAGGGTCGAGCCAGAGAGGGCAGGGGTAGTTGTCCGGGCTCAGCCGCTGCTCCTTGATTGGAGAATCGATCTTGGCTTTGGCCTTGCCCTTGCCCTTGTCATCGCTGGTCTTCTCACCTCCCTCCACCTTGTGACTGGGTTTATTGGCCGCGGTTTGGGGGTTGTTGGCGTCGTAATACTTCTTGGATGCGAGAGCACAACACCGGCAGGTATTGGCTTTCGGGGGTGCTGACGGCGACTGAGCCAGCCACTTGGGCTTGAATTCGACAGCGCGCTCACCCGGTCTCGGTCGCATGTCTTCAACTAATGCGACAAAACATTCTTCACCCGGTTCGATTGTGTCCCCTCGAAACTTGGCAGGCCGTCTGGGGGGAGGAATGGTATCCAAAGCCTTCAGATGGTTCACCATATTCATGATGATGTCTTTGTTGCCTTTCCCCAGTCTGTGCGCAACAACTAGGTCATTCCGGCTGTCGAAAATTGGCAGAATGAACTTCTGGAGGTAGCTTAACTGCAAGCCTGCATGCAGGTACGGCTTGTTGGGATCTTTGGGTGCCTTTGGCACTCTCAAGAGAAGTTCTGTGAATAAGTCAATGACAAGCGAGCAGAGGCAACGGTTCCCATAACTTACTATTGAGGAGATCTTCATCGGTCTTGTCGCGTGGGTCGGGCTTTCCGGCATATGGTGGCAAGTGGGCTTTGAAAACGACGTTCGCAGCCCCCTCAGCGACATAGTCGATATATAGCCAGTGGCCAATATACTTAGTATCTCTGGCACTGGTCAACTCAAACGAGAACGGCGGGCGGTTGGCGAATGGGAGTACCATCGCGATAGTAGTCGTGGTAGTGATAGATAGATAAGAAGGCAGTGAAGCGATGTCTGGGGGTTTTGATAAAGGCGAAATTTTTGTCGTAGAATGAGATGATGTTGTCGGGAAAACGATGCCAGAGGGAGAGTCCGGAGGCTAAAAGCTAGATACCGTAGGAAACCACCTACTTTGGGGGTTAGGTGGCGGCCGCTTTGAGGAATGTTTTACCCAGGACGGAGGAAGCAACGCCCATTGTGGATGGTTCAAGTTAAGAGGATATGGCAACTCGGGTAGTGGAAGGTCCTTCCCAACCGTGGGACTAAGGTAGAAAAAGACTGAAGGTGAAATGCGGAGCCGACACTGCCCGTCCAAACGATACCTCGACCTGGATCTTCCTGCTATCTTGAGTGAGTTTGGCCAATCCAGCATGGACACAGGATACGTTGGTGAGGTAAGACCACAGATGTCAGCCAACCCAACCCAACCTAGACTGTCCTCCTCGGGCCGAAGACGAAGGCAGCGAGAACGGCAAGCGACAGCGTCTGGCCCGACTTCACCTCCTGGATAGATTCAGCAAATTTGGAGCGATATCGACACGTCTCCATCTGCGATTTGTTGCTGCGGCGCAACGAGGGAGTTGTTGTCATGGGCTGTTGTTGTCTTTGCGAAGTCAGCGGTATCCCAGGATGACGACAGACTTTCCCCTTCCGGGAGTGGAGCAGAAAGCTGGCTTTTTTGGCGCTGGCAAGCTGAGCTTCCGTCGACACAACCGTAGCAGACAGGCTCTTCCTTGGTTCAGCAGGCGCTGAGGGGTTGGCCAATGACTGACACCCTTTCCGCAAGGAGGCGTCGGCGTTGGCGTGTTTGTCATGTTTTGGGCGTTGAACAGGACGGGACGAGTGGTCGGTGCAGAGCGAGCAGTCGTGTGAGGCTGTTCACTTTCGCTAAAATTTACCCCAGAGTCTCGTGAGAGGCTCGTCGTTATTAGTGGACTGGAAATCACTGGATACCGCATCTCCTCCCGTTGCAGACTGAGGGGCCGAGTACGGTGCATACGTAGGAAGATGGTCCAATTATTCCATCGGCACAGCGTCCGCCCCATGCACATGCTTCCATTCCATACATGAGTTCCTGCGGCGAGAGCAAGGCACGCTCTCAGCTCTGGCAATCTGGGTAGCACTCTAGAAAAGCGAGGCGCCGTGCCGGCCGGTCTCTGCCGGAGGAGGACCGAGAATGGCCTGTGCAGTTGGTCGCTCGTGTCAGTCCCCACCGGCGGCCCAGAACGCATCCATGGACTGCGTCGTTTTCTTCCTTTGCGGCGTCGCCCGTTGGCTCCCTTCCACCGATAAGCGGACCACTGCGGAGAGCAGATCCAAGGACAGGGCCGTTGGTGGCTGGATGAGTGGCCTAGAGTGAGGGGAAAGGGACGAGCGGCACTGGCTGGACGTTGAAAGTAGGTAGATAGCAGGTCGTATTGGGCCGTGGGTGACGGGAGAACAGCAGCAGATCTGACAGGAGGTTTCGATGGGATAAGAAAGCGTCGGACTGGGCGACGGTCAAGAAGGAGGGGAAAGAGAGTCATCGCCTCGGGGCCAAGTGATGGCCGGGACGGCGGGCAGGTTGCAAGACCCGAGAGCGAATCGTCGGACGTGATTTGTCCGTGTCCTTGATCCTTCTTCCAGCAGTCTACAGGGGCCACGAACACCTCACCGGCCTGGCGTCTGCCTTGCTATTATTACACGGAGTATTGCCGTGGAGCGCATCTCTTCATCCCCCAGTCCAGGAGACCGAAGATGACGATGCAGGAGGGGAGAGAGAGCATGGTCTGAGATGGAGCAAACCAGCCCATGCCAAATTGATTTCCAGATTCAGCCTTCATGCAGATGCATCCACCAAAAGGGGACGGCGGCGTTTCCTGGAGTTTGGCAGTTTTCGAGAATCCTGCAAAGTCATCTCATGCTTTTTCGGTGCTTAGAGCGTAAAGTGCCCTGATGTCGGATCATGTCAAGCACATGTCTGTCGACGTCGTCCGATCTTTGCTGACTCTCCACCCCTCGTGACCGGTCCAAGGCTGCAACGGCCACTGGCACCAACCAACACGGCGGGATGCGGATGCGATGCGATGCGAAGAAGCCATGCCATGCCATCGGCGGGTTCATTTCGCCAAACGGTCCCAGAAGGCTGATTCGATTTTAGCTTGACAGATCTGAAGAGTCTCTGCGACACCCCCGTTCCCCAGACGGTTCGCGCTTGGGGAAACGAGGCCCAACTCTAAATCGGCGACCGTCATGATCTCTTCTGTTAGTTCTTTCTCCGTCGCTTTGCTGCCCGCCGCGATATGCCTCGTGGGTGTGTGCCAAATGGCAGATGGCAGATGTTAGTCTGGCCCGTTGTCTTAGAATCCAACCTCGGGTGACTTGCATGATGGCCAATTTGCCCCTACCTTACTCATACCGCCCTTCTCACAAGCAAAAACGCACCTAGGGACGGGCCTGTAAACACTGCCTGCCCTCAGTGCTACGCGCCAGCCGGGCTGCCAGACAAGCAGGTTGCAACCACTGTAATTAAGTGGAACACACCCCTCCAAACACTGAGGTGTGAATCCCCCCTCCGCCGATGGAACTTGGAAGACCAACTGGAAGGGCTTCCTCCTGTCTTAACCGTGGCTTGGGGGCGCCCATCACGCTGCAGCCGTTGCGCCGACCACTCACACAGGGCGCCGACGGTGCCCACCGCTTCTGTCGCCCCACCCCAGTCGACCTCCCTGCACGCGACACCTGCAGGAGTCGACCAGTCACAGCACCCGGTTTCCCAAGTATCAGAAATTTTGCGGGAGGGAAAAAAAATTCACGCTAAGCCCGCACCGCACCACTTACCTCCGAGTATTCCCTTGATCTTGGGAGGCGCTCCCGAATACAATAGTGTATTCGTAGCGCACCCGACCAGCGTCATTCGGAGGAAAACGCACACACGCACCGCACCACCACCACCACACAGAGCTCGCCCGATCTACATCAAGACCTGCCTCCTCGCCAAACCAACCCTCCTTCTCCTCCCACTCACCCCATATTATCCCGCTGGTCTTCCCCGGACTCTCGCCTTCTAATTGCTCTGCTCCTCAACGAGTCCGTCCTTTATTCCTCCCGAGAAACCGTTGCGAACAAAGCTCAAGAGCTCTTTCCGTCGAATGCCGATTTCATAGCGACCCCCTCCGATCGACTTCGTCCTACTTTTACCCGGCCGAACGGCCTACACCAAATCACCCTTCGATGGTTGGCTGCAGTTAACGCCATTTCAACATGGCCTTCAACTTCAACTGGTCGCCGCTGACGGCCGACGCCGAGTTCTATCAGCGCGCCCGCGAGATGCTCACAACTGCCCTGAACAAGTCTCCAAAGCCGCCGATTATCGTCGATGACATCCTCGTTACCGAGTTCAACCTGGGCTCCGTGCCCCCCGAGCTGGAGATTCTTGAGATTGGCGACATTGCGGAGGATAGATTCCGAGGAATATTCAAAATGTGCTATTCTGGCGACGCCTTCCTGACGTTGAAGACCCGGGTTCAGGTATGCCGATTTTTTTTTTCTGGTGGCTTTTTTCCTCCCGCCTTCCCTGCACCCGCAGCTTTGGAGGCGAAGCTCGGTGCCGCGGCTGCGGCAATGACTTCACCAATGCCGCAACCCGACGAACATGCACAAATCCAACCCCGACGCATCCCCGTTCCAGCGCGACTTCGTTGCATCGAGCATTTTCAATCGCGATGCCATTCCCATGCCAGTGCTTGGAATGAGCGCGAGCCCCGCCAACGACTACATAGCCGAGACTCAATGACGCTGCTCCCAAAACCATCGTCAATGAGCTCGGTTACTAGACTGCCCAACTTTCTCTCGCCTATCCCTCGGCACTTACCCCAGACATCCCGGTGTTTGTTTTTTACTCATCAAATATTTCGTCCCTACCCGCGTCCTTGCATTGATGCTGAAATTACCTTGCTGGGATGCGCGTCCTTAACCTCTCTACGGACCTACCAAAATGGAACGTGCGTCATAGCAGTAGCTAATATATCAACAAACAGGCAAATCCACTGAATACCTACCTATCTTCTAAGCCAAGCTTCACATCGCCCCAGCCATTGGCGGCGGCATCGGGGTTAACAATCCCGCTGTCAATCACCTTGTCCGAGATCAAGCTCTCGGCTTTCATCATCTTGGTGTTTTCCAGGACGAAGGGGCTCACCCTGGTTTTCCGGAATGACCCGCTAGAATCGCTTAAGGTCTCCTCGACCTTTGATTCGATCCAGTTTGTGCGCGATTATCTGCAGCGGACTATCGAGGCCCAATTGAGGAATCTGATGATGGACGAGCTCCCCGCCATCATTCACCGCCTGTCTCTCCGCCTATGGTGCCCCGATGCAGTACCAAAGGACGAGGATGCGTCCAAGGAGAACACTGATGAGACCGTAGTGGACCCCTTGGCTAGCCCCCCATTAGACCCCGTGGACGCGAATGGCAACCTGCTCGATGCGAACGACGTGTCGTCACTATCGTTAGAGGGCGGCCCAGAGGTCCAATCACTTTTCTCGCAGAAGAACCTGCTGAGACTAGCTGCATTGAACGACTCTCATCGCACCTGCTCCCTCTTCACGCCGGGTATCCGCGATGTAGTTTTCAGGGCTTGGACCAGACCTGCAGCGTCTGAACCAAACAGTACCCCGCCAACCGCGACCCCTAGCTTATCCAAGACGAACTCGTTCGCTGGGACGTCGACCACGTACACATTCTCTGACACAGGTAGCGCAGCTCACGGTCACCTGCCATCCCGGCCGTCCATGGTGAGCCTTAACTCGGCGACCACCGGACTGTCTCTGGGAGCTGGCATTAGATCGAAATCGTATGCGGGCCGGAAGAAGAAGAACAGAGTCGTCAACCTCCGTCGCACCCACAGCGAGGTGTCCACACCAGAGGCAAGCGACACTTACTCGGATATAGCGTCTGATTCTGCTTCCGTGGCAGGCCCTTCGACCGAACCCCTCACTTCCTGCTCCATTGCGGAGGATCCTGAACAGGAGGAGGCCCTGGCAGAGCTGGCCAATTCCACGCCGAGCAAGGTCCGCTTCAGCCCCGTCGAGAGACCCCAACTCCACTCCCGGCCTCCTTTGCAGCCCAACTTCTACGCTCCGCCCACCGAGGCTCCCAGTGCGCCTATCAAACTCGATAGCGCCCTCAATGTGGAGACTACTCCGACGGCCCAACAGCCAGCCGACAAGGCTCGGACTTATCCCAATGAGAAGGGCGCTGCTGGCGAGAACTCGACTGTTTACGAGCAGGCTTGGATCATGAAGATGGCTGGAGAGATTGCTCGCCGTGTCTACGACGAGAAGAACCGTCAGCAGCAAGACATGTGGGACGAGAGGGAGGATGTTCCCCCTCCGGCCTACGAAGCCTCAACCTAAACAACAGACCTGCGCATAGCAGGTGAACATAACGTACGACCGTACAAAGATCACCACCTACCCATCCACTCTGCTGGATTTAGCATTTTCCTTATCGTCTGTCCCATCGACTTCTCCTCGCAAGGCGTTTGGGGAGCTTTTCTCTTTTTCCCCTTTTTTTTCAAGCGGAGACAACACAAAAGGCTCTGCCAAACCATTGATTGCTTTAGTGTTAATGTGTATATCCGCATGGCGTTCGACAGGAGAAGGGAGGGGATCATAAAAAAAAGAATGTTTGTCTTGTCGACGACGGGGAAATCAAAGATTGGAGAAACCACGGCTCCCCCCCTCATCGTCGAATTTGTTTTGCGCTTTTTGGATTCTTTGGGTTGGGATTCGGGGGGCCACCAACCACGACTGAACTGATGACATGACGAACGGCAGTCTTTTAGAGACACACCAAACTTTACGGCTGCTGCTACTACCTTATCACGGCATCATCAGCCCATTTTTAGCGACGTCCTCGAAAAGGCGCGTACGCATACATACCAAACTTTACACCCTTTTCTTTTGTCATGGAATTATATGCACAGAGTCACGTCCGCGGAAGACGGATAGACAGAGAGAGGAGGTGGAACAATAGCAGGAAGGAGCCGCTGCTGCAGACCAGGAGAGGAAATCACATTGATATCATTCGAAAGAGCGGGGAAAAGGGGGTCAGACGGAATCTGTGGACAGACATTGAGTATCTTTTTTTGCGCGAAAGCCTGGCTCGACAGAGAGAGACCCATGGCGAAAGGCATGTCAGTTAGACATGTCGGAAGAATCAAACTCCCATCTTCTAAGCATAGTACTGTTTTCTCAATTGCGTCTGTGAAGCATGCTATCGATACACCTTGATTCGCCACACCATTAAGCATCGACAAGCTAAGCCGAGCCTATTTATATGCTCATCCTGTGACAACTACTCGATCTTTGCCTTTTTGTTCGACAACTCGACGTCTTCCATTGAGATGCATCGCTTCAACGGCGATGTACGAACCTCAGGACGACGTCGTTCGATGTTCGAGTGCGCAGGATACGGAAAATGACGCGTTGCAGAAGGCCCAGGCACATCATGTGCTGTCAAGAGTCGGATTTGACTTCTGTTGTCATGCTGGCTGCTGCAACTTCTCATATATGACAGAGCTTGAGATGACACCGTCCGTAAATATTTTACGGTCTCAGGTGTAAGAGATTGTGACATTTCTGCTGCGATAGGCTGCTGCTCGGAGGTTTCACCCCGTGGCAGATGGTGGTCGCCCTGCTCCTCGTGGTCAACCGCACTGTCCAGCATCCGCCGGATTTTGCTGTCAAGTATTTTCTTCCCGAAACGGGCACATCCTTGTTGATGCTCGTCCAATAGTGCTTCAAGATATAAATGTCTCTTCAGCCCATGAGGCCAACGGGCTGCCGCATAGTCATGAATACTGTCGAGTACGAAGTTCTGGGCCACGTCAAGGACGCCTAACTCCCACGGGTCAGCCTCGCTGTCGCCGCAAGACGCGAGTGCCACAGAGTAATCGAACTGCGGGCACAGGATATTGCTGTCCACTGCGGCAGCAACAGCTTCAATCTAGGAGTCGAGAATCTTCCGCAGATTTTGCTTCGCTTCCTGTACCTTCTTTTCGTCTTGCTTTCGTTGGGCTTCGTCGGTCTTGCGTCGTTTCCTAAAGAGCCCCTTGTTTTTTGCGCTGGGCGGCTTCTAGCTGCTCGCAGCAGCAGCGTTCTCGGCTTTGAGCTTGGCAAGTAATGCTTCCCTCTCCTTAAGAATCTCGAGCTGTTTCTCGGCCATCTTCTGGACCTTGGCCTTGGCCTCTGCGAGTTTCTTAACCTCGATCTGCTCCGTCTCGAGACTGAAGGGCTGTCCTGGCTTATTTACCGCGGGCAGAAGGGAACTCCGCTCCCAGGAAACTTGTACGTTAGACGTCTTCTCAGGCAGAGGAGGAATCGGCTTGTTCTTCCCCTTGCCGCCCTTCCCAACAGGATGGCCCTTTGGAGTAGCTCCAGAGGTAAGGATCTCGTAGAAGGCTTCGTAAGGCTCATTGAAGAGCTGCTCTTCGTAGTTCCACGCGGTAATCTCACCATTGTTCTGGCGGGCCATCTGTTCCTTCTCGGCATCGGTCCTACCGAAGGGGTGCAAGCGGAGATTGTGGTACAGAGTTTGGGGCTTCTCGCCGGACTCGGTCACGTAGTACATCTTAATTGTGATCTCGAATTCTCCCCATCCGGTCTCATGGATGATGAAGGGTTTTCCGGGTTCGCCGTCGATCACTTCGTTGAGGTTAGCAAGGTTCGCAGCCTAGTAGGAAAGGCGAAGGGGGGATCGCACTCCGCACGTGGTTGGGGATGGACTCATGTAACTTGAACTGGACTCTTCTAAGCCAGTAGGTAATGTCTGTGTCGTCAATACCCTTTACAAAGACCTCCCACGAGTGGGTGTGGTCGTCAGGGACGCCCTCTGGCTTCGGATTGCGCTCGGGATCGAAGGGTCGGGCAGTGGTTCCGTAGATGAAGGAACGCTTGATCTGGGTGCCCTTGACGCGTTTACCGAGGCTGCTGGGCGGCGCCATCTTTGCGGTTTTTTGCGGAATACTCGGATGGATTGATATGTCTTGTGTGACGATACAGTATTAAGACAATCGTTGTCGTTAAAGTTGGTGTTCGAAGATGTACATGGTGGAAAATGAGTTGTCGCAAGGATGGTTTCTGCAGTCGCGCCCCAAGGCGAAGAAAGACAAGGTAAGAGTACCTTCAGGTAGCCTTACAGGTGCGCAACTTTAAAGTGGGCCAGAAATATCACCCCTCGCTCTTTCCCCATCGAATCTGTTGCCGAGTCTAGGAAACTCTGACGCGACGCCGTCTTTCATCCAGCGGCAAGTCAGGAAATAAGGGTGTTGTGCAAAAGGCAATGGCGTTCGCAGGTTTGTTCGAACCGAATTTTGGCTGTTTTCATGAGTCCGCCTGTTTTTTACTACATTTCCTGTGTGCTTCTGCGACCTTCTGAAGGCGTGTGATATACATCTACAAATGCATTTACAGGGAACTAACCCACAAGAAACGCAGAATGCACAAAGTGAAAGGTTGAAATTACTGACCGCCCGAAGGACAGAACTTGAGTACAATCTGGAGAGGTACTCAATTTCTACACTAAGCTTGGCATCCAGCGCTGGTTATGAGGTCATAGACGAGTCTCCACTGGAATTGAGAACCGGTCAATGACTTTCTACAAAGTGATAATAGTTAAAGAAGCGTCTGGACGAAGTATTGAGATCTTTCTTTCGTGATGCTTCGAACATCTCAGTATACACTCATTGGTCTGATGTGTCTGGTGCATTTCTTCTAGGTCGGTTCGTCCGTCCCATGGAATATTCCAAGCTCAGGCACAGTGGACGGCGCAGCCAACGCGAATCGGGTCTGGCCAATGACAAGCTCCAATATAGCTGCGCACCCCTGTAAGCGCACGCCTGCGTCAAGACCCTGGAAGATTTCAATGGAGAGCTGGGGGAGCTTCGGGGCGGGTGATGATTTCATGACTTTGCACCGCGTCCGGAACGGCATCGAACCACTCTCGGAAGAAACTGGCATGCGATTGTTGGTACACTAACGCCGAATTCGGGGTTCAATCTTAATCAACAGCAATTGGCTTTCATCCAGCTCTGTTCGCTCGTGATCTCTTCCAATTTCCCCTCAATTGGTCGACCGCTCATACCTTCTCACACTACGACCATGTCCACATCAGCCGTCACCAAGAAGCTCGTGGTCTGCGGAGGAAACGGCTTCCTCGGGTCAAGGATCTGCAAGTATGCCGTTGCGAGAGGCTGGGATGTCACGTCAATCAGGTACATCCTCCCATAGGGCTTCATCCAGCTGATCATCTTCTCTAACATCGTTCCGCAGCCGCTCAGGTGAACCCAAGTGGCAGGCAGTGACCTCATCAACAGCCCCTCCTCAATGGGCACACAAGGTCTCGTGGGAGCGTGCTGATATGCTCCGCCCCGCAACATATGCACCGCTCCTTAAGGGCGCCGACTTCGTCGTCCACAGCATGGGCATTCTCCTCGAGGCCGACTACAAGGGAGTCGTCTCCGGCCAGGAGTCACCCATCTCCGGTCTCCAAAAGGCTTTCGCGCCCGTCAAGGACCGCGGCGTCGACCCCCTCAAAGGCCCCGAGGGCGCTGACCTCAAACCCACAAACCCCAAGGACCAATTCACCTACGAGGTCATGAACCGCGACAGCGCAATTGCCCTGGCCAAGCAGTCAAACGCCGAGAACGTGAAAGCATTTGTCTACATCTCTGCCGCCGGAGGTGCGCCTGTACTACCGGCGAGGTACATCACCACCAAGCGCGAGGCAGAAAGCACAATTGCCAGCGAATTCCCGCGCATGCGTGGTATCTTCCCCAGGCCGCCCTTCATGTACGACAGCTCGAGAAAGTTCACACTGCCTCTAGCTGCCATGACGGGCGCTGGTGCTCTGTTCAACAAGCTGACTGGAGGCGTGTTGGGCAGCTTCATGGGTGCAAGCGGTGTGAAGCCTTTGCCCGTGGAGTCCGTGGCAGAGGCAGTCGTAGAGGCACTGGATGACACCAAGGTTCAGGGGCCTATCGAAGTGCCTGAGCTCGAGGAGCTGGCGAACAAGGGATGGAGAAAAACCATGCTCTAGGGCATGTCATGTATTCTAAAAGTTGTCATAGACTGTATCATTCCCCAAAGAGGCCGTAAGGCTCCCCGCGCGCCTTTACTCCCATTAATTCAACATCCGGCTCTTAAATCATGGTTCCTCTCTCGAAACTGTCCCTAATCTCCGCAGTGTACTTGTTGTAGAAGCGTGCCAGCTTCTGGTTGAACTGCTTGTTCTTCTCGTTGATGTATGTGACGTCGCCGTCGTCGCCGTTTTGTGCCATGCGGTCCTTCCTCTTCTTCAATCGGTTCTCCTCAGCTCTCCTGAGGTCTTCCACAAGTCGGTCAATGGCAGCCTTGTCGGGCTTGCTTTGTGTGAATGTTGTAGAGTCGGCAGTTGAATAGAAAGACCCGTCCTTGTCCACCGCGATGAGCTCTCCGTCTTCCGTCTCGACGATGTCGAGTCCACCAGACGCCGCCGCGCGCTCGATGGCGGCCATCTTGTCCTTCTCGTACTTTTCCATATCCGGCGCGATATTCCTGAGCTGCCGCTTGTAAATCTTGTTGCTCTCGGCAGTGTAATCCTGGAACGCATTGTTGTCGCGGTGCGCCTCCTTCTTCTTCACGCGCTTGTCCCACTTCTCGCTCTCGTCGATGGTCCAGTCCCACGCGCGCTTGCGCTCAAAGTCACCACCGGCGTCCTCGACATCGGCCTTGAGAAGCTTGTGCGAGGCTATGGCCTGCTTGCGGTGGATAGCAGCCAGTTGGCTGGGGTCTGTAGCGAGGCGTTGGGACTCGAGCGTCGCTTCTTTGAAATTTTGGTCGGAGGAGCTCTTGGCGCGGGCTTTGAGGGCTTTGAAGCGCGCCATGCGATCTTGTGCCTTTGACACAGCATCGTTTGATGCGGATGATTCTGAGACTTCGGCTTCTGTGTTTGTTGCGGTAGATTCCTCAGCATCAGGCTTTTCGGTAGCGGCAGGTTTTGCCGGCGCGTTTTCCTTGATTTCCTCTTTGGCGGTGGCCTTGGGCTCGGTCTTTCTCTTCTTAGCGGCAGGAGGCATATTTATGGTTATGAAAACGTGATCGGGAAAGTCGTGGTTATGCTGCTGATCGCAAATGGTGGAAATTCGCTGGGGTCTTGGTTGGAGACGGGATGTCACTGGAGAACTGAAGTGCGCCAGGTGACGAGAGCCGTGACGCTCCTCCGAAAAATCTCCAGCCTTCAAAGTATGTGGCTGGTGCGGTGCACTGTTTGTGGCTGTGCTTCAACCGGAACAACAGATAGCCCCACCCGCTGTGGATCGTATGGGGGGAGGCCACAACGGGACCTGCGAGAAAGCACCCGCGGCTCCGCGGGCGGGCCATCCCTGTCGCGCCCCAACACCCCCTGCGTCCAGTCTCCCCTCAGCACCTAGACGCGCCCTCGGTAGTATGCGGCTCCCAGAATCAGACGATTTTTCAAGCGACATCGCGTGTCCTTGAAAAGCTTCATCCCCAAAACTGACCTAGGCTCGGAGCACCCAATGAGCTAGCCAAGCGCGCCAGCTATGCCCCCTCTGAGATGTGCGAGTGGCATCCAAGGCCTTCGCCGCACAACTTCATTTCCTGCCGCGGCAGCTCCGTTTCATTCTACTGCTCATCTCACGAAAAGGACACGACCAAGGATTCACCTGAGAAAACGCAGCACCCCTACACCAGGACCATGGTGGAAGCCTTTTGAGCTCACAGAGGCGGTTTTGGACCTGGACAGCTACGAGAGCAATTACACGCGACCGTATGACAAGGCCGAAGAAGTGGCCCAGACTGCAAAATGGAAGTCAGATCCAAGGAAGGATGCCATGGGGAAGCGCATCGACAAACTTGAGGCCGACTATAAGGACGCCAAGAAGAAGCTCGAGATCATTCAAAGCAAGTCCTGGCAACCATGGCGTGTCACGGATCTCGATATCATGGCTGCTGCTCTTCAGGGAGCCCCCAAACACTCAGGGCGCGAGACCCAAGACGTTGACAGTGTTCAACTCGAAGTTGTCGACAAAAATGGCATTCCCTTATCCGTCTGTGAAGACGACGAGCGCCTTCTAGAGTGGCTCATCCACCGAAAGCACAACGCCCGTCCATGGCGACTGGGCGCTGAAGAGCTTTCACGACTTTTAGAGGAACCAAACAATGCCAGAGAGTTTCAGCGTTTACTCTCGAGATTCCTAACGTCTGGTCAAAGTCATGAGACAATCGCAAATAACGCCACCGCTATTGCAACGGTTATATCAGATGCGCTTTGTCGTTTGGAGCGCCCCATCGAATTGCTGCCCATCATCAACAGCTTCAACGCTCGCTGCGAGTTGCACGGCTATCCAATGGGTCTCCCGCTTTGCCACGAGGGTCTGAGGCTTTGCGCTGGAGCCTTCAAGCTCTGGGGGTTGCAGAACTACATCGAACACGCCTTCAGCCATCGGTACGGTGTTGAGCCAGTCGTTATCACTGAAGTAATGCGCATCCTCCAAAAGGAGGTACTATTAAGAGAATCACAAGAGAAATCTGGCGTCGGCTCAGACCTGCAAAGCTTTGAAGGCCCCCGGTTGAATCTCAGAACCTGGAAATTCAAGATCTTTCGCATCTTGACTGGGGCTCCAAAGAAAGGAAATCCCGACAAGACGAAACCGTGTTTCCGGAAAATAGTCGAGAAGAAGCCCGACGAGCAGGAGCTGAACGATGTCTACCAGGAACTATTAGCAACAGTCAGACCTCTGCCACAAGACATGGTCGACATGGATAGTCGAAGCGGACAGTGAAAGAGACGATAGCAAGGACAGTCTATCGCAAAGGGACAAATGGCTGAACCCCTTGTCAGATCTTATCAAGGCAGTCGTCGAGATGCAATTCCAACCTTTGCTGGAATACGGATCATGCAAATCAATAGAGCTCCAGAACAACCGATGAGTCGAGGGTGCGCTACCCTTAGAAGAGATAGACATCAATGGGAAGAACGAAACCGCGCGTTTCGGTGGAAATCTTTCCTTGGCCACTGAATGGAAACTTCAACTCCAAAGTTCGGACCCAACTGTTCGGCGTCAGAGCCCTGCCATCCCGCTAATTAGTCGAAAGTGGTTGCTACTGCTCTATCCTTCCAACGGCTCCCGCCCGCGTCGTGAACTACTATCTCACCCAGCCAACAAGCGAAGTCGCGCCTCCTCTTTGAGCCGTCGGCCTCAGCCCTGCCACACCCATTGCCGGATGCAGGATCTAGTGCCATGTGGCTGCCCGAACTCCATCCCATCCGGAACTTTGCTCCAGTGAGCTGAAGCGGGACTCTCCAGACCACTTCTCCAATTGGACCTCGTACGTACCGTTCACAAGCTCTAGCTTGAGCCGCCTTTTCTCTAGACACAGCGTTAAGGCCGCGTTCGTGTTTAAGCCTCCACGGACTTCCCGTTTGTGTGATTTGCTACCACTTCATTTTTTTTGGCACCTGAGTCTCCCGGGAGGCTGACGCAGCTGCAGCGCAAGCCATGAAATCCCATCTACGTGCCTGCTTAGCAGCTGCTTCACCGCAAGTTGTCTCAAACGTTGTTCGTCTGCCTTCGCGGCATGTTTGGGCGTTGGCATTGGGCTCGGAAACCCCTGGTACTCAAATATTGGACGAGCTATTGATCCTCATAATAGGAAAACTACAATCATCGGAGTCGATGATCATCTCGATCTAGGCCTTGTCCTGCTTGACATTCAAGGCGCCTCCCCATCCCCCACTTGACCCGGGAGTCAGGTTCACTCACAACCAGACAACCAGAGTACCAAACGTGGCAAAGCAAGCTACATCGATAGAGGCATGGTGTCCCGGGCTAGAATTCCAGCTGTCTCGCCCGTTCACATCTGGTCAGCCTCTGGCTGCAGCCGAGCCGCCGCCCGTCTGGATCCGGTCTGGCTTCATGCCTTCTGGTCGCGGGGTTGACTGGCACTCCTAGCTTGCCAAGCCTGCGCACTCTCTTGTTCCCCATTCAATTCTTTGTCTCCGAGCTGGATCATATCTCTGGGCAGACCTAGCCTGAACTCCTTTCGTGGGCAGTTCCGTTATTTTCTGGAGGTTTGCAATCCTTCTGCGTCTTCAACCTTGGTCGTGTTCCTCGTCACATTTCTCCCTTGAACCACGTTCATCTCCGCGCAGCATTGCATTGCTCGCTCCTACCAGACGATCTTTCCTTTCTAGTTTGCAGAAGTAATACGCTATCCACGAGCCGTACTTCTCTGGTCCGCAGAACAATTCATCTTCTTCTCGACTATTCGTTTCCTATTGATCCCCACTTACTTTCCTCCCTTGCCTGCCGTGCGTTCGATACACCCCGTACTTTGAACTGCCGACTGGACGCCAAATAACTGCATATTTTCACAATGGGCCCGTTCCCAGACCGGGAGGGATCGACAGCCCGGGATGGAGGAGTGTTAGGGGTCCGATCAAAGACGTCTATGCTATGTGCGTCCGTTCTGTTACTCGTGGCACCGGCCATCGGACAACAAGATCCCGTCAACAATTTCTGTCGTCGATTCGGGCACCAGACAGCTGTTGTAGACAGCAAACTGTACATCGATGGGGGGCTCATTAACTGGAACATAAACGAGAATCCGAGTAACTACTCAAGTACGTCCACCTACCGTCGCTGATAGTTCAACCTAAAAAGATTGCATAGTTCAAGAAGTCTCGCTAACACCATTCAGATCCATGGCTCCTCTATCAAGACCTCTCCCAGTCAGCCCCCAATGTGGGTATGCCGCCATTATTTGCGAACCTCTCAAAGAACGGAACAATCCCCAACACCAATGGCGGTGGCCTATGGGCCGATGGTGTCAACAAGCGTCTCTATCTGTTTGGCGGCGAGCACAATGCCGAACCCCCATCCCCATTCAATCTGTGGTCGTATGATATCATCAATAACTATTGGACATCATACGGCACACCACGGTCCGGCATTCCCATTTCAAAAGTCAGCTACGGAGCTGGTGTGTCTGTCGACACGAGGGGTGAAGCGTACTACTATGGCGGCTGGCTTAGCAACGCCTCCGTCGCGGGATGGGGAACAGGTCCACCAGTTGCTACTAACGGGCTCGTCAAGTACACCATGGACACGAACAGCTGGTCGAACAATACTGGCCCAGACAACGTCCGCCGCGCTGAAGGAAGTCTGCATTACATACCTGCTGGAGGCGGCGGGATGCTGGTCTACTTTGGCGGCATTCAGGATTTCAATACGAACGGAACAGGGGAGGGTCAGCCGATGGACACAATCTTCATGTACGACATCCTGAGCAGCAGATGGTACACGCAAAAGGCGACAGGACAGATCCCCGAGATGAGACGGCGTTTCTGCGCAGGCGTCACATGGTCGGCGGACCAATCCTCCTACAACATGTGAGGCTCTTTCTTTCCTTCCTCCTCTAATGTCCATCACTAACATGTTCAAAGCTACATGTACGGCGGAGCAACGGTCCCAGGAGTCCTTGGCGCAGGCTACGACGACGTCTACGTTCTCTCCCTCCCAACATTCACATGGGTCAAGATGTTCCCTTCCACAAACGGCACAGGCTCGAACCCTCACCATTCTCTGTCCTGCAACATCGTTCCAGGCCGCGCGCAAATGATCATCATCGGCGGAACCTTCCCTTCATCCAACGACTGTGACTACCCCGTGCAATGGGGGACACACAACGTCGACCTTGGCAAACAGAACAAGAACAAGAGCATCTGGGAGCTCTACTCCCCGAATAAGACGACATACTCGGTTCCAGATGAAGTCATTGCCGTGATAGGCGGCAACGGCAATGGCGGCGCAACAAAGACATCTCCCGCAGCCGGCTGGAATACCGCAGACCTGGGCCTCATGTTGGCCGACCAAGCCGAAATCACGCTCAGGACACCCACCCGCATGGTCTCTGCTACATCCGCTCCATCCAGTGGCTCGTCCCTCTCTACCGGTGCGATCGTCGGCATCGCAGTCGGAGCTGCCGCCGTCATCATCCTGCTCGGCTTGGCCTGCTTCTGCCTCATTCGTCGCCGCCGTAGCCAGCAATATCACAACCCTCCCAACTCGAGCTCAGGCCAACCATTCCATACGCAGACACAAAGCATGTCTGAAGCTTGGTCCCCACCGGCAACGCACCTGAGCCCAGCGGCATCGCCATACTCACCTCCTTACCACCCCTCCCCTTTCACACCACCACCGCACTCCCCTCCGCCGCCGCAATCCGCACAAACGGTCCCGCCTTACATGGGACCGCCCGTCGAACTCCCGTCCGAGTCTCCAGCAGTCACAACAGCTCTTTCTCCCCCACCGCCGCCCTCAGGGGGGCACCATTCCGGTGCGACGACAGCAGCAGGCTCCTCGATGACGCGCTCGTCCTCGGTAACCTACCCCCCGCAACAAGCCTACTTTCCAGACCCGGTGACCTTGTCGAACCAAGTACAAATCGACGCCAATGGGAACATGTGGGTGCCGCAGGTGAGCATGGTTCAAGTCGCGTCCGGAAGCCATCCGGGTAGCCAGCACGGGACCCCTCCGGTGTATACGCCGCCGATGGGAGACCGAAAATCACCGGCGGCGCATCCCACGCCTCCGGTGGAGGTCCAACCGACGCCACCAGCGGAGTTGCCCGGGTCGCCGCAGGAGCTGAGCGCGGACCGGGATGATGATCGGGCGGGTGGTGGGAATTCGAGGCACCAAACATTCTATAACAGGTGAAAAGGGCCTTTGACGATGTATATTTGGGTACATTAGCGAGAGCATGCGTGACTTGGGTCAAATGTGTTTATTGTCACGAAGTCAGTCCTACAAAGTATTTGAGCCTGCTGCTGTTTCTCTTTCCTTTGTTTTTACGAAAAGATTCCACTCGGAGTTTGGATGAGGCGACTGGGATTGGGGGCGTCAAGGGCGCAGTGTGATAACTGATGGGGAGGTAATGCGAGGTTTCAATACATACTTTCCGCCACTCCTGTTCCTTGGAGAGGATGGTGAACTCTTTCCCGTAGCTTTGAAGCTCATATCCAGCGATCTCTCACAATACTACGAGACTCGGTTACACTTCAGGAGTCGGATGTCATCATTTGAACAATACTATCAGGGACAAGAATGGTATCCCAATCCTGTATCTAGCACCGTCTTCCATGATCTCTTGCGGATCGAGGCCGCTTTGACAACGGCTCTACTGCTTCATCATATAAGTGTACGCGCTGGTACTGTCTCGAGGAAGTAGGATAGGCGGTGCGTTCCCCTATACTGTATGTGTCATAGACCAAGTGTTGGCTTCAGAGATCCAGATTGGCAGACCCTTCAACGAGATCCCGGAGAAGAGCATATCGCTTGGGCTGAGAAGGAATATTCGTGGAAGTTAGAGGCCCCTATCGATGCACGTTTCAGCAAGCTATTCCGGACCTAAGGTCCCGGTTGCTTTATCAATGAGTCAACGTGGGAAGATGGTTCAACAGTAGGGACATTCTCTCCCGGCACACTAGTTACCATGGACCAAGTAGGGATCATCTACAGCAATACTGAACGTACCCTCTGACACCAAGACCAAGACGCAAGAGTTGCCTGCGTAGTCACACCATCCGGGTCTCTCTCTGAGGTCATCAGGGTCCAGGATGACGACGACGCGACGACCCAGGGTCCGAGAAAGCCAAGCCTTTCTTGCGTCCGATGGGGCTACGTCCCCTCCCACCGACTCCGTGACGTTGGCTCACAAAGGACGTCTTCGTCTGCCCAAATGTCACGATGATCGGTGATGGTGTCTGTGTCACAAGAGCGCACTGTAACACAATGCACCGTTCATTAGCGAGGTAACCAGCGAAGCGCGCGATTGCGATTGCGATGCCGTTGGCGCTTTTTACGTGATGGGAGTGCCAATGCACAATGTCTTGGTCGCGATTTGACTTTGGGACACAAGAAGAAATCGCATCATATGGAGGTCGCGTGACGAGACGGACACCGCGATGCCGTTTCTCTCGCTTTTACGGATCGCCGGGGAAAAAGCCACAAAACAGATTGACAGCGACTCCCCTGCTTGTAAAGTTTTTTAGATTAAAGAAAGAAGAAAGGATGGGCTAGATCATGATGTGGATGTCGTGCTCGCAATTGAGGTGTGGGGGGCGGCGCCTAATCCAGTGATGCGAACACGGCGGCGCGTTGCGTCTTGGACGCTTGGGTGTTCTTTCTTTTCTGCTCTACCTAATATTTTTCCTTTCTTGCCCAGTCCCTGCCTCGACCCCACGATTCGTCATTGCAGGGGCTGCGTAGAGTGATCGCCGCAGTTTGTGAGTCAAAACTCGACGACATTTTGGCAAGATCAGAGACACGCGGGCGGGTACATCAAAAAAAAACTTACGGTGAAAATTATAGGCGATAATACCGCCGTACGACCCGAGGTTCTGAATCAAACCCTCGGCACCGAGGATGTCCGTTACACAATGCGTGTCTTTCTCTCGTGGAAATGAACCTGAGAGAAGCCAACCCGATATCGCTCGCCGGTCTTCGCAGAGCGAGACCGGAAGGGAAGTGTGCTCGGGACCATTGCTAGGGGATCAAGGACTGGAGTTCACCTTACCTCAAGGGGACCAACCGCACCCGCTGCGTGGTCCAGGCCCGCAGGCGTATGCGGTATGCCACATGGGAAAGGCGCCGAGCGGACGTGGCCCAACGGCGACGACGACGACGTCTTCGTCTTTGTGGTTCCCGGGGAGCAGGCAAGAGGGTCGCCGTACGCAGACTGCAGGCCGCAGTCAACGACGTGGGCGGGGGGGATTGCGGGATAACGAAGGCCGAGGGATGTTGGCGGCTGACGCCAACATGCAGCATCACTGGGGATAATTTCAAAAATCGGCGAAAAGAGCCATCACACCGAGCATGGGTTTTCTGCTCTGGCTCTTTGCCAAAAGTCGTTGTCAAACAAAGACCTTTGGGCAATCAGGGTCCCCACGTTCCCACGATATTCAGATATGGATGGACCCCAGACGGGTTGAAAGAGGCATAGCGGCTTGAGGATCGTCTGCTTGCTGCTGCTGCTGCTGCTGGTTGCCCACTCCCACTTCGCAACCACCCATGCTCTCGACAGGGGGGCAAGACGCGGACGACTTTGCAGTTGCGGTTCGTCCGCGTTCCCGTGTCTGACTCCATAGATAAGAAGAACAGGCAGGAGAGGCCGATGGGCGTATTTCTCGTGCGCGAACCAGAGATCGTGGCCGTCCCGCGTTCATGCCGAGGCCATCCCGAGCCATTCTTCGGCCCTAGTACCTGCAGACGGTTAAGAAAGGCGCAGCCCATGGTTTGAAGCTTCTTCAAAGACGGGATAGGTTGGTTGGGCCGGGGGCCAGGGAGAGAGGCAGTTTCCGGGTCGCCCATTTTGTCTCGTTGCATCGCAGGTGGGATATCCGACTTCCGTGAGGTGTGGCGCCGTTGGTTGGTGGTCGTCTCTTCCCCTCCGCCTCGAGCGGACTCTTGCTGCTGCATATCCGCACACCTCTTCGCCGGTCCTAATTTACGTTATGGACGAATTGGCTTTCAGGGAACGGCAGCAGAGAAAACTGGTTGTGAAACAAGTAGACGCAGTTTAGAAGCTCTCAGAGGTCCCGGATGTCGTTATCTTGCATGAGAAGTTCACGATCCAAGACGGCGTTCAAAGGGCCTGCATGTTCGTCGAGAGGTACCCACACCACAACCGCATGGGCTGGTCCCGAAAGTATCCGACCCAGCTGTCCATCTCTTGGGTCGCTTCCAAAGAAGAGGCGTGGGATGATAGTCGAAGGCAATTGGGTCGCCAGCGGGAGATTGAGATCCAGCACGTTGGTGAGCCAGAGGCTGTATTGCGCTTGTTGTGTCTTGCTGGTGAGTATTTTCATTGTTCTGAGGCTGTAAGCGAGATGTCGTCAGTTGCTGGCCCGTACAACAACCAATGGCGAGCCTTCTGCCATGGTCCGTGAGCAGAACCAAGACCAGAATTGGTCTACTGTCTTGACCGAGGCGCTCGGCCGACGTCGTGCGTGGTGAGCTCGCAAGGTGACGCGCGAGGTGAATGAGGCTCGTGGAGTTGTGACCTCCTCGACTCACCTTGATGGCGGCGCTTGAAAACCCGCCTCGCATGGATTGGGGCACTATCGGGACCGAGACACGGGATGGCCTTTCTTTTGCGAGGGGCACGGGTGTGCTGAAGACGTGGGATGCCAGCTGGGAGAGGGAGAATGGCGCGCATATCGCAAAGGCTGCCGCCGTGAGCCGGAATGGCATACCGAGGCGGCAAGTCGATTGGAGCGTGGTGTGCAGTTGTCAATCTCGCTGCCTCGGACGGCAAAATGTGGATTTTACCGCGTCCAGATTCCCTCTCGAGACTCGGATGCATCGACGTAACCCTCCCTTGCCAGGCTGGCGGGAGACGGAGGCCCAGACGGCATCCTTTCTCTTGATTGCGTCGTCAATCAACTCTGATAACTCTGATAACATTGAGTGCAGGCCGAGAAGGGGTGGACCCCCAAGCGGAGTTGCAGGTTGTGGTTTAATTGAGCGCATATGTATGCCCGGTCTTGCGTGGTGTAGAGACGGCGGACGGGGTGGGTTGAGTTCCTATCCATGCGACTTGTCAACCGCCGACTTGTCTGGCCCAGCGCGCCTACGCGGGGTTGCGAGCGTCAGGCAGAGACAAGACGACACGCAACCGTCCCTCGACTAAATTGCAACCCCCTCTCGCCCACGAGCAGGAGCTGCCCGTATCGAGCCAGTCGCGGGAATGCGAGAGTCTCAGTGGTGGTGTGTCGACGCAGCTGGCTTGAATCGCATGTCGCGAGATATGCGATCATGTCTAGGAGGGGAAAGTGGCAGCGGAAGGGACCTCTCGTTGATTGCACGACAGCAGCCGGTTGCATAGAGCTTGCCAACTCAATTGGGTAGTTGATCACGTCGATAGCAGACAGCGATATGGCGACATCCAGTTGCCAGGTTGTTTATGGCAGAGAAGAAGGATCCCGGGCGGTTGAAGGACGCGGCGTCAGACGACATGTCTTTGCTGGATTCGGCCGAGCCCAAGCACCGTCCACGTTGCGCCGGTGAAGCCATCAGCGCAGCCCAGCGGCCCAGACTTGCGGTTGTGAGTCGTGTAGCGTCGTATCTGGCCGTCGTCTTTAGTTGTGAGGGGGAGATGATAGATGGTGGTCCAGAAGGATGTGATGGGACACTCAGATGCCATTGGGTACCCTGGGAAACATGGCTAGAACGGCAGTTGCGATCGAGAAGACGACCCCGCATCGAAAGGGGGTGAGACAGCGATGAGCACCACCAGCTGGAGAGAACAATTGATCAACGCGACACAATGATCCCCCCGTCCGTTACGATGGCTTCGCATCTGACGGTGTGAATAATTGAACGGTCTACTGGTGTGACGACCGACACGGTACATGGGGGTGCGGCCTTCCAATGGGTAGGGTCTTGGCCTGGGTCCGGCGGTGCGTTGGGTCTGGGCCGGGGGATCGCCATCTAGCGGATTGCCCGGGTGGGAAGCGGTGCTGCTTAGTCAATTGTGCTTTCGCTGTGCATGAGCACGTTTCTTGTTGTTGCCCGTCGTCACGAAGCCATGTACGTGATGTTGCCATGTACTTTCACGACAAACAATGTACCGGCATAGGCCGTTACAACTGATGTGGGCTGGTGGTAACCTGTACTGTTGCAGAGCCATATTCAAGACATATTAGACGGCGGATTCGACATTCTCATCAGCCAATGTAGTCTCGACGTCTCCAACCTCGATGGACACGTCCCAAACATGTTGAATAATCGGATCTCCATCTGCTAGGTAGGGGTTTTCTTCTTCACACGGGCAGACGGGAGACAGGGAAAAAGGCAATAGGATGAGAAAACCAAAAACTTACGACGATCAGAACAGCAGCTCAACCCCCCAAGGCGAGCACTACCCCATGCCCATGTGCTGGTTCCCGTGGTTCCTAGCCAAAGAATTTCTGGACCTTGGAGCTTCTCGCAATACAACTTGCAGCGTGCAGCTCCGGGTTACAACAGAGAGAAAGAAAATTTTCCGTCGGCTCCCTCGCCGGACGAGCCTGCGCCTGGGATCGCCCCGCTATACGAACCACAGGAAGGGAACAAAGGGAAACGAAACGCGCATCAATGCTGTGGGTGTTACCGTAACTGCCCGAGAAGAAGAAGAAAAAATTGAATTGGGTAATGGGGCGTACTCAGTTGCCTCTGGCCGTACACGATGCAAACACGTGTGTTGCGACGGAAGGTATCGTCCATGTCGTTACGTCTCAACGTGGATGAAGCGGCGGTTGTGGTAGGTGGTTTGGCTGTACCAAAGCAGAGGTACCTTCCCACCAGCCCAAGGTACCTCAGGTACTTGTGGCGCCTACTGGAGGTGTCCGTACTGCGTAGACGAAGTCCAGACAAGGTCCTTGAAGCCCTGGCAGAAACGGGACCGGGAGGGAAGGAAACAGGCGGGGCGCATTTTGGGGCTCTGGACTGCGGTGCCGTGTCATTGAGTTCCCTTCCAAACTTCTCCTTGCCTTCTTCTCATTCGTCCATTGCTCAGTCCTGCTACCCTTTTCCACATTTCATCTGTTTTTCTGCCCGTGCCCTGTCTGGTTGTGGCATGCAGTGGATTCCATTGTTTGGCGGAGCGTTGCAGTCTTTGTGCGTTGTTCTGGGAAAAACGGAGTCTCGTCCTGGTTGTGTTGCGGGCGACGGAGTGAGGGACGACGACCAGACCAGACAAATGGGGATCTTCCACGGGACCCCAGGTCGGTGTCGCCAAACAAACTCAAAGAGGCCTGGACGATGAGCGCCGGACCGCCCAAGCTTGCAGCGCCGTTCGGGAAGCATGACGCCTCCAGGGGACTCAGGGCCTCTGTAGGGTACATCCATTCCCGCTGTGGGGACGATCCTCCATGTGAATGGAGGCAAGCCTTGGACGACCGGGCTTCCGGTGGCTCTCTCTCCTGAAGGTCCTCCTGAGAGTCCTGACTCCTGAGAAAAGATGGCCCCCAACCAAGGCCTGAGACTTGCTTGTGGGAAGCTGTCGGTCAGAGGTCTAGTTCCCTCCAGTTGACCGCCTTTTGTGGAGTTGTTTTGAACTCTGTGCGTTTGTCCAACCAAGCCGCAGCAGCTCTTTCGGGGGCCCCTTCGTGGGGAAACGTGCTCAAGAGAGTGGATGGGGTGATGTGAATGTGAGAAGAGCACTATGAAGTGGTGAACGAACAACCAAATAATATGGGGTCCTTCTGCGTTTGCGACTGACTTTTGCAACAGACACCGCGGCAGCAGCCAAACACGGCTGGGTTCGGGGAACACGGCGCTGTAGCATAGCAGCGGGACCCTCTCCAGCCCGGGCTTGTGGGAGTTGAGTCTCCAGAGTCTCCAGAAATTCTCTTTCTCTCTCTGCCGGGTCACACACAAGCTGCAGTGTCGTTGTCTCTGGGTCCTCGTTTGTACCTGCCCATTCCCACACCCAACTTACTAAGGCAAGAAGGAGTCAGAGGACCCGCCATGGGCTGATAATAGAGTGACGGGGACTGTTTGGCGTCCCGTCTGTTGTTGCCCTTTGACGAGAACTGCAACATCCAGGGACGTGCCTAAACTGAAAAAATTGGAACTGCGTCACGGCGGGTTTTTTCCCTTTCGCAATTGCATCATCCCTCTGAGTCTTTTTGAGGGCTATTATCGCAACCTGCCTCGGGCCGGCTGATATTACATAACGCGCTACTCTTGTAAGTGCCGCCCAGTACCCATTGTTTGCGGGCGTTCAATTTGCACTCCTGAGTCATCTGGAAGGGAAAAAAAAAAAAACAAAAAAAAAAACCTCGGATAGAGTCAAGGCATTTGAGAAACATGCGGGCTGTGCAAAAAGATGCCAGTTTAGCGGTTGAAAAAATGCAAAAAAAAAAAAAAAAAGGCTCAAATGCCTCATGGAACGACGCGGTGGCGGCCAGTCCCAATGAAGCAGCTGGCAAGATGCTGTACCGTCTCTGCCTTGGCTTTTTGAGTTGAGACACTACGTATGTACCATACCATGCCATATGCTATGCCATGCCGCTCAAGCGATGGAAAGTTAGAGAAGATTTGACGGTACCGATGCAAGGTACCTCTCACGTTCATGTGCGTGTGTGTTGTTAGATTTTTTCTTCTTCCCTGGTTCCTTCCTTATGCACACGGGACGGCTTCCATCTCTCCATAATACGGGGTACGCAGCAAGGCACCTTGCATCCAGCTGCGCGAAGCCGACTGGCCGTCGCCAGGGTCTGAAAAGTCGCAGTGTTCATGCGGATGGAGTCCCCAACATATGATCACGATCGATGATGGGCGCGCGGCGCGGGCATGGTCACAATGTCCCCTTCCGTTCCATCTCCACCGCATCAAGTGCTTGTTCTCTGCTGCCCACTCGTCATCTGTCGGGTGTTTTTCATCCAAGGATTTTGGACGGAAGCCGTGTCTTCAATGTTTGATGTACCGCTTGGCTCGTCGTCAGCCGGGCCGGTACATGTAGTGTCTGAGGGAGCCGACAGCGAGGCCGTAGAGGTTTCGACTTACATAAGGCGCTTGGAGTGCAATGGCCGGGATGCAGGATGGGGGATGGGGATGGGACGGCTTCTACGGTCTACCAGCTCAGAGCTCCAGCAAGGAAACGACCCAAACTTCTAGGTTGTCCCTACTTGCACATCTTAGCTAATAAGGTGCCTTCTGTGATGCAACAAGTCAGTCGTCCATGCAGCCAAAGCTACCTACCTTACCTCTGCCCGTCGGCGTGCACTCCGGCCGCCACCCACCTACCACATTGCAGCACGGGGAGCCGTGGCCGTGGGTGAGAGAGTTAGCTAGTGATGGAGTGAGCTGATGACAGAATTGCGAAAATGATGCATCGCAATGGCAACTGAGCCCCCTCGGCTCGCGTCAGGCCTGGGGGGAGACTGGTTACCTTACTGCGTACCTTAGGTACCTTAGCTTGCTTCCCACACAGTCTAGTCCTTCGCAAGGCCAGTCACCTGGCCACACCTCACCTCACACCTTGGCTTTTTGTCTGCGCTCTGCTGTCCAACAGATGCCCTCAAGCCCTCCCACCCCCTCGGTGACCTGACCTTGATCTCAGGGCCTTTTCGCCATTGCCCTGTCAGACTGGAGGGACCAGAGGGAGCAAGCAAGGTACTGTACCCCGTCCTGCATGCCGCTGCATTCTGTGTCCGTACCTGACATTCTAGTTTCGATCATGTAATGATGGAGGGGTCGTGGCTAGATTCGTAATCGCAGGCTTGAATTCACCATTCACCGTTGACCGCCAGAGGACTCTGCTCCGGCCCTGACCCTGAGTACGTACCCTACAGCCTGAGGTGGGAAAGGTACAGAGGTACTCCGGGTCGTCGTAGGTAGTCGCTGGAAGTACTCTTGTGATGCTACCCGTCCCCAGACTCGTTCGGCAGCATCGTGCATCACCTCTGATTTCCCTCTCGCTTCCCCATATTTTGGCACTATTAAAAGCCCTGCTTGGCCATTCTGCCCTAGCCCGAAAGCGCCTAGCCAGCCCTTGGACGTGGTCCCCGCCAGTCCACTCTGCGTCTCCGCCGCAAGAGAAACCAGACCACTTCTCTCTTTCTCTCTCCAGTGAAGCAAGCTCACCCACCTCGCCGACAGGGGGTCCGGATTACCCAACGGAGCCTTTCGAAAGACAGGCTTCCCCCGTCCACGCGCAACCTCGCAACTGCGCCAGAGGGATCGAGAGCAGAGAGGTACCTGCCTGACCTGACCTGACCTGCCTGCCTCGCATCCTGCCCACTGCAGAGAGAACAAACACAATCCCCGTGATGACCTGAGCTCTGGGGGCGAATTGCGATATAAGCCTCGGACCCCGATCTTGAAATCTCGATCTGAGAGGAGACAGGAGGGAAGGAAAAAAAAGTCAGAGATTTCTCGCTAGTGAGCCGCATTCCTCGACACGTCAATAAGTCGGTGAAGGAAGGAGAGGAAGGAGTAAAAAAAAATAAAAATTTCAAAGACCAAACGAGGATCAAAGAATTCCCAACCAAATTAGTCTGCATACGAAAAAAGACACTCGCACATCGCGTTTAACCACACAGACGTAAAGAAGAATACCTTTGGGCTAGACATTATTCTCCGGTCTCACGTATGCGAGAGACAAACCCGCAGCCATTCATTCCTCTCGGGGGCCCTTGCTTTTCTCCAATTCGTCCACCGCCGCTTGGGAGCAGGAACTTTTTCTGCTTGGCGAGGAACTGGACAATGAAGACATTGGAGAGACAGGGCCACAGCCTACCAAACGCACACGCGCGCTTTCTGAACAACTTGAACAACAGGTCAAAGGATAATTTGAAATGGAAAGAGGGAAGGTCATCAGGGTATCTGCAGTGTGCCCTGTTGTCTCTGGCAGCATGCTACCTTTGCGGCGGCGACTAAAATTGCGCGTTTCTGCACTTGTGACTTTGCCTCTGGCAGCACAGTGCTCTCTCTCTCTCTCTGCGCAGAGCAAAAAAAAATTTAAAAAAAAATAAAAATAAAAAAAAAATAATAAAAAAAATAATAATAAAAAAATTGGCCGTCTGTCATGAGCAAAGTTGAGACGACGGACGAATCGGCGGCGCTGTGCAGAGTCGATTGGCTGAAGGCCCGTCCGCACCCCGACATCTCCGTTTTCGGCGAACCCACGGCCCTGCTCGTCCTTGCGTCAATCCGAGGTACTCTTTTTGCGGGCAATGTACCTTTCTCTCAACCGGGCTCTTGCCTGGGTCCAAGGTCCAGGGGACAGACAGCGAGAAAGGGAAAGGGAAAAAAATACCCATCTCCAAGGGAGTGAGCAGAGTACCTCCATAGTATCCGTAGCAGTAGCTGCACTCTAGTAGCACGACAACGGAAAGAGTCACACTCGTCAAGCGGCTCCATCCATCCCCAGAGACCCCGAGAGAAAGCAGCAACAGCTTTGATACAAAAGCAGATCGTCCTGCAGCACTACAAATAATTCCCGAGCCCTCCCGTCCGCTTCCAGAGCCTCTCTTTCGCGTTTTCCCGTATCAGTTCGGACTACGAGGTATCTCGGTCATCAGTCATCATTCTCATTCTCATTCTTCTCTCTCTCACCACCTCACTCTCTTCCTTTCCTCTCTCTCTTAATCGTCTCACTCGAGGCACACATACCTGACCAATTCGTGCTCTGCTCCAACAAACTCCGACTACGCCCTCCGCTTCTCACTCCGACTCTCACTCCGACTCTCACTCCGACCCTTGGCTTAAACCCACCGCCGAACATCAACGACGACGGGACCAGACCGACATCCCAATCCACATCGACATCCGCAAAGTAAACCGCAAACCACTTCGCCTTACCTCAACTTCCCTAGCTTCCTTTTTCTCTCTCGCTGCTAGCTAGCCCTGGTCCCCGCATCCGCACTCCTCTCGCTTTCGTGTGTCGTCATCGTGCTTCCAGCCAGCGCATGTTCGTTGCTGCACCCGCTGTTTAATTAAATCTCGAAAAAAGCACCCGGCCACGGCCCATCCCTGGATCGAGAAACCACTACCACGGTGCAACTTGGCGCTACAGACGCCCGCCTTGCCCCCGGCTTGTTTACGACTTACACCAAGCTTGCAACCTCTCACTATCTTACCCTTACCTAGCACGGCAACATCAACCACCGTCAGCTACAAGCCTCTCAGCCGAGTTAGCCCTCGCAAAAATAGAGCGCTCATCCGGCCATCCTACCTACGGGCTAGCTAGCACCACCACGGCCGCCCAGCACCTCATCCGCCTGGGCTTGAACAACGTCTGTGTCAGCGGCATCTCGCCGAATTGATAATTAGATAGGAACCTGTTCCTTGGGTACGGGCATTCATAAAGGCGTATCAGCCGCCCGCCCACACGCTGCTGCACCCGCTACCGCTCGCATCCTCACACACACACGCTCTCACACTACTCACCCACTCACTCACTCACACACATACAAACAACACACACCCATCACTTATCAGCTCGGTCAAATACCTACCAGGCCATATCCACACCCCCAGGCAAACCCGCCGCTATCTATCAGTTCCCATCACCAAGGCGCCTTAGCTATTGGAAATAAGGCACACCACATCAGGCGTCCCCTGCACTTGCGGCTGCTCTCGACCCCTTCTTAATCCTCCCAGCACCCGCTCCGACCTGGCTTGTCTGCGCGGGGGAAACTTGACTCTCCAACGAACGGGCAAACACAAAAAATCTCTTCAGCGGCATCGCGCAACGGTCCAGACCTTTTTTTGCCACTCGGAACGCGTGAGAAAGCAAGGACCAATTTCCTGCATTCCCATACCCAAGGCCACCAACAGGACGGCAACCCGTATCACACAATCCCCGTTTACGAAAATTTTTCACGAGAGTCACCAACTCGATTCCTTCACCTCCACGGGGTTTTAAACTGGGTCTTTCTGTCTCTGCTCGTTGCCAAACCCGACGGCCGAGACAGCACGGGCAACCACCTTACAGTTGTGTTGGTGTCAATCATCGCTCGTTAGGCGAATTGCACGGCGCCTACCCCTCCACCAAACCACCACCATCCCCGCTTATCTTCCTCCGCCTGCCACCACCGACACAGGCTCCCGCTGCATCACAGGCACCACTGACTGTCTGGGAGACGACAGACAGTGAGGACTTTCGACTACAAGAAAGACCCCTGCCAGCATAGCATTGGCTTTCTGACCTCACCTCCCGATCTATCTCTCTCTCCCATATACTCACACACACACACACACACACAACAACACACAATGCATCACAGTCGCAGAAAGTCCGGCAACACCTCCATGACGGAGAAGACCGTTACCGCCACTGATCCCTCCCGCTATGGCAAGCGCCCAACAACACTCTCCCGACGCCAAACACCTGTCGCCGCGCAAAAGCTGGGCAAGAGCCACAGGGACCGCGAACGCGAATGGCAGGACTCGTGGGACGATGACCGTGAAAGCTTCCCTCAGTTTTGGTATGTAAACATGATCTGTCTTTCTCTCTCCCTGCTTCACCTCGGCCCTTCCTTTCTTTCTCTTCAGCCTGGCGCAAGTGGCTGCTCGCGCCATGTTCTAGACTGGCAATCCCCGCAGCAGCTCCGTCCTGTTCTACGCAATGATCTTCCATGGCTCGCTGCAGACGGTTTCCCTCTTCGGGAGTGCTGCAGTGTCACGAAGGACGCGCAGCTCGGGGCGTCACCCATTACCCCGTCTTCCGAGAAGCCTCTCAAACCCATCTTGTCTTTCATGACTATCACAAACACACCCGCTGACTGGTTGTGTTCTAGCATGACGTGCGAAAAGCAATTCGTGCCCCAAGACGTCAAGACGCTGTACTGCTCAGAAGCGTGCCGCCTCCACGACCAGCAGAGCGCATCAATCGGCAGGAGTCACAGCCAGGTGCACCAGAGTCACTACCCTTTCTACGCTGCAGGCAACCCCGAACCGAGAGACATCGTCCCCCGCGCCTCGCCATCGAGGCCCAACTCGATGCACTTCTCCCCGCCCACGACACCAGGTGCCACCAGCGGTGCTCAGTACTCGTCTGCCATCTCCGCCCTGAGGTCGCTCAGCATCCGCCCTCCCAGCCCGCCATCGCCCACATCCTCGCACCCTAGCAGCTTGTGGCCCTTCACCAAGAGCAGCGCCGCCAGCCCCAGCTCCTCCTACAACCGCAGCGGCAACGGTTTCTTCCCCGCGACCTATGACGGTGGTTACGCTTCCACCGGTTACGCCTACAACTACAGCTCCAGCGGCATGGATCGGCCGCTGCCGACGCGGAGACCCACTGGCCCGGGCTACTCGAGGCCGAAAAGTATCGAATTGGTGACACCCATGGTCGGTCGCTAACGCTCACCAAAAGGGCTTGGGGAGGGCTGGCGCTACCAGACACACATGGTTGTGGACTACCATCCCATTGGCAACGCACGACGACATCGGGGGCGGAACTGGCGTATTGTTCGGCGACCTCCCTTCGCACCCGAATAGGTGTACAGCGGGGGGCCGACGGGGGCGCTCTCAAGGGCTTTCTCCTCTCGTACTCGCCTGTCCACCCCAGCCCCCAACGCGGGGTTAGCGTCGATTTCGAGCGCCGGAAAACGCGGGGGTTTAATTTACGGGATGGACGACGGCCGATAAGGGGGAGTTTCGATGCCAAACTTCAGCTTCTGTTTTGTTTGCTGCTCCTCCTGCTTCGGGTCGCCACATTTCCGAATCATCCGGCACTCACTTTTCTCCAGCCGATCTCATTCCAACACCACCCTCGTCCCTTTACCCCACGAAAATGACGCTTTGACGCGCGTGGAGAAACCAGCATGGTGGAAGTCACTAGTGTGGGGATTTGCCAATTTGCGCATCTGCGGCGTGTTCTCATCGGTCATGTGAGCGGGGGAGGAGCAAGGGAAGGGGGGGATCACACACTCAAAACACACAAAATCGGGGTTGCATTGGCATAGGCATTGATTGGCATTGACACAGCGAGTTATTGGGGATATTGCCTGTCTGGATTTCGAACCGGCTGTTTGGTACGCCATACCCAACTCATCACGGAGGATCTCAACGACATCTCCGTGCCGGGGTGGGCTGTGGCCGGGAACGATTCATGACGGGGGAGTTTTCTTATTTTTTTTCATCTTCTCTGAGCGTTGCGCACGTATTGTGTGTCGTTCGCGCCATCTTGAAAGCATATTAGAAAGGCGGGCATTTACGGGTCTCCAGCTTTTGCATGAAAGGACAACGGGTTCTTCAGGTTATTACTCGGGCGCATTTTTGTCATCATCATCATGACCTTGGGACAGGAGGCACATGGCGGATACAGTACTCCCCCTCCTCTCAAAACGACCATAGTCTAGCTTTTTATTGTATGTATCTCATTCCGCGATCTGGGTATATGTCTCTAGAGCAGGCACAACCCGATTTCGCAAGGAACAAAATATGAATCACATCATAATCATGTTTGTTTGTGTATAACCGGATTGTCTGGTGTCTGTCTCACTCGTACAGCGCGCGTTGAGAGTGTATGATTGGTGAATAGCGGATGCAGACACACACGCCTAGCTACCTAGCATCAAGCAACTAACTCGTGCATCCGGGGGTGTGAGGGAAGGAAGATACCTGCTCTACCGGTCATGGTATCAGTTCCACACTTATCTGAACCTGCCCACCTCCGCAAGACCCATTGTCGATCTATCTCTGTTTTCTGTTCTTTCTTTTTACCCGGACGAGACATGTATGGAGTGAGTGGCCCCGCGAGTGATGTGCGCAACTGACTCGGCGGTGGGTTCTTGCGGGAGATGGACAGGAGTAACCTACCGTTGAGACGGCAGCGCAGAGGACGGTTGATGGACAATTGGGGGTGGCTCAGGGGTGGTGGGAAAAGGTGTTGCGCGCACTGTAGGATTTTGATATTAATTGGACACCCGTTTTTGGGAGGAGGGAATCCTTGGTTCTGCTTGGGTGTTTGCTGTGCCGCTCAGGAATACTATAGAGAGAGGTCTGGACCGCTTTCTTCTCGGGCCCGAGGTTTTGCTGAGGTTGTACAACGTGCTTACGGATGGGGGATGATGTATGTGTGTGGTCTGGTTGGTTGGATGGCAGGTGGTGAAGGATTATTGTGCCTGTGTGGGGGGAGGTAGTGTTGGCGCCGGGCGATTTCCGATATTAGAGACCACACTACGTGTGATTGTGCTATGTTTTGGGAGAGCTCCTGGATTGGGGGTGTGAGGTCGGGATTTCCCATCACGACGACCCTTGGGACGCGTCGAGGCTTGCGGGCGCGGGAGAACTACGGAGTGGGGTTTGGAGGGGGGGGGAGAATGTGTGTCCCGGGCTGTTTGGCAATTTGGAAGGTCACTTTTTTGCGTGGGGCTTGGCTTTTCGTTTTGGACGATCGTGAGGAGCAAGATCTGGGGGTGGGCTCTTTTCTCGTCACGTTTGGGGTGGGCGGTGGAGACAGTCACGATTCGGGAATATGGGGGTCTCGAAAGAATATGGGATTATACTGTGTGGATGGCTTCCGAGGTCTGGCATGCCGAGTCAGGTGGGTTTGCTACATTTGCTCGCGGGATGGTGATTATGTGTATGGGCACCTAAAGTCAGATGAGTTGGTTGATTGAGGTTGAGGCGAAGTCGGCCAAGGGTTAGGTGTCCTATGACGAAGTGGTTTACGAAGGTCTCGTGCGTGTGTGTTGACGATCGTGGTGATGACTTTGGCTGACGTACGGGGGTTGGGTGTTGTTTTGGGGCGGTGTAGGTCCGGTGAGCGGGTTGAGGATCCAGGTGAGCGGAGAGCACGCCGCGAGCCGCGAGCCGTGAGCCGTAGGCCATCACACCGTGGGCCGTTTTTGGAGCCGTTGCGATAAGAGATTCTCGGTGGCGGCGCGGCGGGCGGCTGAGGCGCCTGCTGTGCAATAAGGGACGGCGTGTGATGGTGTCCCAGGGAGGACCGGTTTAGTGATTCTGGTTGTGTGTGGTGGGCTGGATGGGTGGGATGATGACGTGAGAAGGGGTCGTGTGGTTTTTGCCTACTTGGGATACCCGGGGGGGATCGCATAGTCGGGAGAACTGGATTCATGATCTGCTTTGGGCAGGGTGGTTGGTTGCGTAGCGCCGGTGTTGGATTTTGGGTCGATCAGATTGGGTGAGGAAGGTGAGAGCAGCGCCATGCGAGATAGGCTAGTCTCGGTTGTCGGTGGCATTTGCCAGATCTAATCTTTGCTCGGGGATGAGATATCCGAGATTTTGGTTTAACCCTCTGGCAAGAGCGGCCCAACGGGTCGCAAATACGTCAGGTTTTTTTGAGACATGGTAAACAGGTTTTGTCCCCCGCCTCTGTGTGTGATGGGATGTGATTGATGCACGCAGTTACCGGTCGCGTCTCCAAATGATTTGTGTTTTCCCGTGTTTGTACAATGTGCGACATTCCTCGCGCGTTTGCTCGGGGCTGATTGCCGTGGGAGGGAGAGACGGCCGGCGCCGTGTCGGCGAGGCCGGTGTTGTTCGGGGTGGAGCATCGGGGGTGCCCGAGTTTTGCGGCGTGCACGGTGCTTGGGCGGCGGCCGGGAGAGGAGTAGGAGGAGAAGATTGCGACGCTGTGTGTGTGTGTGGAGGAATGACTCTCCCCCCTGCTTTCTCTTAGGGATTGCATCGTATCGGGGCCCGGTCTTAACTCGGGAGGATACGGTGACAATATCGTGAGGGCATTATTTACTGAGCCGCTTTTGGCGGTTGTGGGAAACGGCAGTTTGTTTTCCCCCCGTCGTGGTTGATAATCGCTTACTCGGCACTGGTCACTAGTCATTTACACGATAGTATCTCTGACGCCTGTGTTGTCACTTGTGGACTTGCTCAAGCAGAGGAGTCATGAGATTCGGTCCTTTCATCGCCTGCTGCTTCGAATGTACTTCAAAACCTGAAGTGTGCCAGAGACAGCAAAAGTATGGGACACGATGTTTTTGGCGGCACGCATGAGAACATAGCCCCAAGACTCCATCCCTTCATGAGGAAAACACTCTTGTAGTCAAACGGACTGAACTGTACTTGACCAGATCACAGTTTCTGATTGAGTATGTGCCTACCTTTCACCATAGTCAGCGAACTTTAGACACATACTCTGCGATTCTGGCTTCGTTCTTCGCCGCTCGCCTTTCCGAATCACACGTTAAATGCAATTGTATATGCAAACGCCTACGGGTATATCGGACGATCTATGCATGTCCTCTCTAAACCGCCGCTCCGGTAGATACCCAAAACCAATGCTCCAACTGATGCAGCCTCCCGACCCAATGCTCCTGTAACGAAATGATATGCACCCAATATCCAAACACATTCCTCACCGCACCCTCTTCCTCGGAGACCTCTTGAGGTCTTCCACCTCTTCCCGAGATAGGATGATGCTCTCCTCTCTCTCCTCCGTGTCTCCCGACAGCTGCTCTTCTCCTATCCACCCGGCCTCGACAGCAAACCTGACGACCTCCGCGGCACATCCAAAGGACGGGGTGCCGGCCTTGGCCTCGGGATCCAGGTACTTCCAGAGCTCTTTGGTGGCCTTCTTGAACTCTGCCGCATCCTTCTTCTCGCCCTTGAAGCCCTTGATCATGTACTGATACAGATACGCCAACCACAGCACGTTCGTGTACGGCACGTAGACATCCCAGGACAGGGGCTGCCCGTCCGCTGCCTTGGGGTATGGCGAGTTGTGCGCTGTTGGCGGGAGACACCCGCGCTCTCCCTTGATCAGGAAAGACCGCATCTGGCGGTAGACCTTACACTGCGGTGCGTGGGTGCTGGTGAAGATGCCGAGTTCCTTCTCGAGGTCCAGCGCGATGGGCTCGTCGTCGATGTCCAGGTCCTCGGCCCGGGAGAGACCGTAGTCGAGAATAGTGATGTCGAGCCCCGAGTATCCAAAATGGGGCGCTGTCTTGCTGTTACCACGGGCTTGAGGCTCGTCTGTCCGCCGTATGCAGAGATTGCCCTCGTGAAGATCGCGATGCTGGTTCTGTCAGTCTTCGAAGGGAAGGAAGGAGTTGTGCGAGCGTACCTCAAAACAGTTGAATTCTTCTGCCCTCGCCAAGGCAATAGCAACGAGGAAGAAGATGTCCCACAGCTGACTTTGGTTCACGAGCTCAAAGTCCTCCAGTGCCGTGCCTGCATCGCCCAGCTCAACGACGAGGAACTTCGTGTCGGCAAGATACCGGCTCGGGCTCGGGTAGAACTGCAGCCTGTCCGGGTCCTTCCGCTTCATCTTTCGATGAAAGGCCTGATGCGTCTCCAGCAGACACTTTGGCGCCTTGCCCTGCACGATGTAGCGCTCCTTGTACACGACGAAGCCCGGGATGTCGGCAAGCCACTCAGATATCTGTAGCTCGCCACGCATGTCGTCCTCGGAATGCGGCTCCTCGTCGACAAGACCAGAGCGCTCCTGTGCTTTGGTCTGTGGCTTGATGGGCGACTCGAGACGGATGCACTTGATGATGCTGGTGCCGCGCTCATTTCTGACGCGGTAGACCTCGGCATAAGAGGCCTCGGCGATCTTCTCAATCGTGTCTCCCGGCGGGCAGACCTCGTCCCATGTGAGGATGCGGTAGCCGGGCTTAGGCTCTTCTTGGGGCTCTGGTGATGCCGGCTTTTCAGCTTTTGTAGCCTTGGAGGACTTGGACTTGGACCTTGGGGTTGTGGTCTTGACTGGTGCTGGTGATTCCTGGACTTGCTTCTTTGGGGATAGCACCTGTCTCCTTGGCGAGACGGGCTTCTTTGGCTTTGGCGGTGATTTCACCACGATGGAGCCAAAGTCTCTCGACAACTCATCTTCTGAAGAGTCGTATTCAGCTCCAAGCGCGACTGCGTCAAGCTTCTCGGAGATCCTGATGATCGAGTCATCGTCATCCGAGTCCACCGCCACTGCTACCGTCGTCTGCGGCTTTCGAACTGGACTCTGCGGCAGCTCGCCGAACAGGCGCCGCGCCTTTGACTTGGTCGACGTCTTGCCGTACGTACGGCTCGCTATTGTGCGTGCCATTTTTAATGTTGCGTGTTGTTGAATCTGCGTCGAATTCGGGGGATAATGCATCTCATCGTACGACACCGCAATGGCCGTCGTTGGCATCTATTGACAATCCATGCGGTTGACCAGACAACAGGAGCTTCAACGGAAGAGACGTTACTCCGCAGCCGCTGAAGACCCACTAGGACCCGCCAAGCTGGACTCGACCGCATTGATGCGGGTGTGGAGCACAGTTCATCTGCCCCAGCTTCCAGAAGAAGCCACTTGACTGGCTGACGACTAGCTAATTTCGCCATCTCGTTGGCGACGTTGCGCATCTGCATCTGCCTCCTCACAAGCTCGCAGCTTCACTGTCTGCAAGTCTTGCGTCCTTTGACAACTCATCGCAGCCAGCCAGCCATCCATCCCCGACCGCAACCATGGCCAACATCCTCAACGGCCTCTTTGGAGGTTCCAAGCCCTCTGCATCTCCAATCCCCAGCGGTGACTCTGGTACGTCCATTTCTCTCTCGTCCTCGCCGGATGCCTGCATCTCGACGTCAAAGCTTCACCCACGTCTTTCCCCTCCGCACCCACATTTCCACCTCCTCAATTGAAACTGACGCAATCTCCAACCACGCACAGATTTCGCAGACTTCGCCGGCGCTCCTGACCCGTCGCCCACGCCCAGCTCCTTCACTGCTGCCCCCGGCGGCGCGAGCCTTGCTGGTGGTGCTCCCGCTGCCACAGCCCGTCCCTACACGAAATGGTACAACATCCACGAGCGCCACTCGCTTGACGAGTTCAAGCTTGAGGGTGCCATCCTCGCCGTCAGCGCCGTCATCTTCCTTCTGCACATCATCGGCTCGCGTCTGAACCGTAGCAAAGCCAAGGCTTGGGCTACTGCTCACGCGCCGGTCCTGAAGAGCGAATTCGCGTCTGTCGGCTTCGATCCGAACCCGACTGTCGACAGCGACCCCAAGAGCACCGATGGTGTTCTGCGCGAGAAGTCCCTGTTCGAGTTCGCCAGCTACGGCACTGGACGCCAGAATGTTGCCTTTATGGACGTCAAGTTGAGCCTTACCAAGCGCTTCAACCCGGCCCTGAGCATCGTCGAGACTGTTTCCAGCTTCTTCATGGACTCTGTCGAGGCTCCTCACGACTCCCTGGAGGCTGTCATCTACCCCTTTGACGGCAAGGAATCTCTCACCGTTCCCTCTGTCCCTGGCACCCACGAACTGCGCAGCAAGGATAACAAGAGCACGTACGACAACTTCGTCTGGGCCATTGTCTCCAAGGACCGCATGAAGCAGGTTCGCGATGATCGCTACGATGTTTCCATCACCTTCACCAAGGACCACAACAAGCTTCCCAACTGGGTTACCGTCATGAGCGAGAGCGCCGAGATCACTGAGCAGCTCCTGACCCCTGAGCTCGTCAAGGCCGTGGAGGCCGCCGGCGACGCGTTTGACTACCTCATTGTGTCTGACCAGCCCATTCAGAAGCCCACCACGTGAGTCCATTGCTGCGCCGCAATTTCCCGCGTTTAGATGCTAACATCCTGCAGCCTGGAGGAGACCGTCCCCCGCAAGCGCGTCTTCTTGCGCTACCGCCTCCCCTCCAACAACAACTACGACTCTCTGGTGCCCCTCTTCGAGTACTTTGTCCGCATCCCCGACGCTCTCGTGTCCGGTGCCCACTTCCGTCCCGAGGTCCTCCGCAAGGTCCGCAGCATCCGCGACGAGAACATTGCCCAGATCAAGAAGGCTGCCGAGGCTGAGAAGGCCGAGGAGCGTGCCCTTGAGCGCGAGAAGCAGAAGAAGGCCAAGCGCGACGCCGAGCTCAGCGGTCTGGACGCCAAGGCTCAGAAGAAGTACCTCGAGAAGGAGCGTGAGCGCGAGCAGAAGAAGGCCCAGAAGAAGCAGACCATGCGTGGTTGAGCGACCTTTTGTCCTTCGTATTGGAAGCTGTCGAAAAAAAGTTTCTCGCTTTTTGGTGTAACGTTCTGAACAAGAAGACCATGATCTGATGTATCTGGGTTACGGGGGATAAAGGGGGCTGGCGGTGTCTATATCACGATCTAGGCTGGACGCGGATGAAGGTGTATACTGTACTACCATGAAGAAAAGCGACGGGGAGGCAACTAGCATATCTGTCAATCATAACTTAATAAGCATCATTTTACATGCATTTGAATCAATTTCATTCGAAAGATTGGTCTATTTGTCTTCAGCCAGGATACCCTCCACGCGCTTCACCTTGTCCTCGGCAGACTGCTTCTTGTCCGTTCTGATTCGTCGTCAGGTCTTGCTTCATTTGAGGGTTGGATGAGGCGGGACGTATTTACCTTGAACCGACGCGCATCGACGACTGGATCCTCACGACGCCCTGCTGATGGACGAGGGAGTGCGCCTGGCCGATGACGCGAAAGACATCGTCCCAGCTGCCCTCTGCGATTATTGTCAGCTCTGCACTTGCTCCATCATTCACACCACGTTTCTCTCAGTGATCCCCGCAAGTTGGGGTTCTACCGCTCTCATGTCGCAACATGACCACAGAGAAGGAGAGAGAACACCATCTCCGAGGGCTTCAACCAGGGCGGCACTCACCAACGGTCGTGCCGGCCGAGTGCATGGTGTACTTGAGCCCGCTGGCCTTGAGCAGGCGCTGGACCTGGGCGACCTCGTTCGCGACGGAGACGCTGCCGGTGCCGACGGGGATGAGGCAGAAGTCGGCGTAGGCGGCGGCCGGGGTGGGGATGTTGGAGTAGTCCGTCGTCGGCGTTGACATGTTGCCGGTGGTGCTTTTTGCGTCCGTGGCACTTGGTGTCTGTGAGTATGTCGAAGGATATGTTGAGAGCAACGGCGAGGAGATTTCTGGTTTTACAATGCGAATAGCTGTCGAGTGCTTCCAGGTTAATCGTGGAAAAGGCGCCGTGATATGTGAGGGCAGACGTCGAAAGCTTACTGCGGCATTATCCAATGATGCAATGGACTGCGGGGCTCACCCGTCCAACGAGGGGTCAACATGAGCTCATGGCTTTCATTCTCATCGCCACATATTAACAAATTCACCAGTCACCGTTTTCAATCTATGACTATCGTTGAACGTTTTGATTCTTTTTTGAAATTGACCCTGCAGTACATGATTGTACTGTGCTGGGCTTTCCTGAAACTATCCTAATCCTTTGCTGTGATAGGTATGTGTCGTGGCCCTGACTGTGGGCATGTGTATGTATCCTCCTCGCCAGCGGAACGTTTCACGCTTTGCTGTGCAGTAGGCCGTTGAACAAGATGTCGTGAAGAAAAAAAACAAAATCCCCTTTCCCGCCGGTGTTCCGGCCCATATAACGCCATCGCTATGCTTCGAATGACAGAAAGAGAGTAAAACAAGACCGAGTGAGGAAATCTACGAAGGCCCATGATTTTCCGGTCCCGACGCAGTGTAATTGGAAAAAGTGAGTCGCATGCTGGCGCATTGACCCTCGCAATCGCTTTCGCTCCTCCTAGAACAGGAACACGGCGGCAGCCAGGAACGCGACGAGCGCTCCCGTCTCCATGCCGCCGGGCGTGCGGCCTGCGAGGCCAGCGCTGCTCGCGGTGGCGCTGTTGCTGCTGCTGCGACCGGAGATGTCGCTGGACGACAGGCCGTTGAGGTCGTCGGCGGCGTCGATGGCGGGGCCCTTGTTGAAGAAGTCGACCAGGACGAAGGTCGGCTTCTTGCCCCATTGAGAAGTGCAGGTCTGCGCGTGCAGGCCGAGGTTGCCCTGGGTGGAGGTGCTGGCGGAGTTGGTGGTGTCGATGTCGCTGACGTCCGGGATGAGGATGTCGCCGGTGAGGATCTGGTACTGGAAGTGGTTCATGAGGGGCATCATGTTGGCTGAGACGGCGGCGGAGGCGGTGGTGTAGGTTGAGGGGCGGTCGATTGTGCAGTTGAAGCCCGAGGCGGAGGTGACTTCATAGTGCGTCTCGAAAACGTAGGCGAACTCGGGGAGGAGGTAGGGGTAGGTTGAGTCCGCGGTGATGGAGGCGACGAAGGTGACGAGACGGGTGTTGTTCGAAATCATCTCCTGCAGGGTGGGCCAGCTGGAGGTGGCGGAGGAGGAGGAGGGCGTGTAGCCGTACTTTGAGATGCCGGAGGACTCAAAGACCTTGCCGAAGACGGAGGCGGCCTGGTTGTCCGAGTTGACGAGGAGGATGGTGACGACTTCGTTCTCGTGGGCGTCCATCCAAGTCTTGATAGAGGACAGCCACTTCTCGAGAGTACCGGCGTCGAGGAGGGAGCATGTGGTGTGGCAGAGCTCGAGGGTCGTGCCGGAGGTGCTGTTCACGGTGTGGACCTGGGCTTGCAGCAGACGAAGGCCGGAGTTGAGGGCGACTGTGGCATTGTAGTACTGGTTTCCTGCAATGGAGTTCGACGTGGATGAGTCGCGGAGGAAGGCACTGTCGTGAGCGCCCATGTGAGTGATGTTGTTGTACTTGCGACTGCATAGTGAGGGGGAGTTGTTGCAGGCCGTTGTTGAGTTTGATTCTGCGGAGTTGGTGGTGGAGTCGGAGACTGTCGAGGGCAGGGCGTTGACGAGAGATGTCGTCGCGAGGAGGGCCGCGAACGCTCTTCGGAGGGAAACCATGTTGATGATGTTTGCTTTTGGTGTTGATGCGTGTATGTGAGTGTTGAAAGGCCTTGAACCACCTTGTTGACCAAAAAGGGATCCTTCCTCTGGTCCTTATATGTATGTTGTCTCGAGAGGTTGATCGGCAGCAGGCGCAACAATGAGGTGGTTGGCGTGGAGCAGAAACAAGAGACGAGGCGGCGGAGGAGGGTGATGAGAGGTTGTAAGCAGGGCAACGGGATGGGCGGGATACGACCAGGTGAGGTAAGGTCAGGTAGGGTATGGAAGGTAGCGGGACAGGGTATCAGGTAGCTGCTGGCCAAAGGTTAAAGAGCAAAAGAAGCAAGACGAGACTGCGATGACCTCGACTGTCGGGAAAGCAAAAGTGAAAGCGGTGCCGGATCCCCAGTCTTAATAGGCATGGGACCGAAGGAGCATCCTCGCAAGGCCAGGCCAAGGCTGGACGTGTGAGATGGGTGTGGTGTGTACCCCATGTAAGGTGAGGTACTCTAGAAGGTGGCTACCCGCCTTACGTATTCGCCGATGGAGCATTTTTTGAGGCTGGGTTCGATGGTGTACAGTGGTAGCGACGCTGGCCTCGGTCCAGTGCCCCCAGTCGAATATCAGCCAGAGTGTGCTGCGGCTCCCTCTCGCCGTCGTTGGGTACGAAAAGCTGAACAAGATGTACAGAAGTGCAACGACTGGGACAGGCCAGAGCCCTTGGACCCTGTTGGTTGCGCGGCCCCCAGTCCGTCCCCCGTCCCGGTGGGGCTCCGGGCGTGTGGGCGGGCTGCATGGCGGCATGGCGCAGTCGCAACTTGGCAGTTGTGCACTACGTATTCCCGCGAACACGGCTCTTCAACCACTTTATTTTTTCTATGCTTCTGCTATGCCTGTCGCATCAAGCTTCCTGTGTCTCTCGTTTCTGATAGCCTGCCTGTCTCTCGCTTGTCTATTCTTCATTGGCCCCTTTCCGTCCTTTCAACGACGGACGGAACAGAGATAGAAACAGCGACAGCACACGGTCGACGGAAGTGGCATATTCTCACCACTCAGACCTGCACAGCCGCCTCGCTGTCGTCCAGTGCGTGCATTGGATTCGTAGGCAGGCTGTAAGGAGTCGCGTCAGCAAGAACGTGCAGTGCATTGGCAGACGTTTTATCCACCCAGGCTTACCACCGAGCACACAGCGCTCTTGCAGATGGGTATTGGAGGTACATCGAATGGAACCCGCCCAATGTATCTGTCGTAGCATCCCTAGCCTGTTGCCCCCCCGTTTAATGCCCGTCGCAATGCAGATCCGGCAGTGAGACGGTACAAAGGAAGGGGACCGGCTTCATCCAGATTGCTCTGGTGTCTTTCCAAGGCACTCCGTCAACTTGTCCGCTAGCAAGTCCAACGGTTTTAGCGTCAAGGTGACCCGCGCAAGACAAGAACTGGCGCCAGGCAGCGGGAACAGAAGAAGAAGAAGCAGCCAGAGGAGGGCCCGACTCCACGGACTTGAGACAGTCCCAGCTAGAAGACGGTGGTGACGGCGCTCGACATTGCTCGACGTCTCACCCTTCAAACCTTGGACGAGGCACCCTGGGACAACAACGCACTTCTTCCCCCTCTCCGTCGCAGCGGACCTCCTCGCACCGCGGGCGCTACCACGTTGTCCCCTCCAACCGTGCAAAGTAATCCGAAGCCTGGGTAGACAAAATGGCCATCACACGGCAGAAAAAAAGTGCGAGAGTTGCAGCCGCACACAACCTTGCCTCGTCTGGCTCAAGCACGCACCACATCTCCCGCGTGAGAGAAGAGGCCCTTGCTTTGACTTCCCGTCTTCGCTTCTTGTTCGGCGAGCGATCACCCCTTCACCGGCCGCCGGCTGTCGGCCGAGGCGTATGAAGCATAACGATAGTGGTGGTGAGCAAGTGCGCATAGTGGACGATCTGCGACCGCTGTATGGATGTCACCTGTAGTTTCCCCCCAATACCGATGACGTATCTACGACAGCGTTCCATTGGTGTCGGGCAGTGTGGACGATCTTTGATGGAGACCCCGACCAGCCGACCGACCGACCGTTGGCGAGAGATGACTGACTCCAACCTTCTTGTTCCTTCAATCTGCTGGTAGTGATGATGCATCCAGTCTCCATTCCAGCACCTGCGGCAGAAATACAGGAGGTTGCGGTTGTGGTTTCATGGGGGCTCCAATGTTTCTCTTACCCAACCAACCTCTGCTTGCGCGCTGATCACCTTGTTAACCTCGCAACGACGACCCTCAGAAAAACACTGACAGCAGGGGATGACTCGTGCGGCTGTTTTGTTTCGTTCGCCTCATCGGACTACGTGCCGTACACGACCTATGCAGTCAACTCTGTATGTGCATCTGTCCAGTAATATCACTGTTGCCCAGCCGTTCCCAGCTCAGCGTTATTCCAAGTTTGGTGTTTGGCTGCATCAGGCTGGAGACACAGCGGCAGACACGGAGGAGAACAGGAACAGAGTTGCAAGATCAACAAGCGTGCTCCAGGTACCCGTAAACAATCAACAAAAAAAGAAGAAGGCTGCCAGACCGCCAGGTTGTGAGATACCGTTCCCCAATATTCCCAAAGCCACATGGGCTTCTCGCGACCTCACTGGTGCAAACGGCAAGCGTCTGCCACAAAAAAAAAAACAGCCACCGGCCCCTGTGCCACGAATGCCACGCAGCGGAGTTTCGAAGCCACCAAAAAAACAAGCTGCAACCTCCAAGTCTCTTGCGATCGTTCATAGACGATCATCTGAATGGCCCCGGAATCCCATGGTTGGGATTTCATGGAATTAGTGGAAACGTTCACTGGAGACGCCTGAAAAACCTGGCAGGCAAACCACATCGACCGGTCGACCATGGCCCAGACCATCGTCATCTGCCATCAGCACTTGTTCCTCTCACACTGCACTGGCACCTCTTCCAGTACATTGAAGGTGACTTATGATTCCCATCCCACGGGCAGTGAACCCGATGAGAGACGGGAGGGCTGATCGGTGTGGACCCACAACGCCAGGAAAGACCCTGCCACAGAATCCCCAGCGACGATCGCCCTGGTTGCTATTTTTGACTTTTTTTCGCCGTGTGTCACTCTTCCACCCGTCAGCTTCTCAGCCACCACCCCTGACTGGGACCAAATGTGTCTCTCGACTTCACCACACCGTTTTCAGGATTCAGCTCTTCCATCCAGGCAGCCAATATTATCGCTAAAAGGCAGCCTTACGCTGTACCGCCGTGCGATTACAAAAACGTACCCTTGGCACGAGAAGCCAAACAGCTAACGCAACCACGCCTCTTTGACCAGAGAAAAGAGCAACAGTCACCGTGAAACACCGTTCCCAATGCATCTAGACCTTTTCCCAGAAGCACCACAGCGTAGCGCAAGGCATGGCGCGCGCAAAGATGCGGGGAGGCGTCAGTCAACGGAAAAGAAGAAAGACGAAAGAAGCCCAAGCACCCCCAGTCTTCGTCACCTCACATGGTCGGTAGCTTGATCCGAACCGTCTACTTAAAATACGCACAAACATTTCGCCTCCGCGCCCGGGTGGTTTGTCCCATCGCCTTTTCTCCAATGTCACATTCGGCAGAGGGAAAGTTAGGATAAGTTATCAAGCCAACATCATCCACAGAAACTCCAGATGACATCGCCATCGCCATGACCCCCATCGCCCAGAATTGCCCCACGGCAACAAAACGGTTCGTATTCAATTCGAGGAAGGCACACTCTCGTTGCTGCAAATAACTCGCGACCACGAAATATTTCGCCTCCTTACGTGCCCCTGCCGGTCTAGAACCAATCGGTTCGGCGCTCCGACAATTTTCGTAGTTTTTTCCTTTCCGCTTGTGCTGAGCCTCGCCGTGCGGCGCACCAACCTGTCAAAACCACCACCCATGTCACCCGACGCCGGCACTTGCGCCCACACCCCTGAAGTGACGGCTCGCCTTCCCGTCTCGATGAGACCTTCTACCCGGACAGGAGAGAAGCAAACTGCGGTTATGCAGTGTAGCTTAAACCACCGGAATGGCAAGGTATCACGGGTTGCGGGCGGACGGCCACCACTCCGTGCCTCACCCTTTTAAGGTACCTAGTCTCACGTCTGGCGAACGCCGAACCGTACGTTCGGTAGCTTGGACAAATTGTCAAATACCCAGGCGGGTTTGCACTAGCACTGCCGTATTCCGTACCACGAAGGAAATGCGCAGCCTGCAGCCATGGAAGCCGAGATTTCCAAGACTGGGGGCACGAAAATAATCATAAGCAAAAGACTAATGACCACGTCGAGAGTAAGCAGAACATTTGCAAACAGATATCGAGAAACTTTTACAATAGTACTGCGGTTTCCGTACCACGGAAGGAAATGCACGCCTGCGGCTATTTGTCGTCAGGTTGCAAAGGGTTATGAGCTACAGGGGTGGTAGGTCGATAGAGCATGGACAAGTGGTTCAGACCATCGAGCATACGTAAACCGCATCACTAAGCCCGGCGCTCGGGATCGAACAGAGGCAAGAGTCAAAGGTCTTGGACCATAAGTTCGGCGGTGTCCATGCCACACGAGAATAAACCAGTCAACGGGTGCGTTTCTTGGGATAAAAGTCATGCTGTGGGGGAGAACCGACCGACCAACCAGCCGCAAAAGCCGCGTGGTGGTGATTTTCAGGGATGCCAAGCCATACTCCCTGTTCGTCTTGCCATTTGAAATGCTATGCAGTGCGCATGCCGTGTTCAATGCTTTCCCCCATCAGACAGCAGTTCATCAATGCCTTGGTGCAATTCTTCGGATGCTGCTCTCATTGTTTTCATCTAGTTTGCTTACTTTTGACATGGTCATCAGTCTTTGCCCATCATCATGCTTGTCCTTCAAGTATTTTGGCCTCGGCTCCAAACACACAGCTCATCCTCATCTGCTTTACTCTGGGTCCGGCGCGAAGCCGGATTCCGAGCCGGCTGCTGCCTCCATGTCCTTGAGCGCCTTCTGGCCTTCTTCCGTCGTGGCATCGATAATTTGCTCCTCGAGGCTCAGAATACCGGCCTGCGATTCGCAATCTCGTCAGTAAAACATGTCTCATCAAACAGAAGCATTCGTATCGAAAGAAATGAAAAGAGCCCACTCACCTCGCTAAGCTTGCCGACAATGTCCTCCGCCTCGTCAACCTTCATATTGCCGAGCACTTTGTTCACCTCGTCCAAGCTGCCGCTCTCGAGCGCCTTGCGGAACTCGGCGCTGAACGCCTCGAAAATGGCCCGACCCTCCTTGACCGCCGGGTCCTCGCTACCTTCAGGCGGTATGGTAATCTTGATCTCCGTGCCGGGCTCCACGGCATGCAGCTGGATCTGCTCCACGCCTTCCGGCTCGTTGGCGCGCTCCTTGACAATCTCCCTCGCGCGGTTCCTGATCTTGCCGTACGTGTCCTGGACATCCTTGTAGAACACATCCTGAGCCTGGTGTCCCTTTGTCGTGATACGCTTGAAGAACATGCCTACACCGTCCTTGCCCAGCGCCCGGCAGTACTGCAGAAGCAGCGCCTGGTGTACGCACTGCCGGCAGTAGTCGTCCTTGCCCTCGAGGGCCGCGTCGAACGCGAGGACGAGAAGCCCATCCGTCTCCCTCTCTGTCAGAATCTGAGGGTTACTCGACAGATACGCGAGACTGGAAGAGTAGTCCGCGGCCTTGATCTGCGCAAACTTCTTCGCGGCGGGCGACGCCTCGATTTCCTCGTCGTCGTCGTAGGAGGTCTTTGAGTCCTTCGGGGGAAGCGTCTGCGACATGTCAAAGTTGGGGTTGAGCAGCTCCGGCTTGCGCTCCGGCTCCTTGCCCTCAGACTTGGACTTGTTGACATGCGAGCTATCGAAGCCCGTGTGGATACCCTCGCTCGTGATCTTGCGGCCCTCCTCCTTTTCCAGTTCGGCAAGCTTGGCCAGCAGCTCCTTTTGCAGGCCCTGCACCTTCTTCAAGTGCCCCTCGACACCCTCGAGCATGCCCTGGTAGCGGTTCCCAGGCTTCTTCTCGTCCAGCTCCTTGTTGACCTGGTCGAGCAGCACGGCCATCATCTTGGAAAAGGTAGGCAGGGGCTCCGACTCGCTGTGGACGCCTTCGGGGCGCGGGGGAGGCTGGTCATCCTCGGGCTTTCCTGCAGACTCCATAACGGCCTGGAAAGCCACCTCTCCAGGGTTGCGCGTTTCTGCCTCGGAAGCGTGGGATTTCAGGGCTTCGAGCAAGCCCGAGATACGCTTCATGAGGCCATCGTTGATGACGCGCTCGTACTTGAGCGTCTCTATCTGGTGCTTCCGTTGTAGTCGTTCCTGGTGTATTTGGTTCTGTTTGGCGCGAATAAACGAACGTTTGTCGACGTTGGGGTGCACTTCAACGTCCGAGTCGTCGCTGAGCTCCAACGCGTCCTGTGGAGGGTTCTTGATTAGCGGCTGAATGACTGCGGGGTACGGGGACTGCGCGACTTACCCATTTGCTGTAGTCGACAGGCATTTTGGCGGTTGTTTGGCGATGCGATGTATGTCGCCAAGAGGGCGTCTGTCGTGGTGGTTCAAAAATCGCTGTGTCGTGGAATGTTCTGGATTTCGAGGACAGGAGCTGGTTTGGCGCCCATTACCTACGGAGCATCACAGGTGCGGGGCAATACCCCGCCATTTAGATAGGCGCGTCACAGCTGCAGCCAAACAGCCCAGGGCAGCTATGAGGTCAGCAGGAACTGCGCTAGAGACAACGGACGACCAGCGGAGACGACGACGGGGGACGACAATCGAAGCCGAACAACGACAACGGGGACAATGACGAGGACGACGATCAAGGACGCGACAGAACACAGTCTCTGCAATAATTGGGCGTTTTTTGCTTTTCTATCTATGTCTTTTTGGCCTGTCAGAAAACTCATTCTCAATCAGCGCGATAACTCTACCGGGATTAAATCCATCCTTCGCAACTCCTCCTTCGCGCACATATCCTCTCTGGTTACTCAGCAGTCTAACTCCCTGCACCACTTCATCCGTCGAATAATGTGTATGCCCAAACACCCAACGCCGAACCCTCTCCCAGCCGCCTGCCCCCAATAGGTCCGTAGCAAACGCCGAAGACCAAATGCTGCCGCTATGCCTGGGCTCCGACGTCCCCTCCATCGACGGCGCGTGATGCGTGACAACAATGACCGACCTCTCCTCCGGCACATTGCCCAATTCCCTCCTCAACCAAGTGACGTCTTCCAGATGCGCCTCGTTATGATCATCAACCGTCCACGCTTCGATGTGCTCAAAGTCCTTGACCTTGGCCGTTACCGCTGCCCTGGCCTCGTCGGGAACCAGAGACCACAGCGTGCATCCCAGAATCGTCACCAGCGAGCCGGGGATGTCGAATCTATCGCGGTGTAGAATGTGAAGCTTCCCTTCCAGAGATGGCTCTGTTTCAAGCTGCCGCGCCCGCTCAATTGCGCTGTCGTAGTCAAGGCCGTGGAACTCGTGGTTGCCCAGGACAAGCACCACGCCCTCGAAGCGGTTCGTCTGACGGCGGACGAAGACGAGGTACTCCTCGTAGTCGGCCAAGCTGCCTACGTCTCCAGCAATCAGGAGGTAAGGTGACATGGCTGGAAAGTCAAAGGTAGAATACTGGTTGCCAGCTTCAAGGTGCAAGTCTGACGTATACTGGATGAACCCCTTCTGGGCAACGCCCGTGTTGGCCATCTTGGTTCTGTGATGTGTAAATTTGCAGAATCGACTTGAGAATTGTGGTTGCAAATAAAATGTGGGAAAAATGGGTCTAAATTTGACTGACCACAGCCGAAAACAAAGTACGAAAGATCTCGATGATTTCAACGTTGAGGATCAGAGTTATTGGGTAATTCGTAACGCTCTAAAGATGCATATTCAAGTGTGGCAGTTTTGCCCACCACTCCACCCTTGACTCCCATTTTAGGAGTCAATACTATGATATGATACATAAAGTTCGCACATACGATTTCGTAATGAATACAGAGACGCATAAGGCTTCGGGTGCCCTCAAACATAAGAGCATCCAAGTCGCTCTCGTCAAAATCTAGATGCCAAGCCAAACTCCGGGTCATTGATTCGATGGTTCCGTGTCTCATTGCATGGTTTTCAAGAAACCATCCAGGTCGAAACTCTCCTCGTACTGGCTGTTATCCCACAGGTCGCCCAGGTCATCAAGCCAAGCCTTCTTGCCGGGCTGCTTGCCTGTAACGACGTCACCCGTTTCGATATCCACCATGTCCTCTTCCCTGCCCTCCATTGCGTTCTTTGGTTTGTCGGATATTAGACTAGGTCCTGTATCTCCCAGGTTGAACAAGTCCAATATCTGGTCTGTGTCCATGGTAGACAGGCCTGCATTCTGCTGATTGACGACAGTTGATGCAACGTCGATCTTGAAACGCTGAAGACTGAGAATCTTCTCCTCCAACGTGCCCCTGGTAATAAGACGGTAGACGTTGACAACCTTCTTCTGGCCAATACGATGGGCACGATCCATAGCCTGCATATCCTTCTGCGGGTTCCAATCATGCTCGACGAAGATGACCGTGTCGGCACCCGTAAGGTTGAGACCCAGACCTCCGACGCTGGTCGTCAAGAGCAACACATCGTATGACGGATCACTGTTGAACTTGTTCACAATGTCTTGTCTCTTGTTGGCTTCGACTGAACCATCCAAGCGCAGGTGAGAAACGCCGGGCAACATGTTCTTGAGGACGGTATTCTGGACCATATCCAGCATTTCCTTCATCTGGCAGAAGATAAGGGCACGATGGGGCTTGATCGGCTGGTAGAGCGGATCATTAGACTCAGCCTCTTCCACGCCAATGCCGCAGTCGACAAGCAGATCTCTCAACGCGGTCAGCTTCGGAGCGTGAACCGGATCTTCGAGGCTAGTTCCCTGCTTATTGAGGATGCGTTGAGTCTCATCGTACATGCTGTGCGTCGGCTTCATGACCATTGCTGGCGAGTTGCAGAGCTTTCGCATGTACTGTAGGGCCTGGAAAATGTGTGACTTGGCATCCTTGTCTTCGCGCCCAGCCTCTTCTTGGAGCTTCTTGCCTTGCTTCCTAGTAAAGTCGTCGAACAACTTCTTCTGAAGATCACTCAGGTCGCAGTAGTAGTTCTGCAAGATCTTTGGTGGCAGGTCATCAAGCACCTCCTCTTTGAGACGTCGCAAGAGGAACGGGAGTACCTGCTTGTGGAGTGCTTCGATAGCCAATGCACCAGCTTCCTGCTCCTTCGATGATGCCTTGCTAAAACGACTGGCGGCAATGGGCTTGGCAAACCGGTCCAAGAACACTTTCTCCGCACCGAGAAATCCCGGCATCAAAAAGTCAAACAAAGACCACAGCTCAAGAACGTTGTTCTGGATGGGAGTACCAGTCAGAATCAGACGGTGATTGCTTGCTAATTTCTTGACAGCAATCGTAATCTTTGCCTTGGGGTTCTTGATCAAGTGGCCTTCGTCGAGAATGACATAGTTCCAGTTGTACTTGGCGAGCACTTCTGCGTCGTTGCGGCAGACGTCGTAACTGGTGATGACGATATCGGTCTTATCGAGATTGTCCTTCATCGTCTTGCGCTCAGCAGGCACACCGACGTAGGCCGTGACGCTGAGGAACGGGGCATAAGTCTTGATTTCTTGCTGCCAGTGGCCAGACAGCGTAGGAGGGCACACAACCAAAGACGGAAGACGACGAACATCAGGAGCGCCAGTTTTGGCGAACTCCTCCGCGCGATTGTGGTGATCGCTGGCAACCATGCAAATGGTCTGCAGAGTCTTACCGAGACCCATGTCGTCGCAGAGAATACCGTGGAGATGATACTTGTTGAGGAAATGCAGCCAGTTTACACCATCTTGCTGGTATGAACGAAGTTCGGCCTTGATGGCGACGGGAATCTGGAAACACTCTACCTTCTTGGGATCGAGCAGTTGCGAAATGAAAGTCCTTTCACGATCTCTACCCTTGAGAAGCTCTTCGGACAGACCTGGAGGATCTGGGATACCGGCCTCGAGAGGCACCAACTTGACCAAGGTGGCAAACGAGGTTGTTGCAATCAAACGAATCTCGTTGTCCGAATCACTCATGCGGCCGAGGACGGGGACGATGAGGAAGATGACATATGGTAGAATGGCGTCGCCCATCACGGCAATCAAGTGGTAGATGGCCTCGATAGCTCCTTGTCGGAAGTTGAGATCGACAGGGTTGCTGATGGATGGGAGCACCTTTTCGACAAGAGCCGTCATACCCTCCACAGTGATGACGCTGCAGATAGTGGCCATGCATTTCGCTGCCATATAGCGGAACACTGACAGTTCGGAATGCAAGGCTTTGATCACCAGCGGCACCTTCTCCATGACGAACGGATGAATGGCTTTGTCGAGAGTTGGCATGAGAGTCCGGATGAGTGACAACGCGTCGACGATTTCTTGACCAAAGGTGTTCTCGGGGTCCCGTGCCTCGGCGGGCAAGTCGCCACTGAATGCCTTCACGAGAGGTTCTTCCATAAACGTCCTCACAGTTGGAACGGCCGTGAGTAGTTCGGCACCATACGTTCTGGACAGGATTTCAAGAGCCTCCTTGGCGCCACGTCTGGTGATGCGCGCCGCCTTGGCTTCCCTCGCCCACTTGGCTGCGTCTGCGTGATCGACTCGGTCTTCTTCCTTTTGCATGGAGAGCACGCAATCAGTCTTGGTTGCATGTACGGGGAATTCGGGCGTCTCCGCAACCTCAACACAAGAGAATTTGATGAGGTTGGAGACCACTTTGTCGGCAGGCCCGCGACGGCCCTTCTCATTGAACAGCTGGACGAGACTGGCAATCGTGGCAGAGGAACGACATTGGAGTTCCTGGTTTTCCTCTGTCTTGATGCTGTCCATGATTCCCTTGATGAGAGGACTCGGCTTCTTTGGAAGAACCTTGATCGCAACCAAAGCACAAGCAGCAGCAGCCTTAATGCGCACATCCCGAGCTTCTTTGGCAGTCCTGGCGTCGGTGATGGCTGACGCGGCCACATCTCTGGCTTCCCCGAGCTGCTGGCTGGCCACCAAGCGTTGTCCGGGCGACATGGCCTTTTTGAGCTTGTCAAAGTCTTCGCCGACGACTTTGTCTGCGACGGCGATGGAGAAAGCACCAGGCCCAGCTTGCTCGTCTCCCTGAACCAGAACGGCGAGTGTAGGGAGTCTTCCGCTTGAGACCTTGCCATGATCGCGGAACATGTTGAGAAGTTGCTGACACTGGGATCGTACGCGATGCATGTAGCTGACCAGGTCTCCGTAATGAGAGGGCCGCTCCGCCTCAATAATCTTTTGCAAGGGTGCCACAAATCTCTGAGGTCCTTCGGCTGCTGTGTTGTTCTTGGCGTACTCGTCAATGACCATGCAAGCCGCAAGCTGCGTGGAGGCGTTCCTGTCTGCGAGACCACTGGTGATGAGCTCATCGTACTCTGCCATGTGGCTGTTCGGAATGAAGGACATGATCAGACCCATCGCCTTGGCAGCCGAGACTCGCGAACGGATGAGTGTATCCATTCCAACCAAGTCGACGTCGCCTTGGATCATATGGCCATCGACATCATGTGTATGCGTCGCGACGGGCGCGTCATCGGTCTTGGCAGACTTCCGGCGGCGCTTGGCGGCTCGTTCAGGACCTTCAGGAGATGATGCCTTGCGGGCGGGTGTTGCAGTGACTGCCGTGTAAGTGCCGCCTGAAGGTCTCTGGAAGAGATGCGCAGGCATGGGTAGGGGATGCCGTGACACACCAACGGGGTGCAGAGTTAGCCTCATCAATGGGCCGACGTGTGCCGCAAACTCATCAGCCAAAACGTCAGGAGTCTGCGAAAGAGACCGCACAAGGGCTGTCCACACATCAATAGACATATTGAGTGTTTCACGATCTCTCTCAACAAGGATGTTCTGGAAGATGAGGCGCAAGATCCTGCCATTGAGCCAGCCGCGGGAGTTTTGGGCGCCGAGGTTGGCGAATGTCATGAGCGCTTTCAATACGGCTAGTCGGACGGAAGTGATTGTGTGCCGAAGGAAGGGGTAGAGTCGCGGTACGAGCAGAGTGAACGAACGCTCTTCATCTTGCGCGGCGGATGTTTCCATGGCCTGTAGAACCTCGGGGTAACTGCAGAGCGTCGCAAGAAGGTCCATAATCTTGCCAGTACTTGCGCTCAGATCATCACCGAGATCCGCGAGACTTCCCCACATGATGTTGATGAGTCCGTCGATGGAGCCAGGGCGCATAGTGACGAATTCCTTCGCCATCGGCAAGAGCGTGGCAGCACTCACTGACCGGACATCGTCATCGTGTTCCTCCAGACCCTTCATGACGAGACGTACGACTCCGTCAATCATCTCATTATCCTCCAAGAGCAGGTCTTTTCGGACAGCGACGACATATCGGAGACCGACCATGCCACCGTGGCAAACCGACCATTGGAGCATCTCAAGATGAAGATCATCTTGCATGACCATGCGATAGAGGATCTTGTAGATGCCGTGGACTGAGTCTGCCGGAACGTGTCGAAGGACTGAGCCAAGGGATTGACCAATCGTTTCGCGAATTGGTGCCACGGAGGTATCCGAACTGTAGTCAGTGAATCTGTCCAACATCAAGACACAGCAGAGTCGGCAAGCCAAATCGTCGAGCCAGGCCTGGTTCAAGCGGTTGTTCTCAGCCCGAGACTTGGATCGTATCCTGCCGGCTCCGGCACCATGAACACGAATTACTTCACGTATGCCCATTGCGGCTCCATGCCGCGTCTCCCAGGATGGGTCGAAAAGATCCACCTTCAAGAAGTCGCATAGTCGGTCGTAGGGCCATTCGGCGCCCTCCATGGTCTCGTCCGCCTCGATCTCGGACTTGATCGGAATCACGGGCCCCTTGAATTCGCTGACCACTTTTGACTCCTCATCGACGTCGGCCGGTCTGTCCAGGTTGAAGTAGTCGTTGACCTTTCCATTCTTTTGCTTTGAATCGGCATCGGGCATCGGTGTGTCGTCGAAACCCTCTGAACCAGCGGTGGTCGTCCTCCTAATGGAAAGATCTCCAAATCCGCCCTTTCCTTGAGCGGCCTTCTGTAACTCTCTTTTGCGTTTTCTCTTCAGCACATTGAGTTGCCTTGAACTCAATCCTGCTTCCTCTGCCGGTTGACTTTGGCCTTGGGAGGCATTCTCCTTGCTTCCATTATGACCGTTGGCTGAATCTTGGGAAGTCATGGGACTGTGGTCCTTCTCCACGAGGACGGGCATCTCGGCGTCCTCGAAGACCCTGCCAAGGAGACCTAGTCGTCCATTGAGGGTCTTCTTTTGGTGTGCAAGTCGTGCAGAGGGGTCTAATGAGGCCAAGGCGAAATCGATGTTGCCGCCTCGTAATAATTGCCGGCCATGCTTGATGATGTGTTCAACGTTGAGCGTCCCTAACTTCAGGAGCTCATCGGTAGCAAAAGATGGGACGTCCTTCTCCTCCTCCTTTTTCACGTGGCCGTTCTCCTCCGGCTCGTCTTTCTTGATCGGCGCGGAATCTCCTTCATCCTCATTTGGGTCATAGAGAGGTGCGTTTTCAATGATCTTGCCAATGGCCTTGGCAGCTGTTGACCGTGTCTCCCATTCCTTATGTCTAAGATAGGGGACAACTCTGGAAAGAAGGTTGAACAGCTCATCTGGGTGCTGCTTCTGCCAGTCAGCCAATTGATTGACAGCAGTGTCACGAATGAGACGGGTGCTCCCCGTTTCGAGAATCCTGCAAGATGTCAGCTATCTTCTGAACGACGAATATGGTAACCCCTTGAAAGATGGCTGTATCCTGCACGATCCACATGACGAGCGAATGGAACGTGACAAGCGGACGTGCCTGGGTAGCCGTGTGGATTTACTCACGTGACCAATCTGTCAAGTCTGTAGTAGCAAGGTTAGTGCTAGTTCTGGCATAAGATCGCGGGCGATCGCGATGATCGGATAGAAGAAAACGCACCTCGACGCCATCTTGTATTATGATGGACTTGATGGGAGTTTCATCATAGATTGGGCTTCTGCTGGCGTGTTAGCGGCGTCTCAAGGAGCCCGTTGTGAGCTTGTTGAAAGTGGATGAAGGGGGGATGGCGGGTAAATGGGTGTCGGCATGGATGGGGCGAAAAATAAAGAATGAGAAACGTGGAAGTCTAAACATGTGGTGTATGCCATCCTGACTTGCCCAAACGAAGGTGATGCACTTTGGGTTGAGTCTGAATCATGACAGCTGGGGAAGCTGATGGAGGTGGGATGACACGGATAATGGAATGCGTTTGCGGTACGGGCATGGAGACGTGCCGGACCGAGCGATCCAATCAGAAGGCGAATATCGTAGAGATATGAGAGAAAGGGTGTGTCGTGCAGATGTCGGGGCAGAGAAGATGCCGGCTAAGAGAATAAGATACGTACCTGTCTCTAGAGCAAGCGGGTGGGAGTGATGAGCATCAGTCTGCATGGGGCCAGAGAGCAATCGCGATCCCGTCCACTGCGGATCAGGCCGAGTCTTGTTTAAGAACAAGCGGCTACCTTGCATGCATTGGGCAAGCAGGATCCAGTTGATGTCGCCGTGCCGGGTCGAGTCGGACTTTTAGACCCGAGACCGAGAAATGGCAGCAGTTGACAAACTAGTTGATTGCAAGTTGTCGTTGCGATGCAAGCGTGATGCGCACGAGAATCGATTGGTGATGGTGATGATTCGAGGTGGGTGTGTCTGTTGCGCGCACGTGGTGATTGCAGACCGGGGCGAGGAAAGAAGGCACCGGGAGAGGTGAGGCTCCAGAAGGCAAGAGGGACGACGCCTTAAGTGGGAAGGAAGCGACGCGCCTTTGGGTGGATAATTGGATGCAGTGGCGGGCAGGTGCGAGGCGGGAATGCAGTGCTGCTGCTTGTTGGTGCTGCTGTGGTGGCCTAAGGATAAGGGATCTCAGCTGCAGTTGCCTGTCGTGGTGCTGTTGGTTGCCTGTGGTTCTGGCTAGGCGTGGACCGTTGGGCCAATCAAATGGTGCGATCCGAGACTGGATGGGGTCCGGTTGAAAAAGGGCAGCACCTCTGGTGGCCGCGGGACTGCGCTCTGGAGGGAAAATTTGGGGTGGAGGGGCCCGGACAGTCTTAAAGGTATGCCTGCAGTACTTTTATAATTACCCGTGGGCCCGTGAGAGAAAAAAAAATGGAAGGAAAGCCAGCCGTTCCTTCACGTAGCGACGGTGTCTCGCTTAATTTCCTTAGCGTCATCTAGCGCCCCTGGTCCGCCTCCACTCCCCAGCAAACAATAACCCCTGCCGGCTGCTGTCGTCGTCGTCCTCTCCGGCCTCCTGCCATTTTGCATCTGTCCATCCAGTGCCTCTGACCTTACACTGACACTTCGATTTAGAGGTGTGCCTCGCTGCCTCATGTCACCACCTATCTCGTCGTCCCTTTTCGTCCAACCTGCATCCCTTCAAATCGAGTCTCCTGTCTTGCTGCCATTCGCAAGGCAACAACACATCGCGGCTTACAACCAGCTTTGCGCCTTAGCTCAATTTCTCACACATCAGGGTACTGTTTAGTCGCATCGTGAGTTTGCAGAACCACCTCTACGACGCGACTGCTATCTTTATCCACTTCACAGTTTTCAAGCGTCATCAAATCCAACCACGATGCCAATACTTTGGTATTCTTGGCGCCACCCGCCAGCGCCAGATCTGATAAAGGTTGTATTTGAAGCCGGCGAACACTCGAGCAGCCTTGCCGCTCGACTGACACCAACGGTTCAGACACGCTTTGGAAAAAGCTGAGAACGGTATAATCAGCGTTTCACACACATACCTTTAAGAGCCTTGAACCTTTCTATTTTGAGTTTGTTCTGTCTCTGCCATCATCCCCACGTTCAAGGTTCCCGCTCGGTACTTACCACAGCGACAGAGCCTATCACGATGCTCGCCCACCGCTAACGTGCTATCTCTGAAAACTGCGAATCGGAGTCCAGTTTCCGCATGTGTCATCATGCCTCTCTCCCTTGCGTGAGGTGACGGGTGAGCTTGCCTCAATGTCTTGACTTTTCTTGGACTAGACGAGACCCAACCCACGGCAGATCTTTAAGAGTCTCTCTGGTTGACGACCTTCCGCACATACCAGGCGTTGCCCCCTTGACAACGGAGCGTGATTTTTTCTTCATTAACGGGGGCTAAGTGAGCAAATGCCTGTGAATGATACCAAAAGGCCATGTCAACGGACGGCAGACTCTACGTCTTCCATCGCATCTGAACAACAAGTCAGATTGGATAGATCTGACCGTAGCTGTTAACCCGAGCCTGCGATTAACATACCAGGCTACCCCTTGGAGACTAGCCCGGACAGGCACTTCACCTTAGGTACACACAGACAGGATGCATTTTTCGCCCTATTGGCAGCATTGGGCAGTAGGCAGTCTCTCACCATATCGCGCCTACCGAAAATCCGACGACTGGACTGAAAGAGATGATAGATGACTGGATGACCCTCTGGTTTAGATGGATCGATGGATTGAGTGTCTATTTTGATGGACGAGATGGATGGGAGCCGGATTGGCGGCGATGAGCGGGCTGCGGATGCGGATGCGACTATTGCTGGCACTGGCGATGCAGGAGACGGCGCGAGGATCATCACAGGCATAGCTAAGGCAGGGCGTGCAGCTGCGGCCACGGCCAGTCCTGGTTTGATGCCTCGAACTGGAAATAAGCTGGTTCGGCTGGCACAAAAGACGTGGGGTAAGGTTGGGAATCTTGGCAGTGCCGCAGGGTCCCAAGTTTTTGGCGTTCCAGCGGCACGCCATCTCTGATTCGTTTTGGGTCATTCTCTTTTCTTCTTCTCTGTCTACCCGTCCTCTCCTCTCGAGATTTAGAGAAGCTTGGTGTTGTCGGAGAGTATGTGGCCGACGGCCAATTCCTCTGGCTGTCTGGTCGCTGCTTTGCTGTGTCGTAGGGTATCACTGACATGGAAGTGACAATGGAACCAGCCAGTGCAGTTCAGACTGCCCCGATTACGATGGCCTCATTTCACATCGAGCTCCGCCTGTCCCGTCCGTCCCTGGTTGTTCCAGGGCGACCTGGAATGTCTTACCCGCCTCGGCCATTCTGCCCCTGCCTCTGTCTCTGTCAGTTGTCATGCCCTCTCTCTCGCTCTCTCTTTTTCTCCAGAAGTCGGTCTTCTCTCTCTCGTTTCCCCCCCATAATAGATTGCGTTCCTACATCCACAGATTCTTGGTTGGGGCTCCTGCAAGTGAATCGCCTCAACTTTGGCAGCTGTGCCGACACCTTATCCAGCTGCAGTGATACGTGGTCTCTCAGCCAGTTGTTGGCAGGGAATTGTACCTTACATGGACGCTGTATCGACCAAAATGGTCAGTGCGCGTAGCTCGACAGCGACCCGACCGGGGTGCATATGGGATGGATCCAGCTCTATCCATGTTGAAGCTCAAACTAGTCGTTGATCGCCCGGTGTCATGAATGCTGCTCAGGCACACCGACACGCTCACGCGGTCGCCCGGCGCACCCACAGTCTAGCACTTTTCCCGACCTTGAGACACAGACAGCTCTCTGCATGCGCACTGGCGCCGGCTCTGGCAACCAGATAGAGGCCAACGCGGAAGTGTCGGATCACTGCGCTGAACCCTTACGTGAGCTCCATGGACCTCCGCGTCTCCTTCGCCAGCCCCCGGAAGACCTGCCATGCTACCCAAGAGCGGTAGCTCGTCAGGGACGCCTCCACACTCAACCATCCATCACCCACCAGCTGCAATCCACCCTGCTCTGGTAATGTCTGTCTCGGGGAGAATGGTGGCAGGTATTCCTCTGACGAGTCTCTGGTATTTAAGCGGAGATTCGCGGACATATCTGCCGGAGTCAGTCATCCCAATGCGACGAGCACTATGGTCGGCGCATCCGACTCGGACCGCAGTTTCAACCACCGACTGACGAATTCTCAAGCCCCTAGTCTGGCCATTTCAAGGTTCATACGACCACGAGTGCCGTGTTCCAGTGGCTAGGTAAGGTAGTTTACAATCAGGCTGAGCCAACGAACGACCGAACGGCCGCTGCCGCGTCAAAGGTCAGCCAAAGCCGTGGATAAGCTTAGAGAACAACCAGACGAATTTGAATTTGCCAAGGTGGAGTCAGCGTGCCCGCGAATGACGGGGTTTTCCTCTCTTCAGGTTACCGAGAGAGGAAAAGCAGGGAGCAGCAGCCAAAACAAGCCGTCTCGGTACTTGAATACTGCCAATAGAAAAAAAAAAGCCGTTGTCAAATCCGACTCAAAGAAAATCCCATCTGCGGCTCTTGAGCCACTAGTATGCAGTGGTTATTAGGCTCCTTAAGCGGGACGGGATGAGCGTCGTGCAACCGTCTGGCCGGGACGTTGACATGGCCGATTAATATACAAACCCGGGGTAGAGTCACAGTATATGCACTGTCTAGCACGGGTTCCGCACTGTCCACTCAAGCCGGGCACTTGTTCCTCAGGCACGCGCCACCTGCCAAATGAGCGCACCCCAGATTCGACGCGCCTCCATCTCACGTCGAGGGTATCGCGGTTCCCGTCCCAGACGCGTCAATCCCCACCATCACCAACAACCCGTCGCAGCTCCTGGGCAAACCGATGAAAATCTTGCGCGACGCTTGATCAAGCCCGTCAGCGACTTCAACCGCGCAATCTCGCTGCCCTTGAGGCCGCACCCTCTCCGCAACCATGTACATTAAACAGATTATCATCCAGGGCTTCAAGAGGTTTGTGCGCCCCTTGCGACAACAATCGCCCAACCTCACCCCGCTGACCCGATCGCAGCTACAAGGACCAGACCGTCATCGAGCCCTTCTCCCCCGGCACGAACGTCATCGTCGGTCGCAATGGATCCGGCAAGAGTAACTTCTTCGCTGCGATCCGCTTCGTCCTCAGCGATGCCTATACCCAGATGACCCGCGAAGAGCGGCAGGCCCTGCTGCACGAAGGTTCCGGATCCGCCGTCATGTCGGCCTACGTCGAGATCATTTTCGACAACAGTGACGAGCGCTTCCACGGCGGAGGCAAAGAGGTCATTCTGCGCCGCACCATCGGAACCAAGAAGGACGAGTACTCAGTCGATCGCAAAGTCGTTACAAAGACCGACGTCATCAACCTTCTCGAGGCAGCAGGCTTCTCGAGGTCGAATCCTTACTACATTGTCCCTCAGGGTCGCGTCACGGCGTTGACGAACATGAAGGAGTCCGACAGACTCACATTGTTGAAGGAGGTTGCGGGTACTCAGGTCTACGAAGCGCGTCGAACCGAGTCGCTGAAGATCATGAACGAAACGAACAACAAGAGAGAAAAGATTGACGAGCTTTTGGGTTACATCAAGGAGCGCCTGGCCGAGCTGGAGGAAGAGAAGGAAGAACTTCGAGGCTTTCAAGACAAGGATCGCGAGCGCAGGTGTCTCGAGTATGCGCTTTACTACCAGGAGCAGCAGCAAATTCAGGAACAACTTGACCGCATCGAAAACATTCGTCAGAATGGTCTAGAAAACACCGATTCAATTCGATCAGAACTGAAGGAGGCGGAAAAGCTTGTCACCAAGTTTGAGGCCGAAATTCACAAGCTGAGGAAAGAGATGGATATGGCCAAGGTCGAGCGCCGCCAACTCGAGGAGGATCGTCGTGAAACGGCAAAGGCCAAGGCGAAGGCAGAGCTGAAAGTCAAGACGTTGTCTGACGGACAGTCAGCGGCTGTTCAAGCCCAGCAGCAACACGAGGCTGACCTCGCAGCAACCATCGAGGAGATCTCCGCGAAGAAGCAGGAACTCAACAGCATCGTCCCGGAGTTCATCAGACGAAAGGCCCAGGAATCGGCGGAGAAGCAGCAGCTGGACACTGCCGAAGCTGCACGGAACCGTCTGTTCACCAAGCAAAGCCGTGGATCCCAATTTAAGAACAAGGGCGAGCGTGATAAGTACTTGCGAGCCGAAATCGAGGATCTCCACTCCAGACTCATGAGCCACAAGGCGAACAAGATGGAGGCCGACGAGGATGTCACCAGAACCGAGAACGCCATCAAGCAACTAGAAAGTGAGGTTGCCAATCTCAGAGAGCAGCTGCAGAACTTCAATGGAACTCGCCACGAGCTTGCAGAGGAAGAGCATAAAGCGAGGGAGATTCTGGACAAGCTCGACGATGAGAGGAAGGCGCTAGTCCGTCAGGAGGAGAAGCTCGACACCGTTCTGTCGGATGCGCGACAGGAGAGGGAGCGCGCAGACCGCGAGCTTAGCACGATGATGGACAGAGACACCGCTCAGGGTCTTGCTACCATCCGTCGACTGAAGGCCACCGAGGACCTCCCTGGTGCCTACGGGACGATGGCTGAGCTGCTTGAGGTCAGCGACACCTACCGACTTCCCGTCGAGCAGATTGCCGGCAACAGCTTGTTCCACTACATTGTGGACACCGACCAAACGGCGACATACTTGACGAACCACCTGCGCTCGTCATACGGCGGTAGGCTCACATTCATGCCACTCAACCGGCTTCACCCAAGGCACATCAACATGCCAAGATCTTCAGACGGTATCGTCCCTCTCTTGAGCAAGATCAACTACGATCCCACATTCGAGAAGGCATTCCAGCAAGTATTCGGCAAGGTCGTCGTGTGCCCGAACCTGAGCATAGGAGGCCAGTACGCGAGGAGTCACGGCGTCGACGCTATTACCCTCGACGGTGACACGACCAACAAGAGAGGTGCCATGACTGGTGGATACATTGATCCCAGGCGATCTAGGCTCGAGGGAGTTCAGGCTGTCAGCAAGTGGCGCGATGAGTACGAACGTCTGCTTGAAAAAGCCAACGAGTTCAGGACTCTGATCGAGCAGAAGGATCAAGAAATCACCCGCGCCTTGGGTGACGTCCAGAAGGCTGCGCAGAAGCTGCGGCAACTGGAGGCCGGCTTTGATCCTTTGAAACACGAGCTGAACAACAAGAACTTCCAGCTTGAGCATGAGAAGAAGCGCTTGAGCGACGCCCTGAGACACCGCGAATCAGTCGAGCGGGACATGAGGGTGTTCACGGAGAGCCTGGCAGCTGATGAGGCTGAATTGGCGTCTGATTTCAAGAAGGCCCTCAGTAACGCTGAGGAGAAACAGCTGGTTGAGTTGGACGCTCAAGTGCAGAGGCTCCAGAAGGAATGGAACGATGCCAGCAAGAAGAGACGTGATGCCGAAAGTCGGAAGCAGATTCTCGAGACAGACATCAACCAGAACCTGCAGCTGCGTCTCGATCAGCTGAACAGCGCAGCTTTCGAGAACAACACTTCGTCTGGCGAGTCCGGCAGTCTTAAGGAGGCTCAGCGCGAACTCAAGAAGCTCCAGAAGGAGACCAAGGCAATCGAGGCCAAGATGCAAGAGATCGAGGCTAGAATTGAAGAACTTGGTTCAAAGCTCGACCGTCGGGAAGCCAAGAAGGCGGAACAGGAGGAGATCCGCGCCACGGTCGCCGCGAGGGAAGCCAAGCAGCGCGGTGCGATCGAAAAGAGCATGTCCAAAAAGGCTGTGTACACGGCGCAGGCTGCCGATGCCGCGAAGGCCATCAGAGACCTTGGCGTTCTGCCTGAAGAGGCCTTTGACAAGTACGAAAACATGGACCCGCGACAGATCGACACCAGGCTCAAGAAGGTCCGCAACGCGCTGAAGAAGTTCCAGCACGTCAACAAGAAGGCTTTCGAGCAGTACAACAGCTTTACTCAGCAACAGGATCAGCTTCTCAAGCGTCGCAAGGAACTCGATGCGTCTCAGGAGTCCATTGAGGAGCTCGTTGCCCACCTTGATCAACGTAAGGATGAGGCTATTGAGCGTACATTCAAGCAGGTGTCCCGCGAGTTTGCCACCATCTTCGAGAAGCTCGTGCCGGCCGGACACGGTCGCTTGGTTATTCAGCGCCGTACCGACCGTCGTGTGGACCCCGACGAGTCTGACGAAGAAGCTAGAGGCAGTGTCGAGAACTACACTGGTGTTGGTATCAGCGTGTCCTTCAACTCCAAGACTCTCGACGAGCAGCAGAGAATCCAGCAACTCAGTGGTGGTCAGAAGAGTAAGCCAGCCCTCATCCCTTTGCTGACCCAGTTACTAACTTGCCAATTCAGGTTTGTGTGCCTTGTGCCTCATCTTCGCCCTCCAGCAGACGGAGAGCAGTCCCATGGTCATCTTTGACGAAGTCGACGCCAACTTGGACGCGCAGTACCGTACCGCCGTCGCCAGCCTTCTCCAGTCCATCTCTCAGGACGCCGGCACGCAATTCATTTGCACCACTTTCCGTCCCGAGATCGTTCACGTCGCCGACAAGTGCTACGGTGTGACTTTCCACAGCAAGACGAGTTCCATCGACTGCGTTCCTACAGAGGAGGCCCTCAGCTTCGTCGAGGGCGTTGCCGCCGGCAAGTAGACTCTGGGTATTGGTGAAGTTGTATGTGGCACTGCTCGTAATATGGGTATGAGGAAGCCGGGCTCATCTGGGAAGTGATTGGGTCAACCGGGCATGGCGTTGCGGCGATTTGTGGTGGATGGTTGGCTGATTGATATCACAAGGCTTGTTTACCTTTGAGGAGTGTTCTCCTGGCTGCCATGTCAATGTGGCAGAATGACTTTGTCTTAGACTTGTGCTCGGTTCACGGCTTTATAACGACTTTTTACTGTCTCATTTGACGTCTCTCTGTGTCTTTTGCTGTGCCCCTGGGACGCGTCGCAACGGTCCATGTACTTCGGGGAGATGGGTGTGAAAACCACCAACTTCTAGGTGCTTCCTTTCCCATCCTAAGGATGAATTCGGCCACTCGGGCCGTTCTCTTGGCGCTTCCTTGTCCAACAAGCACAAGGGCATGACAGCAGACCATCTACATCAAGTTAGACGAATCGGATTGTATAATTAATGGGTAGTTTGTCAACTGACACTATTTGCAGTTCCCCAGCTCAGCATATCATGGCTTCTCTGGCGACACTTCCGAACGAGCTTCTAGACGCGAGTCTCCTCGAGATTCCCATCGCCGATCTCATCAGCCTTTCACAAACATGCCGGAATCTACGCTCAGTCTCTCTGCCCCTGGCTTATCGCGATGTTGTCATCACTTCGAACGCCTCAACCAATGATCGCCTACCAAGAATCACTTTGCTTCTTCGAACCGTCCTGGAAAGCCCTCACCTTACAAGACACATCAAAAGCGTGCGGCTGTTTACAGGAGGGTTGCGCCGTTATGACTATTTGGCCGACGAGCGGGCGCGGATCGTCACCAAATGGACCGGCCCTTCGCTTGTTGCCAGCGACATGAGCGACACGCTGGTCAGGAAAGCTGTCCACGAGATGCAATACTCGTGTGCTGCAGAATGGATCACGGCGATCTTCGATAGCGACCTTACCGCCGCCTCAGAACTGATCCTAGCGCAATGTGAACAGCTGGAGAGTCTGACGGTAGACAACGAATTCGTCCTGCTGGGAGCCAAGTGGCTGACGGCGGTCTTCCGCCATGGTCTGAAGAACGACACTCGCCCCCCGACGTTCGGCAACCTCACAAAGCTTGACGTCACCTGCTATTATAGGTGGGATGTTTCTCACTATTGGGATCAAATTCCGAAAGAGCTCGTCATGCTGTCCTTGTATCTGCCCAAGATCAAAAGTCTGCGTCTGGGGAGAGCTCCTCGCATCGAGGCCTGGGATGAAGACGCTCAACGCTTCGACGTCGCATGGCCGTTTCCTGCGCCTCCCAATGCGGCGAGTCTGACGAGCCTACGTCTCGATTGCTCGGTGGCAACTTTCAGCAGCATCGAAGCATTGCTAAAGCGAACACCGAGTCTCAGATCCCTCTACTTGGACAGCTTCATTCCCGAGTTGTATGTCCAGGATACAACTGTTCTGCGGCAGGCACTCCGTCATGTACGGAGCACGCTGCTGCGTTTGACAGTCAAATATAATATTAGCGACGAAGACTACCCCGATGCTGTCAACTTGGGCGTCTTAGTCAAGGGAAGATTCGACTCTCTCCGAGACCTCGAGGTGCTAGAAGAGCTGAACATCCCTCTATGCGTCTTCTACGGCCAGGACAGAGATTTGGCAGCGCTGCCGTTACTGTCAGAGGTTTTGCCCCGGAAGCTCAAGCGCCTCACTATCAACGACAGTTTGTGGGACTTCGTCGCCTTTGAAGAATGTCCGAGCCAGGTCTACGTGCCGCTTCTGGGGCCGTTCCTGGGCGGCGGCTGGAAAACTGGGACTCCGGAGCTGCAGGAGTTTGCGTTGGACGCGAGAACGATAAGCCATGAATATGGTGACGAGTTCGCGCGCAGCATGCGGAGACTGCGCAATGTTTGCGAGGAACAAGGGCTGAAGTGGAGTCTTCCTGGCCACATTGATCTTGAGGGTGATGAAGAAGAAGACAACGGCGATGACGATGATGATGATTCTTTGTATGAATGGTTCTGATTCTCCGTCTACTCGCTGGTTTCTTTTCGGCTCTTGGAAGGAGGTTGGTAATCGGCGGCACGCCGTTCAAGCCTTGGCGGTTTAAGGATCTTCACTTCAGTTATCAAAAACTCTAGCTAGATGGTTTCAAAACATCTAGCGAGCAGTGTACACTAGCCGTGATAGCCTCTTGAACTGGCCTCGATCAAGGTCCCAGGCTCATTCGACGGCTGTTTCTGAGGGCCAAAACCCGTCTAGGTCTATCTTCCTGCCTAAGCCGCAGGCCAGCAGCGACATTCATACGCTTATCTATGACTTGCTAAAGCCTTTGCTATCCTACAATCGTATGCTTCATGCGAAGCTCCTTTGTAGTTTGTTCGTCATTCACCGGTCTCAGGGTCACAGAGATGCATCACTAGCCCTTGCTCTATGCGAACGCAGCCGGTCAGACAAAGGTAGGCCTTGGAGCAGACCACAACAATAATTCGACCGACAGGAATCTTTGGTTCATACATTTCCATTATTTGTCGAAAGACCCTGCCAAGTCCGTGGCCTACTGCCTCAGAGCGATGCGTGAATAAGAAACACGAGTCACAGACAGCAAATGTACACATGTGTGTATTCAAGTAGTTGTTTCACTTCCACATCGGAATATGACTGAGTCGTTGCTGAATAGTAGGCGTCATCGGTAACCTCTTACAAGCGCTCGCGGACTAGTCTATTCTTACCAGTTGAAGAGCATACATCCCACTGAAAGAACGTGGCAAACTTGGTCTATGTGAATACAGCCGAGTAAATGCATGGTTAATGAGCATTGAGGTATGTTCAGTGAGATGTATCGATCAGGTCGAGCCTCTCTTTCTGAAACTTCGAAGGAGCTCCTGGAGATTAGTTATGGATGAGTACACTCTTCACTGAGGTTTTCCGCCATCTATAGATCACGTTCTAAGCTCAAACATGTAGCCAAGACCCAATTTATTCCGGGCGATGAGAGGGGCCAGGACATCAAGAATGCACCTAAACTCATCGAAAAGTTGTGTAGCTAGCGGGCAAGAAACCTGCGTATATGATCTTGAAACATGAAGTCGATTGTGGACGCAGAAGAAATAAATGAGCTGTGGGCGCCAACATCGGGGCCTCACATGCGGTGCAGGATACCGCCACAGCATCCAATCTCCCCATTACCTCAAATGGCAAATTCTCAGAAGTTTCGACGGCAAGGGATATCCCATGAACACAGTAGTCCGCCGGCCAGAGTCCCGCGAACGCCTCCAACACGGAAAACCACAGGAGACACCGTGGCGATACGAGAGGTCCCTCGCACAGCCTGAACGTCAGCACCGGAGAGGGGCGGATCTCCAAACAACCCTCCAGGGATCCACGAGGTTGTCAACGTCTCTGACCACGAACATGGATTCAGGTTCCTCCCAGAGTCCTCAACGAAAAAAAACATCCATCCTTTTCCGCTTCCAAAGCACGCAATATGCCGTTCTCGGGCACAGTGTTCGTTCAGTCCCGACTCGTCGACACCGATTGGCCGTGAAGGGTATGTGAACGACGAACCGCCGTGATTCCTTCCCGTCCTTCACGTATTCCCTTCTCCAAGCGCCGTGTTCAACACGAGGGCAAGGGGTAGAAAGAGAAGTCCCAAATCTCAAATCCCATAACGCATACACCGGACTTTCCGAGAGACCAAAGCACTGCATACGCTACACAACACGACACACACGTGCTTTTCGCGACGTTGAGAATCCCGGGAAACTTGCTCTTCCCACGAAATATCGTCATCATCCGTCCCTTCCCACCCCCCCTCCGAAAGAATTTCTGTACGAGACGGATCAACACTGACCACCCCGAGATCCGCACCTCCCCAGAGGCAGAATGCTCGACTCGTCCAACACCTCCTGAGCGAGGTCGGGGCCAGGCGGATGTCGGCGGAGGCGAAATTGCTGACTGCGATGGGGGGCGGGATGGTGGGAACTCGGGCCAACTCGACTACTCCTTCAAACTTCGGCCGGAGGAAGACGAGTAGCGGAGTGGGAAGGGGAAAAAACTGCCCAACGCATGAAAGGTCCGGGAGCCCACCCACGCACGACTTGCAAAACAGCCGGAGTTGCGAATCATGTGACGAGAGATAAGCGCGGCGAACCAGCCAACTGGAGTTTGCCCGAGAGAAGGAGACTTCCGGGAGTGTTCGTAAGCTTTTGGGGACAGGGCGGAAAGACCAGACAAAGCCTCGCCGGTCCCGCCCAGCTTTTTCCGTGTTGTTTGAGACCAATCCGAAGAGAGAAACGTTCCAAACTCTGTGAAGTTGGTTGCTGTTGTGTTAGTTTGGGAACATCAATTGTCAAGTCATAATTCACGATGCAAGAGAGAAAAGGTATGTTTGTTTAGAACATAGAAAAATTTGATTCGATTATCCGACCGACCCGACCAACGCCAGAACAATGGTCTTTTGTTACAATTAGAAAAAATCGGGGGCCATTAGTGACAGTTGTGATGTACGCAGTATTACCGAAAGCGCGTCATCTAGTAAACCCCCTTTCCACCCCTTTGAACCTTTTCTTCTTCTTCTCTCTATGATGTGACGAAAAAGATGTGTTTTTTTTTGAACCCAAGTTAAAAGAAAAAAGTAATTTGCAGAATGTTGTGGTTGGGAAAAAGACGCTCTTGCTGAAGTCATGTCTCTTTTCGCACGCTCTTCTGACGCTTGACTCTTAATTTGCGAGATCATGCGGTTTAACCCTCCTCGACAACGGTGCGGTTGGCAATGTAGAACCTCTCGCCCTTGTCGTCCTTCTCGTGCTCGAGGGCGACCTTGCTCAGCTGAGTGAGGACGTTCTCGATCATGGTGTCGGTGACGCTGCGCTTCTTGCGGCCCATGTCGTTGAGGCTCTGCATGTTGGTCATGATGTAGTAGACCAGGGCCATGACGATGGTGACGGCGACGGAGTAGACGAAGACGACGCAGACGGTGACGAAGTCGGTGCGGCCGTTGTCGGACAGGAAGCGGTTGAGGGACGGCGGGGAGGCGGGCTCGCCGCGGCCGCCGGAGAACCAGCCGAAGACGCAGAAGAGGATGGCGAGGACGTCGACGGCGGCAATGGCACCGATGAGCTGGAACGAGGGGAAGGTCTCGAAGCCGCGGGTGACGAAGATGAGCCAGTTCTGGGTCAGGGTGATCTCGAGGAAGAGGATCTCCTGGATGGAGCCGTACTCGTGGATGACACCGCCGTCGGTGAGGTACATGGTGCCGCGGAGGACCCAGGTACCGCCGGCAAGGAGGGCACCGAGGACGATGGAAATGATCCAGATCTTGGGCAGCTGCCACTCGACGGGACGCTTCTCGAAGTGGGCATTGTCGTACTGTAGTCATGTTAGATACTGAAAGGTAGTGTGAGAATGAGCAAAGTGAACTTACAGCAACGGCGATGGTGGCCAAATCGGCGAAGAGGGCGAGGAAGACAATGAGGTCGGCGCGAACAGTCTCGTTGATGATGATCATGGAGGAGACGAGGTAGATCTCAAGATGCAAGCAAAGAGCGATACGGTACTGAATGTAGGCCTTCATGCGCTGGAAAATCTGGCGAGAGAGCTTGATGGCGGAAACAATGGTGGAGAGACCGGGGGCGAGGAAGACGATATCAGCAGCAGCCTGGGCAGCCTCGGTGGCACCCTCAACAGCAATACCGCAGTCGGACTTCTTCAGGGAGGGGGCATCGTTAACACCGTCACCAGTCATGGCAGTCAAGTGACCACGCTGCTGAAGCATCTCGACGACCTGGTACTTGTGCTCGGGGAAAACCTCAGCGAAACCATCGGCGCGCTCGCAAAGATCGTGGATGGAAGTGCCGGCCATGTCGGAGTGGAGGAGCTTGTCGGAGTTGTAGACCTTGGTACCGAGCTGGAGCATGCGGCAGGTTTCGACAGCGATAGCGTGGGCGTCACCAGTAAGCATCTTAACCTGAAGACCGAGAGCCTGGGCCTCGAGGATGGTCTGGCCGGTGTCGGAACGAGGGGGGTCGAAGAGGGACAGCATGCCGAGCATCTCCCAGGGGCCATCCTCCTCCTTGACGGCGACGGCGAGGGAACGGAAACCACGGCGGGCGAACTCAGCGGCCTTCTCCTTGAAGAGAGCGGATTGCTCCTCGGTGCAGTCGGTGAGAGCGAGGACGGCCTTGGGGGCACCCTTGGCGCAGGTGTAGCGGACTCCACGGTGGGTGGCGATGGTGGTGATGCGCTTGGAGACGGGGTCGAAGGGAGTGAACTTCTCGGTCTTCCAGCCGTCGGCGATGAGCTCCTTGGCCTTCGGGTAGCGCTTGAGGGTGAGGACGGTGATCTTGTCGATGGGGTCGAGGGCCTTGATGTTGTGGGAAGAAGCGAGAGCGGCGACGGCCATCATCCAGTTGATGTCAACACCCTCCATGACGAAAGGCTCGCGGACGGAAAGCTGGTTGGCAGTGAGGGTACCGGTCTTGTCAGAGCAGAGAATGTCGACACCAGCGAGAGACTCGATGGCGGTGAGCTTCTGGACGATAGCCTTCTCCTCGGCGAGGTAGGCGGCACCGACGGCGAGAGTAGTGGTGGTAACGCAGGGCAGACCGATGGGGACACCGATGATGAGGAGAATGAGAGCGTAGTGGAGCAGGTTGACGGAAGAGCCCTCCTCGGAGACCTCGATGTTGCGGTAGAAACCACCAACCCAGGAAGCGAGGATGAAGATGACGACGAGAACGAGGAGCGTAGTACCGATAGAGTCCATGACAGCCTTGAAGTGGCCCTGGTCCTGGGCACCCTGAACGAGAGAGGCGGTCTTTCCGACGAAGGAAGCCTGGGCGCCGTGGGTGACGATACAGTAGGCCTTGCCGCGCTTGCAACCGGTGGTGTAGTAGACGGTGTCGGTCATGAACTTGTCGACGGCGAGAGACTCACCAGTCATGGCAGACTGGTCGACGGCGATGATGGCGTGGCCGAGCTGGGGAGTTCCCTCCTCGCCGTCCTCGTCGAACTTCTCACGGTTGGGAGACATGACATCCTGGGCCTCGAGTTCGGCCTTGTAGGCGGAGTATCCGGCGGGGTTCTCATAGTCGCAAATCAGACGGGCATCGGCGGGGACGACGTGGCCTTCCTCAACAATGATCTGAGAAGTTCTGTGTCAGCCAAATTGACTTTGTCGCGAACCAGAAGGGCGGGGCGCGGAAGGGCTGGCTGGTGATGAGATGACTTACAATGTCACCGGGCACGAGCTCACGGGCGCGGATCTCCTCTTCTCTTCCCTGGCGAATGACAAGCGCCTTCATGGCAATGTCACCCTTCAAGCTGGCGACGACGTCGGCAGCCTGCTTCTCCTGGTACCAACCGACAGCGGCGTTGAGCAACAGAATTGCCACAATCAAACCGGCGTCGAGCCAATCTTGCAGAGCAAAGGCGAGGATGGCAGCAACCTCCATGACTGCATTGGACAATTAGCCTTTGGTCGGGGATGTTTCATGCAGTCATGCCAGGCTGTGAAAGTCGGGCGTGGCCACGGCGTCTTGGGGGAGCAGCTTACCGTAGAGAATGGGACCACGGAAGAAACCAACAAACTTGAGGAACATGTTCTCCTTCTCGGTGGAGAGCTCGTTCCAGCCAGTGTATTTCCTGCGACGCTCGACTTCCATTGGGTCAAGACCCGTCTTCATGTCGGTGTTGAGCCAGTCGGCAGGCGTGACGAAGGCGCTCTGGCCGCTGGTACCGTCGGCCTTCTTCTTCCAGAACATCCATGACGGGTGGCTTGCTGAGGCGCCAGAATCCTCAATCTCCTCAACTTCCGCATTGGGATCACGGTATGTGTCGATGTAGCGGACGAGACTGTTGCGGATTGAGTTAGTGATGCTGCGGTTGAGAGAGCCAATGGGTGGTGTAAGACGTACGACTTGTATTCTTCGTTAGAACCACTTTCACCCTGAGCACCCTCAACCCGGTTGTTCCTTTGGCGTTCCTGGAGGAAGTTGCCCGTTTCCAGGTCTTGGTCGTCCTCCTCGGTGCTAATGGCCGTAGGGTAGTGCTTGTTGCCACCCTTGCCGATAAGACCGGCCATTTTGAAGGGAGCCATGGTGACGAGGGATTACAGTCCAGCTGTAGCCAACACGAGCCAACTAGCCAACAAGAGTACGCAAGCAGGACAGGTCGAGATTGAGGGTAGGAGGGGTTCAAAGAAGGGGGGGAAGGAGTGACGGAAGGGTGAAGAGGTGAAAAGGCTGAGTTAAGAAGACATGAATCACGGTGGGAGGAAGGGCATATTATATTATCTGTCAAACGGCGAGGCCGGACGGGGTGAGTGGGTGAGGACTTCCGCGGATGCGCACAAAAAAAGAAGAAGATGGGACCAAGGTATGCCGGGAAGGCAGACTGAGCACAACTCGCGGCAAGCACAGGACTGACGGCACACACACACTCGCGTATGAGAGTGTATGTACACGAGTAGAGGCCAGCCCAGATGGAGGCAAGGCAAGGCGGCCAGACTCCAGCCAGAGACACGAGAGATACCGCGGCGGCGTGTGAGCAAGGGACCGGCGTGTAGCTGCGTACCCCGTCTTGCTCGGATCAACGCCAAGAAGTTGCAAGCATCAAAACAGATGCGGGTGAGGGAAAACTCCACACACTGTGACCGGGCGACATCGATGCTATTTCGAGCAATCAGCGACGACGGGACAGCAGCATAGTGAGCAGCAGCAGCAGTGAGTAGCAGCCACCAGCAGCACGCAGTACGTATAGACAGAACGGCAGAAGATGGGACGGTGTGAAGGGTGAGAGAGACAGAGCAGGACTGCGTACAAGGTAGCGGTCCCTTCACAGTACGAGCTTGGTGCCATCCACCACGGCAGAAGAGAGGAACCGCCGGGCAAGGAAGAGCGAGGTAAAGGCGAGGCAAGGCAAGGCAAGGCAAGCAATAGCCGACCTGCTTCTTTGGAAGAGATGGCCAATTCTAGCGCAAATTTGCCAGGCCCCATTAGACGGGCCGACCTATCAAGACAGAGACAACTCGCTGTCTCATCTGCCAGGATGTGAGGATGCGGTCCTGACAACAAGGGGAAGCCAGCTTGAGTCGTGCGTTTCGAGGAAGAACTCTGAAGTGACTTGACGATGTGCGGGAAAAGAGCGTGGAGTTGTGGGTAGTGTGTTGGTCTCTGAGTACGGGAAATAAAATGCCTCAGTGGTAGTATGAGTGTACCTTGAACGGGTAAGGGCCCTTTCAATTCAATGAAAGAAACAGTGGGAGGAGCCTGGAGCCGAGCCTGGAGCCAGCCAGCCAGCCAGCCAGCCGGCCGGCCCAGCAATAGCGAGAGAGCGAGAGAGGAGGAGACCAGGCATATGGAGTACGGTATGGGAGAGTATGGAGAAGAAAAAAAAGAGGAGGACTTGACACAGACACAACTCCGAGATTTCGTCGAACAAGTGTGGTATTGGATCCGTACCTCGACACGGGCCAACCCCCCGCGCAAGTGGTCGTTGAAAAGAACAAAAAGACTCCAGTCTTTCATCGAGAGCCCCCGTTGTTGCTACGAAGAAGACTACGTACTAGGCCAGGTTGAGCGCGGACCCGGACACACCCCCCCTGGTCAAGGACATGTTCCGTGGAGAGAAGAGACGTTTGACCATCTGGGACCTGGTCCCCTCCACCCATGGCCGCCCCCCATGGCCCCTTCCACCCTCCCTCCCACTCCCTCGTCCGGCCCCTTGGACGCGACAGTTTCAGCTCCGAAACCCACGTCACGTGACGCTTATCTTGGTGCAGAATTGCTGGACCACTCACTTTTGACTAGTCACCACTGCCTATGGAGCGTCCGTCCAGAAGGTACGTACTGTTTCTGCGGTGGATATGGAGGCGTTCAGCAGAATGGAGACACACAATGGGGGGCAATGGAGACATGGATATGCATCTTGCTGCTGCATCTGCATCCATCTGCACTTGCAGGCATGCACTGCACATCTCATGTCCGTACAACATCCGCCGCCAGCAGGCCTGCTTCCTGCCAGTACAGTGCCCGTCCGCACGTATCAACTCGGAAGGATGCACACCAGGATCTCCTCTCCTCAGCAGAGGGAAAAAAACAGAGCCTCTGCTGCCAAGCCCTGAATTGTCATGTCCACGTCTTGCCGTAGAACGCGGCCACACATCCTCTTGGCCCTGAGAGGCGTGCCAAGAAATGCCCAACCCCGGAATAGAGCGCGGCGGCGAAAAGAAGAGACACTTATCCAGTGTCTCACTCGAGAGGTGTCGTCTGCCATCTACCGCGTCTCGACGTCAAACTACACGGCCATGTCCCGCGTCACACAAGTCAAGACAAGGTCGTCGGTATAGATAGCAACAGTCCATGGCCATGCAGGGTTGCAGCAGGAAGCCCGAGCTCATCGCCAAGTCTTTCCTTGGAAACACTCCTGCCTCTCACTCAGTCTTTTCTGAGCGTCTTTTTGCGGTCGACGATCTGCCTGGGTCTTGGCTGAGGCTGTCGAGCCTGTACAGCCGTAACTATCTGATGCTGCTGATGCTGCTGTTGCCGCCACTGTCACTGCCACTCTCCCACCGACTGCCGTCGTTTCTCGCTAGGCCCGTAGTCATGTTTAACCCAAAATTCCTTAAACAACCCCGGGGAGAAACCTGCCAAGCCCTTTCCCCGGCCAAGCCAAAACCCATCTCGGATCAAGTGCGACTGCATCGTCAAACGGTTGGGTTTCCTGGAATAGCCAGCGCAGCAGAGCATATCGGCAATTTTAGCTCCAACGGCTGGCTTCTCCTCGTCCATCAATGCCCCATCCAAAATCGCCAATATGGGGGAGGAGCGCCTTGGATTCCTTGAAGGTCCCCGGGACGATGCCCGGCGTTCGGGGATTAGACGGGGTGCGCACTGAATCAGCGTTGAGAAACCGAGGAAACCTCCGCGCTGTGCAAAGCGGGCCAAGAAAGCAAGGCAGACTGCCAGCACTTGCGATTCTGTCATCGATCACCTCAGCTCGCGCTCGCCGCGGTAGCGTAATTCATGCATTGTTGGGGAAATTTCAACTAAGAAAATCATGTAAATGATTGAATGACTGATGGTTGATCAAGTGCCACATGGTCTATGCCCTTTACAGGTCGTCATGTTCATCATCCCGCCTTGTCACTTTTTTTTCCTTGGTTGTGTCCATTGGGGGTGTGTGGAAGCGCCGTACCTCAACTCGGCACGGAGAAGCGGGCATGGAAGTCGGAGGCGAGATTTGACGATGGATGATGGATGAAGGCTGTTTGGGTGCTTTGGGAGTGGCGAGCGAGCGAGTGAGCGAGCAGGCAAGGCAAGCAACGACAACGACTAGTGAACAGCAAACAGCATATCGGCCGGGCCGTTCACGGCGTACACCGTGTCAACGGCCACCTTGAACGGAACAAATTGTGCATCTAGTCAGTGAAAAAGTGAAAAGAGACCGACTGACGAGAAAGACGCCGACGTGGCATATGCGCGGGTTTGGCGAGCGTCATCTCGGCGCCGCGACACGAGCACAGCTCTGCTCTGCAAGGGCTCCGTTGGGTGATCCTGCAAATCTGTCGTAATTGAACCACCATAAGAAAGTCGCGCTCACTCCGCCATGCACAACTTGGCACAGTGAGAAAAGGCGAGATAGCGCGGCGGGAGCGACAACGGCGACTCGAGGCGACTCGACTCAGGGCACAAGGAAGCTGGCATCGTAGGGGAAACCGTTCGCGCTGCATTGCTGGGCTTCATGGACGGCGCCAAGGTAATGCCTGTCACGATAAGGGAGCGGCAGGCCGAAAGGAGAAAGGGAGCTCCTGGGCCAGAGCTAACGAGGAGGGTCCTTGCTGTGGACAGGCCCCCTGCAGAGCCCCAGGGAACCCACCACGATCCCCATCAATCCCCCCCTCGATCGAGCAGGGGGCATGGAGCTTTCAGTGCCGTGGGGTTGACGTGCTGCGAGTAGCGCGCAGGCTAAGGGTTATGGATGGAATGGGTGGGTGGGCATACATACGGGTTCTGCATGTATGTTTCCTGAGCAGCCAGTCAGGATCCTGCCATTTCGTCCGACCTCGCAGCGGGAGAAGAAGTGAGGCAGAGACAGACAGACAGACAGAGCTGAGGGCTGTGAAGAGATTTGATGTGCTGGACCTGCATGCTATCTGAGTTGGAGGGTGGGAGAGTTGGCGGTGGTCGTCATGGCTTTGAGGCGCGGACGTTGGAAGTTGGGAGGATACGATACAGATGATGTGTGTGCGTCTGTGGTGCATGTTCCTTTTTTCTTTCTCTCTTTCTCTTTTCCTGCACAGGAGGAGTGCGAGAGGATGAGCCACGGGCTGAGCACGACAAGTCTTATGTCTGAGTTGTGAGTTGTACAGCCAATCTTTGCCAGAGTCGGTATCAGAGGACACGACACGGGAGAACAGACACGATGACAGCCCGGACGAGCTTCAGCCAAGGCCAGGGCCAAGAGAGACAGGCAGTCGGGGATTCGCCCCAAGGCGAACCTGGAACAAGCAATCCCATCCATCCATTGTTCGGTGAAAGTCCCGCAGACTCGGTGCAGGAGCCGTGTGGGCGGCGTGGGATGGGCCAAAGATGGGGGTTCGGTGGGAAAAAAAAGAAGGGAACGCGCGAGCAAACACGGCAATTTTGCGGACCTGCAAAATGCTTGCCTCTGCCTGCCAATGCCATGGAACTCATGGAGTAGCATGCCTGTCTTTTTTTTGCGTCGCGTCGTTTTGAAGGTTCTGTTGGGGCGCGAAGTGTCGATGTCTTGCAGGGATGAGCCACGCATTGTCGGTACTTGTTGGTTCTTCAACTCTTCAAATTTTTCTTTTTTTCTTCTCGTGTCCTCTCACTGCGACTGCGACTGCGTTGCGTTGCGTTGCGTTGCGTTGCGTGGGATTGTCTTGGTCGAGTTGAAACAGTGGGAGAGATCAAACAACCAGGGAAGAGACGAATGGGGGCCATCGTCCAGGGATGGTAGAAGCTTTTGGACAAGACCGACCCTCGCGTCGCACGACTGGGATGTCTTCGGAAACAACCGCTTGGCGCGCGAGATCCGTGATCGCTGTTGAATTGAAGATGATGCTGCTGCTGCGTGTGAGTGAGCGGGTGAGTGAATGTAATCCGTACTGTGTGCTGAGTGTGAGTGTGCTTGCTTGGTGGTGCGTGCGTCGAGTGAGTGCTTGCTGCGGCTTGAACATAAAAAAAATGAAATAAAAAAATAAAAATTATTCATGTTCGCTGCTAGCTCGGTGTAGGATTAGGGAAATCTCTTCCATCATCAAGCGCGAATCGCTGGATTATTTTACCGAGGCTGGGGAGGCATGTGTTGGATCTATACCCGTGACTATCCCCGTCCCCCGTTCCCCGTCTTTCCGTGTATTGGCAGCATCTCAATCTCGCTCTCGTGCTCTGCCGCCCCTCACATCGTGGGTTCGCGCCTCCATCGCCCTCGTGAGCGCTGAGCCCTCGCTCACAAAAGCGAGATAAGCAAGCCGCTTCTTCTCCGCCCCAGGCTGTCGTCGGCCATCCCATCTCAAGGGGCCCCCAAGTGAGGTTTAGCTCTGGGGCTTTCGCCATTGAGGAGCCCTTTCCTCGCCAGGGGAAATCGGGAAATGACATGGAATCTGGCATTGAATCCCGCTCCGAGCAGCCTCGGAAAGCATATCGCCAATGGGGCTTCACGTCATTGTCATTACCGGGAAAGCAGAGTTGGCCCAGCGTTGAAGTAAAAAGTGGCACCTTGGCACCGCTTCGCGAGAGAAAGCACGCAGAGACAACAGGTTGTCATTACGCGGTATCCCGCCCGCTTTCCAAGCCCAGCAAAAGAAAGGCGGTACAGCCTCGATTGGGCCAAGGCCGGTCTCCGTAAGTCTCCAAAGAGTCAAATTGATGGTGGGGGATCGGAGAGAAAGAGGGAATTCGGCTGGCTGGCCTGCAAGTGCTGCTGCAGCTGCTGCAAGGGCAGCTCACATCTCACAATTACGCAACTGCTAGTTCCTCCTCCTCCTCCAACTTGCTGCTGCTGCACCTGCATGGGGGGTTTGGCTCATTGGAACTTGGGGATCATTGGGAAGTGCAGGGCATCGAGGCTTAGCTTTTTTAGCTTCCCAATGTCCCAGTCCTCCCACACGTCCCAAGCATCGGCCAGAGTTGTATCCGCGTACCGGTGGGTGTACTGTGTAGTGTGTGCACGAATAAATGTGTGTTGTGAAAGACGCCGTGGTGGATGGTGGTCATCTCACCCTCACGCACCTATCGTGAACCGTCATCATCATCGGCAAAGCATCCACGTCCACGGGCCATATGGCCCATGCCCTTATCGTCATTCCTGAAGCCAATTGCCCTATCGAATCCCTCCCACCGCGGCCCCTCCACCCCTTTCCCCTCGATGGCGGACAGCAAGAAGACGAGGCTGCACGCGTGGGGACCTGCCGAGGCTCACTCTGACTGATAAGTTACCTAAAGCAAAGCTTCAACGGGGGACGGACGACGACAGTGGCACAGTGGCACCCGGGCTGGGGTTGAGATTCAGATGGGTCCCTGGGAAATTTCTTCGGTCGTTGGTTCAGGTTGAGCAAAAAGTCTTAGTCCTTTTTCCTCTCATGTCCCGCCCGCCCGTCCAGTCCCCATTTACCAAATGGTCCCGCCGCCGCGGCCGCGCGCGCGATAAGACGCGCAGCAAAGACTCCATTCAGACACATAGAGTTACCTCACACGTCTTACCTAAACCCTTAACCCGACAACGGGGTGTGGTCACTGTGGTGGTGGTGGTGGTGGTGGTCGAGGTGGATGGGAAAGGGGAGGGAGGAGCGGGATCATCATCAGCAGCAGCAGCAACAACCTTTGGCTCTGCAGCGAACGCCAACGCACGGCGGATACTCGCGAGACGGGTTGGCAGTGCACTGTCACTCGGGTGTCCATCACCACCACCGCTACGTACTCAGCGCCGGTGCGCGTTCAAAAAGTTGGGTTGTCAATTGCAGCGCCAAGAGAACCGCCATCCCGCGAAGCCTGAGTAACGACAGACACACAGCCAATGCGTGTCCGTCAAACCAACAGCGACACTCGGCACTTGTGCCTTAGCCACAGTTGAAACGCAAGCTCTTTGTTGTCAGCCCAAGACAAGACATAATAAGGTGCGCATCCCGCAGAGCCAAGAACGACTACGCCACGTCTAACGCCAGCGCCAACCACCAACCACAGAGGAGTCAAGACGGCCGCCCGTCTCTCGCACCAGCAAGTGTCACGTCAAGTCAAACCAGCAGTGCGGGTGCGCCCGTGGACATGATGCCCGCCCTAGTACTGCCGATGTCTGCAGATCGGCCACTAAACGCGATGGCGTTTCCAGTGCCTGTGCCTGTGCCTGGCCTGTCTGCTTCTAGGGGCCTGCCGCCGCAACGCCACGCCAACCCGTCACGGAGAAAAGGCGGCGAGATACCTCAGACAAGAGACACGGGTGCTGTCGCGTGTGAGCGAGACAAGAGGAGAGACAGACACACGGCCGTCGTCGCCGCCTTAGTGCCGTGTCAAACCTGTCGTTCCTTCTGTCTGGTCTCGCCCGTCATCCATGATCCTGCCGCTGCGGCCCTGTCCCGTCTCCGTCGTCGTCGTCAATCCGTCAATCAAGAGCGGTCAAAGAGACAAGACGACACGCACAGGCATATCACGCACGCTACAACGTCGCGTTTCTCCATCACAGATCAGGCCCAGCCCAGGCTGCCCAGCACACGCAGTGGTGATACATGGTCGTCTAATAGTGTGTATCGCGTTACCGTCGCAGTCGCAGCCGCGAGGACGACGTCGCTCACTTGTCGTTTGGGACCAGACCAAGCAACCCAAGAAACCCCCCGGGTCCTGTTCCTGTTCCTGCATGTCAGGGTTGCACCGAGCAGCTGTGCGGCGTCAAACGGTGCAACCCTCCACGTTCCCTCCCACGCCGGGCCCGTCCTCTCCTGGCACAGTGGCACCTCGAAAGCAGCCAAAAACCGCCCACCCCTCCATCGAGTCCCCTCGTCCAAACAGAACGAAAGGCCCGACCGCTTGTGGTAAGGGCCATTGGACGGCGGTTGGCAAGATCGGCTTCGACGTGGTAGCGCTACAATCTATCGTATCGAAGAGTATCGGTACCCGTCCCATCCATCCATCAAGCAGCCAGCGTAGTACCGACTAGCAAGCAACCTCCTGTGCCAAAAAAGACCTCAAATCCATCAGAGACAAGACAAATCAGAAGCCCAGACGGGAGACGTGTTCTGGAACTTGCCTCAGCTGCTGGTCTGCCGACGGTCCAGCTGAATTTCCGTCTTCTAATTTTATGCTAACGGAAATGCACGAGAGAAACGAATACCGCGTATGTGTGCTCGCTGCGTTGCATTTCCCTGCCTGTCAAAACAATTGCGTGAACAGCTTCACTCTGACTGAAACGGGAGAGCTCGCCGAGCCTTGGAGGGGGCCTTTGCCATTTTCCAATTTGGGGCTTGGGGGTCCTGGGTCTGAGGCTTCTTCTTCTCTTCCTCACCAATCACGTCGAGTCGCGCGCCTCTTTTTGCTCTCGCTGCGTGTTCCCAGCCACTTTTTTCTCAACCTCCAAGACTTGGAGAGGCTCCGCTTTTCCGAGCGAAACCTCGTTTTCCCTCGTCTTTTTTGGTCTGGCTGTCGGTTTTTTTCTCCGCTTGGTCTCGGTCCAGCGTCTCTCTTAGCTTTGGTTGTGGGGTTGCGACGATGGGGCTAATGAATGAGATTGAGAGAGCCATTTTTACCGCACCCAGCCAGTGTCCGTCCTGCTGCTCTCGTTTCTCAGGTTCAGATCCCAGGTCCAGAGGAGGAAGGGCGGAGGTCCCATCAGAGGTCCCTGAATATTGGCCAAATATTGGTCCAATGGTCTGGCCCGCATCCTGTGGGAAATTCGGCGCGCCGCCTCCACATCCAATGACACAAACGCGCCGTTTTCCCGAATGTCGTCAAGGTTGGCTTGGTTGACCGCGCAACACGACCCTGTTCACCACCTGCTGCTGCTGCTGCTGCCTCGGAGCTCCCTTTTTTTTTTTTGTGTGTCCGTCTATCTCGCCTCTCTTTCGCGCCGCTATTGCTAGGTATCGCCGCCGCAGCTGCTGCTTCTGCAAGGTTCGGATCTTGACCGCAGATTTCACCGCAGATTACGATTCACTACCACAGCATCGTCGGCCGCATTTCTTGCTAGGCATATTAGCGCGATGCCGGTTCATATTACTGAGCTCCATGGATCGTCACTGACGCGGCCCTCCTCGTCGTCCCCTTCCACTGCTGGCTGAAGCGGCACACAGTAGTGACAGGAGAGTCGGAGACAGAGCGGCTTGCTTGCTGGCTCGTCCGTCTCCAGTGTTTCCTCCTCCATTCCAGCTTGCCCAGCTCCAGTTTCCATATCTCCTCAGCTCCTCCTCCCAATTACTCTCTCCATCCGCTATTAGCTAATACGTTTCTTGGCTCTGCTCCAGAAAAAGAAACCAAAAGTCGGGTCCCCACGGGGGTGGACGTCTGGCATGCGGTCAATCCCTCTGCAACGATTCCCATTTGCTGCAGCGGATTTCTTGGCAGAGCGTGAGTCAGGTGCTGAATCAGTACAGGTCCCAGGCCGACGACAACTTGCGGCACGTATCGAAAAAAAAAAACTGACATCACACTTTTGTCGTCTGTCTTTTTTTGGGTGCAAACATGGCTCGTGCAGCGAAAGACGTGAAGAACTCAACCCCAATTGGCTTGACATGAAAAAAGTATGATTGGCGTGATCTCCCGCCCATCGACATTCCCGTCCGTCTCTGGCAGCCATGATCGACCGGCTCTCCTGCTGGCCAGTTTCCCTGCCCTGCCCCCTTCCTTCTCTTGCAACCACACTCAAACACCCCGTCTTCCCTGTGAGAGGTGCGTTGTCGTCTTCGAATGTCTTGGCGGGTGGTTCAGCAGGTCTCATAAGGCTGGTTGGTTTTGCGCGGCGTCCGCAGCGAGCGAAGCGGCGGCGGCGGCGGCGGCTGCTGCGCCGTGTTCAAACGTCCCCAAATTCCCTTGCCCGTCCCATCCCATCCAACGGGATGCGCTGCCGGCGGGAGTTTTGCTTTTTTCTTGTCTGAACAACGCATTGTTCTTTGCGGCTCTGCCAAGAACAACCCAAGACACACGCACCCAAGCTTTGTTCCAATCGTCTTGGCCTGGTGTTGGCGATCGATGCCGAGCCCCAAGAGATGGTCCGTTTCTACCGCTCTTGGTCTTCGGGTAGATTTCCTGGGCTATGCTGAAGTTTCCCAAGACTTCTTTTGTGTAGTATCTGCCTGGTTGAAGCTTTCTTTCCCCCAAGGACTGCCGGAGCCAAGACGTTCGCTGCGAGGTTGAAGCCTGCCATCTGCATCTTTCAATGCGACCTCGGGTCGATGTCCCAAATTCTCTGCCTTGTGATATGCCTAAACGTAGTTTTCCCGTCTGCCTTGCGGACCGTGCCTCTCTATGTCCTGTTCCAGCGGAAATTCCCCGAATTCGTGGTCTGGAGAAGACCGGTGGGCGGCGGGGATGGATTAGTGGGATGTCGCCATATACCGCCGCCGGTCACATATCACCTTTTTCGCCACAGGTGTGCTAGTAGTCAGAGAAAAGACGTCGTGCGTTGGCGTGAGGTTGCTGATACGACGTCGGAGGTATGGGACAAGAATAGGACCAAGAAGGTGTCAACCGCATTGCAGATCTGGGGGAGATGGGGGCGCGGGGTGTTCTCGCCGTGTGTCAGCGACGACGACGACGGCACCCCCGGAGCACATCAAGCTGGAGAAGCCCTGCTCGACGTTGCGGCCGACGATGGTGAGGCGGTTCGGCAGTCAAAGCTTGTGTTCTTGGTGTAACTGTCGATGTAAGAGCCCCCTCGCGACCCTCGAAGGGTGAGTGTGAGACTGGCGATGGGCGTGTCCTCCTTCCGCATCTGGGTACCTGTCTTTGATGTTGTGCTGTCGCAGGCGGTTGCACTTGTTTCTTTGTCTGCTCTCTGTTGTGGTCTATTGTGGTCGTTGGTGAAGTTCATTGGGGGAATGTGAATCTGCGACGATGTACTCACTTGACGGCCTCAAGTGAGTGGCTCTGAGACTGTGGTGGCGGTTTTCGTGGTGTCAAGTCTGTCTTGACCACATCTCTGGAGAACGTGTAGAGAAATCGTGTTGCAAAGCTGTTCCACGCGATCATACTCTATTGTCGTCAACGTTTTGTGAAATCACCGAGCCAGAGCGTGGCTCCATCGTGAGCCATCATCTCACCCCATCGCTTCTCGTCCTTCTCCATTGCTTGACGGTCTGCATCATCAATCGCTTTGTTACACTAACTACAGTCTTCTTCATCGTCTTGCGTATCGGTGCGTATTCAAAGGGGCAACTTGAGAGAAGTGTTGTCGCTGCTGACTTGTTCTCTTAGTTCAATGTACAGTCAACCAAGCCAACGAGACGACACTTGATGGGGTTGAGTAGACGGAGCACCATATTCCATCCCGATTGTCTGCATGTGTGAGACATCGTTGAGATACTGACGTACAATGCAGCTGTCGTTGAATACTAACTCAATGGCCTTCTCAGAAAGCCTACTTGGTCCCGACCCAGGTTGACTTAGAACAGACAGTCGATGAATGTGCCGCCTCTGATTGCGGATAGGCGACGAAGTCTCCTCAATTGCCTTCAGTCTGTTACAGGACCAATGTCAGCTATGTATTGCTTGTTTCGGTACACATACTTACCTCGTTCCGCTCGACTCACTGACATACGCGAGCAGTGCCTGACTTCCGGTATCAGCATCACTTCTTTCATCGGCAAGGCTAGTGATTCACACCAATGCCAGTACTTTCCGATCTCCAAACAGTCCTTGGCGCCTACGCGAGGCTGATCACAGCTATGTCAAAGGTTACGATGGTCTGCAGCTGTAGCTGCTATTGATCCGCCGACATTCCATGGAAACCCTTGACTGTCTCCTTCGCGTTTTGCAAAGCATAGCCGTCTTATCAACCTCCATACGTGTTCGTCCGGCGATAGCGCTGACTTCAAGGCAACGAATTCGTACACCTGGACGATAGTGTAGATGCGGACAACCTCGGAACACTGATGGGTGTGCACAGCTGTCTGTGATGGGCAGACTTCTTTCAGCGTGCCTGCTGAAGCCAAGCAATCTGACGTTCCTCCCACCACGTCTCCCTAAGGATTAGTGGGCGCGCTGATTAGACGGGTTTTACCTTGCCCTCACTCACATAGGCTATGTTTCATCAACATACGGCCGATGATGAATGGCGGTCGGCGTATGGCAACAGCTGCGACAGAAGGGCTTGCTCACAATGCCTATGAAGATCTAGGGCAACCGGAAATCCTGATAATCTGTCTGATGGGTACCAAGAATTGAGCCCAGAAGACAAGTAGGTCGTCATGAAATTGCGAGGACGTCTCCACAATGGTAAGATGATGTAAAATCACAGCGTCTCGTTCGTGGTGTGCCTGGACCCGGTCGGTGGAGTTCTCCTACGAGACGACTTCATTCGAAATGTGATTCTGTGGACTGGTTCATCTTTGACTATGGCGAACGAGCTTCTTGGGGCAGAAGAGCCGCAGCTCTGTCGATCAAGTCCTTGTTGGGCTTCCGCCTACGAGGTGACATTTCGGGGCCAGGCTTCATGAAGCCAAGGACATTGAGTCGCCTGACAGATTCTTCCAAAAGTCTTAGATCCCACAGGAAACGGTGTTCAAGGAGGTCCAACGTCGGAACAAGGCTGAGAGCCATCACTAGGAAGGCGCACTGGTGAGTTTCTTCGAATGGCTCACGGGCTGTCTTTCACCTTTCAATGTCCTCGAGAGTTAACTGGCAGTGAATATTGACGTTCTCGGGAGACACGTACGTTGCCAGAAGCTTGTTCGGCAAAAGTTTTGAGTCGGGGTCCTGTCAGGCGCTATCGGGACAGAACTTTGTGAGAGGTTGTGGTATTGAAGATCCCTCGCACTCTCGTAATGTTGATGATGATGTGGCGTGTCTCGTCTGTTATGTCAGTAGTCTGAGGGTCATCTGTGTTACCGATGACCCTGCCGGTAGTCGTCTTTGTAGAAGCAACGATGCCTTCCATAATGGACCAGTTGAGATGGACGCTTTCTGGTGCCCCAATCTTGCGAAGCTCATCCACCAGAGTCTGCGGATGGCACTATCCTAGCCCCTTCACACCATCCCAGGAGAATACGGCATGGGTATCTTTGTACGAAGGCCCGTCGGCTGTAGAATCGTTCGCTGGGCCAAAATCGGCGGCAATCTTCTGAGCCACTTGTCGAAGGAACTCGGTATTGTCGACGGGATAAGTGTTCCACGTCAAATCTCTGACGAAAGCGACCGGAATAGGCGCTGGTAAGTCGAAGGTCTTGATTCGGAGCTGTCTTGCCTCTGATGGGAAGAAGATGTGCACTTTCTCCTCCCAGAGTTCGGAGAGACTCAGATGACTCGGAGGGTCTGTTTTTCTCGGTCACGTCTGGTGAATATCAACGTAGCAAGTCGGAAGATGCCTACTGCGTACTCAATATCGAATTGGGCGTTCGAATTGATGCGATGCGCGTGGTCGGTGTCGGATTCCAAGCTGAGATGTGGATAGAGGGGGCATTTGGCGCCCTGCTGGTCCAGTCTGGCTTTGTAGTTCCGTACAAAGTCAATGGTTTACCCATGAATCTCTGGGCTGCCTCGTCTGAGGCTGGCCTGGTGTACAGCCAAGAGTGGGTGAAGCTGTACGATAGATCTTGTCGAGGCTCGGATGTGCGCCAGCTGAACTCTGTCGATGCGACTATTCCATGTCGCAAGGTCTTGAATGAAGCTTTCTCACCGATTGGGATCGATGCCGTCTGGTGGCTTCATTTTGGTATTGGGGGTCGGGGGACCGATTCATGGTGAAGTTGAATAGGAGGGATGATTGGAGAGAAGGGTCGGAAGTGTTTGTGATATGTGAGTGAGCGCTCACGTTGATTGCTAAGATACATCCCTATCGGCGGGCAACATATAAGGTAGCGCATACCCAAAAGCCCCGCTCAGCGAACTCTGTGGCTCCCGTCGCGATCCAGACACATCCAAGTCGCCCGCCAAAATGACAGTGTTCACTAGGTAGCTAGCTATGGACCTTAGATTTTAGGCAGGACAGCAGGCGGGGTGCTCGAAACAAAAGGCGACAGAGAATAGAAACATGCAATTGGATTCAAGTCAAAACTGAGAACAGAATCGAGACCAATAGGGCAGGTTCTCACTTCAAATACATGGCCTGCTGTGGGGAAGGTGTGAGATGGCCGTCCTGCCTGCCGTGCATGCCCTGGGACTTTGTTCTCTGCTCCCCTTTGAACGCCAAAAAAGAAGGGAAAAAAAAAACACCAAAGCAGGTATAGTCAGAGTCTTTTTACTTTAAAATTCAATTCGCGCATAAAAATTGCTGCGTCCTTGTGAAGAAGCGTCCTGGGCCTGCCTGTCGTTGACATGTCGTTGCGCTCTTGTTTATTGAGCACACCTGATTCGTCGACAGAGTGAGATCGCGGCGGTTTTGTGGGTCGTCGATCGTTTGTGGACCCGGGTCCGGCAGTGTACGTAGCGCTGCGGTACCAGCGCGCGCTGCCTTGACGAGATTCCAACTCTGTGATTTTCGAAAATTCTCTTCTCTCTTCAACATAACTCATCATACGAAAAGATGGGTGATTCTGACGACCCCCCACCAGGCGCGGCTTTGCCGTCATCTCCGCCCCCTCCTCCCTCCCCCCCAACGACTGCGACCGCCTCAGGTTCGCAAGAGCCTACGTGCTCTCCGACGGTGTCCAAAAACACCAAGAAATCAGGCGAAAATAGCCCCAAGGACCAGCCCAAGCCGAATGAGAAGCAGGGCACCGACAAGAACTCCAAAGAGTCTACCGAAAAAAAATTCTGGGCCGACCCAGACGACGAGTCAGAGGATGCGGCAGCTGCTCTCAAGCAGTTCCTCATCACCGACTATCCTCGCTTCGGCGACAAGAGTGTCTTCACAGAAGCCTACAAATCAGCGGCAGAGACTCTCTACTCGACAATAGTCTGGGGCAAGAACAACTGGGTCAACATTGGCTCCAGGTGTGCTCACTTCGGCGTCCTCCAGAGGATGTACGCCGGAGCGTGTAAGTTTCCCTTGTTCAACTACTGTTTACCGACACCCAGCCACTGACATTCTTCTCATAGCAAACATGACTCCAGCGGTGTTCCTCGCATGGATGAAAGAAAGAGGCATGGAACTTCCTCACAACGACATCAGCGACCCGTCGCGCCATTACAATGCTTGGCTGCGCAAGAATCACCCTACCCGCGTTCCCACACTGGCCGACCCCGACACCGCCAAAGCTGCCGTATCTCAAACCCAGCCCCCGCCCAAATCTTCCAAGGGCAAGGAACGCGCAGTAAGTTATCGGCGTCGACCATTATCAATCGCATTGACTAACACCTTTCACAGGTACCCGAAACGGCACCCGACACGGCACCCGCCACTCAAGGGCATGCCACGACATCTTCAACCACCGATCAATCGACTACCAATCAGACGATTGTCAGGACTACCGACGACACATCGCAACAAGGCGTTGCCGTCAAGAGACCAAACCTTCGAGAGATCCGGAACAGCTTTGGCATCCGGAAAAGACGCTGGGAGGAATCCAATTACCAGATTCGCTTCGCGAACCCGATGAAGGCCCCTTTGAGGTTCGCCTGCCTTTGGAGGCACAAGAAGAATTTCTTATCACCGGCAGAACGTTGAGGGAATGTCAGTCCCACATCAACCAGTGCCTCCGAATCGGTCGCGAGAGACGCGGCAATAATTGGTATCTCGTCATCTATGAGGCACCTAAGGACGACCCGACTTCGGGCATAAGACTACCACATTTCGTGGGTCACGTAAACGCATATTCCGAGGGCTACTTTGCGCTGCGTGCCTACAAGACTGCCCTTAATCATGGCGCTCGACACCAAGTTGGGGACTACTTCAAGATGTACTTCGATCACCAGAAGAATAGCATCAGAGACGCTTTGATGGCACTGGACCAAGGCATCTTGAAGGCCAACCAAGCGAATGTTGCAGGCGCGGCTGCCCGACAAGAAATGATCGAAAGGATCACAAATGACGTATTCCAAGCCCGCCAGACTACCAACAACTTGATTGGAGGCCAGGTGCCCCATGGCCTTATGATGCGGCCAGGTGCTGGCGGAGGGGCTGCACGACCGCAGCCGGGTGACAACCCCCCAAGGAAGCGAGCGAGACACCAATAGATCAATAAAAGATCGTTGCTTACATTCTTCGTCTTTGAATTGTATTGTTGCGACTTTGTGATATGTTGATGGTGTGCGCCCCGAGGCAGTTGATGCGCTGTGATTTCTGCAGTTTAAACGGATTGGTGCTCTGTTGCTCGCATTGGTGTCTCTCTGAGGCTCGATAGTGTGATATGATACCGACAGTCGCTTCATTCCCTGGAATAGACCAGCTTATCCCCTTCGAGTTTATAACTCAATGTATCGCGGTGCAGTCTGGCAAGGTGATGCCGCGGGTCGACCCAGATGCTCGCCAACTCGTCACGAAATGTCCCAGGTATGCGCAGATACTTCTCGACCGATAACGGTGGCATAGATGAAAGCTGGGGCTCTCTTCTGCCTTCCATACAAGTCGAGGAACTCTTCTTGTGCGATGGTCAAGTGGCAGCATCAGGTGGAGGTGTGTTCAATGGTCAGTTTGGTGAACATGGAGATTGTGAGGCTCTTGAGTCAGCTTACCCGGCGGGCACGGTGGCAGATGCATACTGCAAAACCCAGAGTGTATGTATGGAAGATAAATTGGCGTGAGATGTGTTGTTTTGAACTGTTACGGTGTCGAATCCTGCTTACCTTCCATAGGACAACCATGGCGCTGCTCGTCGTCCGAAGCCTTGTTTGCTTACAGACGTCCAGTGCGATGCCTCGCACGTGGCTATGGCCATGGTACGCTCAGAAATTTGGGTGGAACTTACAGAATCGCTCAATGTTTTCCGTTGGGAACCCCTCCGAGAATTTTGAGAGTTCCCAGGCCAGCCACGCCTTCCAAGGCATTTATCTAGTGTTAGTCACCACCGGGTGCCTTCTGTGGCTGGCCATCAGCGACTCCCTGGGAGGGACGTGACTGACTGGAAGCTCTGCACAGCGCTCCTGAGGGTCGCTCAACGACGCAAAGTATGAGATCGTTCGTTCAACAACTGAGAATACCTGCGTCGAGAGCCCAGGTTGGGCAACTTGGTTTGAGTCTGCTGAACCTTCCAGCCAGACATTATCTTGCTCCAGGAAGGAGTCATTGTCCACTAGATGTACAAAGGCACCGCCCAACAGATCGCTTAGAGCGTCCGCTGCTGTTGTGCCCTCTTACTGACTCAAGCGTGCGTGGCCTACAGTATGGATGTCGAGTCCATGATATCGCCACAAAGGAAATCTAAGTATCTGCTCTGCCTGGCTCGCTCGTAAGTTGGAAATTGTGTCTGAGTCTTGAGGTTAACGACGAAGATGCAATACTATGAACGCCAACCGAGGGCTTTGTGGTACCACCTCGCAGTCGTGATCGACGCAGCAGGCTACTCTACTCAAGTACTCAAGGTAGCTAAAATACGAAACCCTTCTTTTCGACCCCTAATGGATTGTGAGAAGTTTACTTCCTTCGCATCTTTTCTTACAGGCCGGACGCTAATTCATCGCCTACACGATAAGCTCCCTCCCATAAACACCGCGCGGGCGCATCATGCAGTGTGTGTGTATCCACGGAAACGCGCTGAGATGATGGTGGACGGCTGCCCAGTCATGCAGGTTTGCACGATCGCAAGTCTCTGCGATTGCAAGAAGCAGCCAACTGTGATCATTGGCTTTCAGGACCGAGATGCCGCTCATGAAAAGGATCCACAGCGGCAGGGAGACATCGCCGGTCTGCGCGTCTACGTGCTTCGAGTGGAGCTTTCGAACGGCGTATCCTAAACGAGTACATAGAAGTGACGAACCGAAGTTTTCGCGGCAATAGTTGGGAAGCAGGCCGGTCATGAACGCCAGCATCGCAAGATGTGCTGCGTCGCCGTGGAGGCCTTCTGAAGCAAGAAGGGGCTGTCTGAGAGGTTCACCTTCCAAGAGACGGTAAAGGAGTGATATGAGCGTTTCTGTGTAGTCTAGAGGGTCGAGCTTGGATCGTCCGCTCTTCACCCTGTTGTTGAGGATGTCAGCGAATACGATGAGATCTAGCATGATGCGGGGCATCCCGGGGGGACAGGCGGAAAGCTGTGCCGCGACGGTGCTAGAGGGGCACAAGACAGTTGTTACAGGTACGTCGTGACTATCAAACATCGTGGGTGACCCGTTCTGCATGGCCAATTCAATATCGAGCCTACGGTTGGTCAGTATTCTTTGCTTCGGAGATTGAATGTCAGACTGGGAAGAGGCTGCATACCTGAGTGGCTTGAGGGCCAATGGACGGTTCTCCTTCATAAATCTGGCAATACCCCCGCGCAACCCAATCATTCGATGAAGCCCTCTGAGGTGTATGAGGCCAGTGGAGTGTTGCTGGTGTATTTGTTGGTAGATGGCGAGGGTGACGACGGCAGCAATTGCGCTGTCCGATATGGCATGCGGGCCTGAAAGTTTGAGGTTGACCAACGAGTAAGCCTGACATATATGATGTAGAGTCTTTGACGACATGGTAGGCTTTCGTTCAAAGAAGTCGACGTATGATGCCGACACGGCCAAGGTCGAGTGGAAATCTGTAGCAGCGGTGAGTTGAAATGACAATCCGCCTGCATGAGTTGCAGTTACTCACATGCTTCATCTACCAGTATGCAGTTGACCCAGATCGATTTCAAAATTTCGAACTTGTAGCAGAATTGGGGAGGAAACAGCGTGTCACTGATGTCAAGAACCCCTGGAAGGAGCAAGTCAGAGAATCTTCAAGATAGAAGTAAGGGTGGTGGTAGATGGGTTGGGTGAGCCGTACAGCGATGCATGAGCCTGGTGGAGTCAGAATCGAGCTCTTGCGGGAACGATGTCAGAGAGAAGTCATTCCAGAACACACGTCGCGGTATCTTCAGCTGACGCTTAACGGGGGTGCCGCTCGCCTGTCTTCGCGTTGAGGGTCGTGGTCTGCCGGCATTCTTGCCCCTCATGACATGAGAACGAAGGGCGCGGCGGTCGGATTTGCCTATCCCGGCCGCATTCTGTTCGATGAACACCAGCGCATGGCTCATTGTGGTCGCTCAAAGGGTCTGGTCGATGTCGGTACGGAAGATTACGGTGGGCGGGGTATCCTCTCTTTGAGCTCAGCTGTTGCTGTGCCTCTCTCCAACGGCATGGGATACGTATCTTCAGACCACGCTAGCCTAGAATGGGTGTTTCTGGTGCCAGATTTCATAGATATTAATGACATCTGCCTTTGAAAAGTTGGTCTGATTTGACATGTTCCGAGATACATGATTGCCGGCTGCTATGTCCCATACAGTACTGATTGGTCCTATCGGACAGCAATCGACATCCACAAATCAGCATCAGCATTCGAGGTTATGGATTGACATGAAGTGTCTATTAAAAGAAGTTGCATTCACTTGAACATCACTTGAACAGTAGATTAACAAGGGTATCTCATATTCCCTACAGCTTAGCCTCCTCAAAGACAATACCCAATCTACTAAATCTGAGAAATGCAGCCAGGCTGTACCTGTTCCAGCTTGGCAACGAGCTCGTTCCATATCGCCTTCTGCAAGCGCTGGCCCTCATCGTTGCAAAACCAGTCCGGCACCCAAAACTCCTTGATCTTACAGCCCGACAGAAGTTTTCCGTGACCATCCTCGCCAACCATCAGGCCGTGCAGGATAGTGCGACTGCCCACCTCCGCTGTGCGGGCCATCATGGCCCGGACTGTCTCATGCATGATCTTGGTGAATGTCCTCGCATCGCGTCCCAATCCGGTGGTGCAGAGACCAGGGGCGACCATGGTGATGACCACGCCGGTTCGTTCTACGGGAAACTGGGCCGCAAACTGACGGACGGCACATTCCTCGACGAGCTTCGTGAGAGCGTACCTGGTATGCCTTAGTCCCGTCGCAAGACGCTTGTTCTCTTCTGCTTCTCCGACGAACCTGGAGTCCATGTTTGCGCGCTTCGGGTCGTTGAGCCCGTCAAAGACGCTCCCGTTGCGGCTCTTGTCCATCTCCGCCTTGACGGTGTATCCCAGCACGCTGACGATGAAGAGGAGCGTAGGCTGAATGCCGAACTTGCGCGCGCTTTCGCTCAGCTTGGGCATCACCAAGGCTCCAAGAAACAATGTGTTGACGACGTTGACGAAGATGCTGCTCTCGACGCCTTCGAAAGTCGCCCACTGGTCGATCATGACGCCGGCGTTGCAGACGAAGCCGTCGATCCTGTCCAGCTCCTGAGAGATCTGCTTGGCGAAGACTTGGACGGCGGCATAGGTTGATAGATCCAGATGCCGCACCTTTGTGACGGGGGTTCTAATATCAGTCTGTTGTTCTCGGCCGCCGGTGTTCGGGCCAGATCAACGTTACCTGTATGACCCCCTTACGTCCCGTCGACTTCTCAATGTCTGCCTTGGCCACTTCTCCGGCATTGAGATTCCTCACGGCCAGGACAACTGTCGCGGCGGAGGCAGCGACCAGGTGCCGCGCAGTCTCCAGGCCCAGGCCGGAGTTGCCTCCGGTGATGACGTAGGTCTTTCCCACGCAAGTCGACTCGTCTACCAGGATGGGGAGCTTCCTGTACTGCTCTGCAGTCAGCCGTAGCATCACCATCTTTGCTGGTACTACGAGATACTGTAATTCTTTTGTGAAGAATTCAGGGAAAGCAGAGAAATTAGACTTTGAGATGAGTTCAAGAAGGGCGAAATATGAGGTTTTGGGTATGCCAGGAGACACAATGCCGGCGTTTTCACGACGCGGCATTCGTCCTTCTTATATTCCAAACAGGCAGCATTGTACGAGGTCTGCCAGGGACGAAGGAAGTGTTGAGGCTACGGCACGGCCTGGGAGCCATAACCGATCCAACGCGCGTGGGATCATTTTGATCAGTCTGATGGTGAGAATAAGCTAGAAGCGGCCACTCAAAGGGCCCAGATCTGATCTCGGCCATGTGGGGTTCTCTTCATGGCCAATCAGATATTGCTTTCTACTCTAGGACTAGCATAGTGGGACCCACCTCCAGCCCGAACCAATCAGATATTGATTGCCTCTTTAGGAAGGTGACGAGAAGCTACAAAGACGATGTCCCTTCATCCTCTCTCTCTCTCTATATATATATATATTTCTAATATCTAAGCAGCAATTCCTACTTATTACTGTGTTCCTCTTTGATCTATTATTCACTTTACAATGATAGGCTTTTCCTCGAGAGATTTTTCCTCGAGAGATTTCGAGTTTCATGTACTTCAGGCTCCCACAAAGTCATAAAGTATCGAGACCATTTCACTAACACAGCTGGCTCATAGGTAGTGTCAAGCATCAAATACCTCAAGCCAGCGCATACTTACAGAATCAACAATCAGCACCTTGCGGGCCTTGGAACACAACATTATCGAGTCTATTTCTATTCAAAGGATGTTCATAAGCAGGGTGGTGGAGATTGAGGCGAGTCGTTGCGGGTTGTAGCCGCCTCCACGACAGCCTCACCCCCTGCCTTCATAGTCAACTTGACGTCCTCAAATCAGCACATACGACCATACCCATTGGAAAACTCGGGATCCCGTCCGCTCTCCCATAGATAAGCTAATGAGGGCTGGAGTAGTAGTCGGGTCGGTGACGACCGGCGAATGCCCGGTGTTGTATGTTTTTTGCTTTCCTCCCTTTTGCGACCGCCAGCCATCATGAAGGGAGTGACCAAGAGGCTGGCTGACCAGAGACGCTCATTGGCATCTTAAGTATGTGTTGAAGCAAGCAGACTCATTATATTAGTAGTAATAATAATAATACATGCTTCCCCTGCCAGCCAGCTAGCAGTAGGAATGAAATGGGTAAACATGTGTGGAACAAAGTAAATTCCAAGAAAGAAGATGAGAAAACCCTCAGCCCAACCGACCACAGTCCCTTACGGCAGCAAGGCCGGCATGGCGATGGCGCTGGGGAGGTGAGGTGTGTGGCGGTTGTGATCAAATTGACGTTCATGTGTCAAGATAAATGTTCATGGAAAGAATCTGCATGCCAGAATAAGCCTCGTTACTTCCCCTAGGTGAACCATCCAACCATCCTTCTCCTTTAACAGCCAAAATTCTCGGCCGTTCTCCCTTGCAAGTCACCTCCGCTTGGCTGCTGTCGGAAATCTCCTGTACATTCCTCTCCTTGCTTACGCCAAGAGCTGAAGGACTTTGACTGAGACTCGATTAACTACCCACGACACTAGTATTTGGGTGGACTCTGACCATGGTTGCATGGATTCATAGATCTACTCGTGTGCTCATCACTTTAAGCTTTAAGCTTTCGAAACTAACGGTCCCTTCGAACACCTGCTCTGAGCACCAACATGAGGCGAGAGGTCCTCGCCTTCGCTTTGCTTGTGGCCATTGGCGCCAATGGCGCTAGCCCACCAGTCCGACGGCAAGCTAGCGATGCGCCAGTGCGCTTCTACTTAACGGTCAATCCAGTAATTTTCCCCACTGGAACCGCTGATCCAGCTCCAACCTCGAACGGCGGCGTGTCTCCGTCTTCACTGGCGGGCACATCGGCGGGGACATCGGCGGGGCCGTCGGCCGGGGTGCCGGCAGGATCACCAGCGGCATCAGCGGCAGGGTCGCCAACTAGAACCGCAGTAGGGTCAACGGCGGGGGTTTCCACGCCGACATCAGCGAGTTCTCTCGCGCTGTCTTCGATCGGAAATCCTACAACGAACCCTACAGCGAACCCTCCGGCGGTGTCCTCCTCATTGTCCACGCGCAGTCTTTCCAGTCTCAGCTTCACATTTTTTAACACCACATCTCCGTCTTTCACTAGTACTGTGGGCTTCAGTACCTCTCCCTCGAGAATTCCCACATCAACGGCGCCTATGCCAATACCCTCCGATCCTCTTCCTTCCAGTCTTATCAACTCGCTCATACCCTCCGATTCTCGTTCACCCACGTCGGTTCCCAGCTCTGAATTTCCCGCACAAGCTTCCACCGGCCCTTTCACTTCTGGAGGTAGCATACTCATATCACCAACGATCACTGGCCCTTCACCATCATCTCTTAGCTCGGGATCCACGTTTTCGGGTCTCTCAGGGTCCTCTTCACCATCCTCCTCAGCGTCAGCTTCGCCCACATTTGCTCCAGGTGAAGGGCCAGTTATCTTCCTTGTCCTTTCATCCAGTGGCAGCCAAAGGAAGAGAGACACCGCTGGCTTTCTTAGCACCGAGACCAGCGAGAAGCCGGACACGTGCGACCTTGCCACCCCGTTTGTTCTACTGTCTGGAGAACTTCTCATCCGAGGCGTTCCTGTTCATTATTCTCCTGGCGAGACTTTGAAGCCGCTCCTCAGGGGCGGTTCACCACCCCCGGGCGCCATAACAACCCGTTTCACACGCATGAACGGGGTCCTTGAGTTCGTCAACGCGTCTCTTCCTGGTGGACAAGCAACGTTCTGTCAAGATAGCAATACCAGAGAGGTTTTGCTCAATTTTGCATCTTCTCCAGCCAACTGTGAGCCGGCCGTCATCGTGGTCTATGGGGGTAAGCTGCACCAAGAAAACATTTTATGCTGCATGAAACTAAATCGCAACAACAGCCGAGCAATGCCAGAACAAACAGATTGTCTCCGCGGTCGTCCCCAGCATTCGTGGCAGCTCTTCAACTCAACTCGTCATTGGCCCTTCCTCCAGCCAATTGGTCACGCCTATTTCAATTCTTCCCACAACATCTCTGTCACAGCCTGCCATCCCATCTGGCGGCAGTCAGACAGGCACGGCTCCATTTTCCACTCCCGGAAGCAGTTCGGGATCGCCAACCTCATCAGCCACTCCGAGCTTCGACGCGCCGTGCGCCCCGCAAGCATCGACTTTGTTCGTACCTTCGCAAGACATTGATCTTGATAGGACATCGGCGGACAGACTTAACGCCGCCAACACCGTCTTTCTCAACTATGTCGAGGTTCCTGGGGATCGTGTGATGCAGATCGAGCTGTCTTTGAACTCTGCAGGGGTTTTGCTTGAAAACTCAAACCGCGTCACTTCCGTCGTCTGTCTAAATAGTACGACCTCAGAACCCTCGGAACTTACGCTGAACTTCCTCACCCCGGATGACGCCTCCAGATTTGCTTTGATTTTGAGCCAGTCACCCGGCTTGGTTCTAATCACCCAAAGCAATACTGGCTGCAGCCTCGATACAGCGCGAGGGTTCTGGGAGTTTGATTCGACAAAGAACTCACCTGCAACATCCACATCTCTCACAGTTCTCGCTAGGGAGCGAAAGATGGTTGAGGTTGCGAACAGGATCACGCTTCTCTATGGCAAGAGGGAAGGGATCAGTGGAAAGAGCTTCACCTCGACGGCCGCTGGTGTTTCTTCAGTGTCATTTCCACTCCCTGTGCCCGATTCGTCATGTGTTGTTTCGGCAACGCCTGAACCTTCGGGCCCGTTGGTATCCTCCGTCCCAGCTGGCCAATCTTCCTCCGTGTCTTCAACTGGCCAATTTTCTACTTCTCCCGTGGAACCATCACCTTCCTCATCCTCGCCTCCTGGACCTTCGTTGTCCCCCTCGCCAACTATTTCGGCGCCATTGGATTTACTGACTACATCATCGGTTTCTGATACATCATCCGGACAGTCATCATCAATCTCACCGAGTGAATCTTCGCTCTCAGCCTCGCTGACTGAAACTTCGTCTTTGGTTTCATCGACTGAGTCGTCTGCAACTTCATCGACCTCGGCCACTGCCAGTCCAACTGGTTACCGACCTCCTCCAGAAAGACTAGAAGACCTGACGCCGGGTGCGAGGGAGCTATACGACTACTTCCTCAATAGCATCCAAGTCGAGAACAACAACATAGCTTATCATGTCCCGGCTCTGAAGGGTAGCGATATTCCAGCCGCGCCCTACAATCCAGATGATTTGGCTGGGCAGCAAGCAGCCGAAGACGGCTTCACAGAAGCCGGACTTAGCAAACCTGCAGACTTGGCATCCAAGGCGACTGAAGGTCTGAATCAAATTGCTGCAAACGTTTGTCCGCCCAACTCCAACGCAACAATTGTCCGGCGAATGCTACTGGGACTGGACCAACGTGATGATCCTCAGGACACACCTGCATTGCGTGCTCACCGTTTGGCTGACTGGCTGAACAAAAGACTGGAAGCACGCGCGGTTGATGGTTGGGACATCGCCTGCGACGACACTGTGGGAGAGCTGGTTGGTCTCATTCCTGGGGGCGACCTTCTTGGTTTGGTGTGCGCCGGAAAGTCAATCTACGATGCCCGCGACGCGATCAAGTGTCTTTTTGGAGGTTGCCAAACCGTCACGTACATCGTCACCAAGACGATGACATACGACTTCAATTACTCATGGTTGATAACCTACCCAACAATCTCACAGGCTGTGACATACGGTGGAGGCAACAAAGTCTTGTCCTGTGTCAATTGTGGCTTCTCAATATCTTCCATCTCATTCATCGGCAAGATCATTGTAGTCATCACCAACGGCGTAGTCCAAATTCAGCAAGCTGACGTTACGCCCGGGATATCCGGTGTTGCGAATGCGGTTGTTCGGCTTCAGTCAGACGGGCCGTGGAACGGGATATGGAATTACAACTATAAACCAGTGGACCTTGGCCCTATCAAGATGGATGGTGCATTCCGGATCAACCCTGCCGTCCTCTACAGCATCGGCATCGAGTACTCCACGGACTCGAGCGTCGACATCACAGGCGGAGCTCGCTTCACTTGGGCTAATGCCGCCGCCACCGTAAATATTCTCCAGAGCAGGGTGACAACGCAGAGGAACTGGAAACCGACTGTCGAGTTCACCTTTCCCTCGTTCCGGCAGGGTTCTGCGGTCAAGCTGAAGCCGTTCATACGATGGGTCATCAAAATGGAGATCGATATTTATGACATGATCAAGCTCAAACCGTTCGTCACAGATCAGACTGTAGCTGGTATTGAATCGACATATTCTTTCACCACCACATCAAACTGCCCGGCAAACCAACTAGCCGTCAACAATTACGTGTACAGCGCCAACACTATTGGCTTCGGCACTGGAAGAAGCGCAGTGCTGTTCGACGGAACGGCGGGCAGCGCCAAGCAATGCTTACTTGTGCCAGGAATCACCCCCTCGCCCGATGAGCTGGCATCACTGAGGCTGGTTGGCCAGGCCTTCTGCACGGAGTACATCAATTATAGACCACCCTCGACTTTCACCTACACTACTCAGACATCCACCGTCCCCACCACCACCACGACATTTGTGACCACCACTGTCTTCACCACCGCGACGGTTACCGAGTATAAGAGCGTAAGTCTCGACAGTTACTTCACACGGACGTTCGCTGCACAAACGACGACCGTCACGGATACCTCAAAAGCCGTGAACTTCTTGTACTTGAACTACAAGCGAGGTTCAGAGAATACACCCACGACAACAGCGGACGGCATAGACAAGCGCGCTGTTCCCTCGCCTGCCTTGGTGAGAACCTGGGACGCAACTAAGATCTCCTTCGCATGCAAGCAAATTGCCACTGGTACAACGACTCTCACCGTCACAGCCACGACGACTGCAACGGCCGGAACGGTCACCGTAACTGGCACTGTTACACGAAATCAGCAAGCCCCGTTCGTGACTGTCACGTATACGTCCACCTTCAGACGCTACCTCGGCATTGCGACAGCTACGGCCGCAACTGTTGCCACGGAAACTGCCTGTCCGCCATCCACCGTGAACAAGTGCTTCAAACTCAAGATTCATGGCCATCCTTGGACGGAGGGCAGGTACATCCGCTGGGCACCGACATGGCAGAACAGCGGGTGGCTAGAGCCCGACTCCCAGTATGGCACCAACGAAATATTCTATCTAACTACGCAAGGACATCTTGTTTCCACCGTATACCCCGGGCCCCAAGCGTACATTCTCGGCACACCAGGTACTAATGCCAATGCCAACGATTGGGGCGAGGTGTTGTTTTTGTGGTCGAACCAAGGCGTCTGGCCTCAGCGTCAATACGCCAAATGCGCCAAGGACTCTGATCCGTGTTCCAACGGATTCTCCTGTTCGATCATTGACGATATTGGCGTGCAAAGATTCCAGATGTCAATTCGGGTTCCAACGTTCCTTTTGAATGGGGGTGGATCGTATGACGAAAGTTCGAGGTTCACTCCTTCCTGGCATAGGAGGCCCGACACCGCGGTCTTTCAGTACCTTCCGGTCACCTTGACATATGAGGACGTAGCTTGTCCATGCTATTGAAGCATATTATGAAGCTTCAAGATTGCGAGAGTGGTCTGTGGTTTTACTTCTCACAATAATTTAAACTCTGTTCATGCCTTAAACTGATCGCGGATACCTGAGCCACACAGATACTTTCGTGACGTTGCTGGCAAGGATCTGAAAGAGGTCTGGAAAGGGCTTTGCAAGGAGCACAATGCAGCTGAAAATATATGCTAAGATTTTCCAGGGCATTATCTGCTCAGCTCAGAAGTTGGGTGGAGTCATCATAGATTGACGGAATTCACTCTAAGGGCATGTCCAGGACGCTTCCCACAAGTCTCCGCGTAGCGACAAGCATTGAGTCCAAATCCTCTTCTAAGGCATCATACCTCTCCCTTCTCAACCTCCACTTCTCACTGCCAACCCAACTCTCTATACATACTGATCGGTCCTGACAATATGTCGTAATCTGATCAGGATCCGTACGCTTATCGGTCTCTTGATTGTCCTCGACAATAAACTGGATGTACATGTCCTGCATGTCATAACTCAAGTCGATGTTGGACTTGACGTGGTCCGTTACCTCGGTAATTATCTCATCAGCCACATCTGCACGCTGTGGGGATTCAGGACGGGTAGTTTCTGAAGGCTCTTGGCCGGGTTCGACATAGCCTTCTGGAGTCCCTTGGTCAACCTTCTCTAACGCGTCGTGGAAATTACCGAAAGTATAGATCATACAAACACCGTGGTGCGCGACGCCTTGCAAGGGGCCCGGGAAAGGGTTGCCGAACTCGATGTTGTACGTCTGCACACCCACGCGTCTCGGGTCCTGCCCACGCAGGACTGCCTGCTTCTTCCGATAGGTCTTGAAGAATTCGGCGGCGCGGTGGACCTTATACGCCATCGTGGCATCGGAAATGAACTGAACGAACCCGTCAAAGAGCTCCTTATGGGAAGATGTGGGGAGGATGCCGTATGCTCGAAGAACGTTTTCAGCTGCAGCATCCGAGGGATAGCTGGATGAAAGAACGGCGCGGAATTTGGCGTAGTTCCAGTTGGCCATACGGGCAAAACCCTCAAACTCGCGAGCCGTCGCGCTTACCATGATTTGTATTTTTCCGTCGGCGGCCTTGGCTGGGCCATTTGCCTCGCCATGTCCAAGGTGGACAGAGACGTCACATCCCAAGCTGCTTCTTCGGATTGTTAAATTGTCGACGACCATTGCGAAGAACCACCAGTGTAGGTCCGAGACACTCTGTAGTAGATCTGTCACAGGGACTTTCTTCAACGCGTCAAGTCGGTCGACGGGACTTTCGTCCTCGACTGAACGCAGTCGGCACAGCTCCGCCCAGCGCTTGTCCGCCATCTTGAGCGAAATGGAATCGAGACTGCCCCATGCGCCTGATATGAGACCAGCCTTGCGGAAGAGCGGCTTGCTCACGCCCAATTCGGCCTCGAGGAGATGAGTGTGACATGATCCTGCGCCAGCGGACTGGCCCATAATCGTGACTTTCGCCTCATTCCCTCCAAATGCGGCAATGTTGCGGTTAACCCAGATCAGGGCGAGCCTCTGATCATGAAGACCAAAGTTTACGCCCTTGAGAGCAGCGTCACTGTCTTGTGACGCGATCATGTCAGACGACGCGCCGAATCCAAATATGCCTAAACGATAATTGATGGCTACCGCAATGAACGGGGTCTTTTTCGAGAGAGAGCGGAGAATGAGCCGGGCGGGATCTGAATATTGTGAGCTTAATACTTTCCTCGTCTCATCACGGGAATCCGCTATTAAACTCATGATCCAGTCATGACGAGACATACCAAATTCTGGACTCGTTGCTGCGCCATTTATGTAGCCGCCGCCATGAATCCAAATGAGCACTGGCAGCTTGGTCACCTCTACGTCTTCATCGCATCTTGCCAGTGCTTCCTTGCTCGGGCGCATGATAAGAAGGTTCAAGCACTCAAACTCGTCCTGGCGGTCGTTTGGGTACGGCAGGTATGATTGAAATGCGCGAGAATCGAGTGCGCCGGCTGAGGGACATCGAGGGCTAAGAGATTGTTAGAATTGTCCATACTGCGTCTATATTGTATATGTGGACGCCTGCGAATGATACAAGATTACCCGTTCTCTGTAGCGTCAAACGTGTCATGGGGTAGACAATCTCTCAGGCGTGAGTGCTCCCATCTTCCCGGCACACGGGCGTATGGAATACCGCGAAACTCTTCAATGTCGTTGGAGATAGGCGACCGCTTGCCGATGATAGTTTGAGCATAGCTGGGAACGGTGGTTGTCTGGATCTGTACAGTAACAGCTTGTTCGGATTCCAAGGGACTCATTGTGATACTGCAAGTGCAATGCAGGGCGCCAAGAGAGGACGGCTATACAAGATAATAGAGCTGTTGGCTAGATTGCAGTTATTCATGAGAACAACGGAATACGGATCAGCTGTGAAGGATGTGGCATGGCTTGGTCCGGATCTGTCGACCGCGATTCGACGTCACTAGGATTCTCCCATCTAAAAACCGCTCATTTAATAGTTAATTCAAATCGGTCCCGAACCCCGCATTATCCGGACCCCCGGCGGCACTGTCATCCGAGCCGTGGAGCTCGGTCGGCGTCGGGATCTCCGCAGACTCGGCCGCAGCGACAGTACAAAGACATAAGTCTGCGGGTCAATGGTTGAAATCATACATATACGAACAGAGACCTATGAGGTAGTCCGAGATTCCCTCGGCTCTCGTACTACCCGTAAAAGCTAGAGAGGCTATAATTAATTTAGAGGCTCATGGAGTCTTGATCATACTTACATCTATGATAATTACTACTATAGATAAATTAGAGATATCTAGATTAAAAGAGAACATCGCTATTGAGGCATCTTATGGCGGCAATGCTGAGGTGGTGCAATTGCCGATTTGGTAGTTGCCCAAACCGCAGAAGTCGATGCTGGTACCGCACTCGTCGTCAATGGGCACAGTGAGATTCATGCATAGAATGAAAGATCCCCAGACTATGGTAGGAAGGTTCTCACTGGAGGAAGTGCATACGTTTTCACTTTGAACGTCCGTCAGGGCAAACGGGAACTCTTCGTGATCAGAGTCGAGGGTCTGGTCTGAAAGAGTTGGACAATTATGGCTCGACGTGATCATAAATCGTTGGTGGTGAGGGTGACCTGAACCTAGCCTCAACTATCGGACTGGTGACAAGCTCGGGAGAAAAGATAGTTGTTGATTTTCTTCACTATATATAATAATCCAAAGGTAAGCATTGAAGTGTAATCTCTTCGTCTGGCCCTCGTCGACTTGCTCCCTCGTTCAGTTGTCTACTCGTTCAGTTACCGTGTCTTTTGTTTGGCGACTTGAGTTGCCAGAAACCTGCCATCAATATGGCTTCGGTGAAGTTCGTTCTTCGCCTCATTCTGATTACTCTTACCCTCCCGCTCTTTTACCCCAAAGACAAATCTAGGTTCTTAGACAGTTTATCCAGAATTATCAACTCATTCATACCAACCAAAATAACTAGTCGTTACATGAAACATTCTTACAGTAAGGAGCGCAATAAGTCCTATTACTGACTAATTCATCGGAGAATAGTGCGCTTCGGTACTAGGTAGTAATTGAACTCACACTAGCTTGAGTTCGGTGCTGCAGTCATAAGCATCGCAAAGGCGTGTTGGTTTTCTCATCCCTAGAGCAGGAGATAACTATGTACTACTCGTTGAAGAACGAATAATATCTGTGAAGCCTAGTGTGTTGTATTTGGTCCATCTAAGGCTCCTCCACTGCACAAAAGTAAGAAGGGGCAAGTGTTGACTTCGAGTTTCTTGCATAAGGCTTCGAAAACAGCCCTGATGGCCTTGGAAGCCAGAAATCGACCAAAACCGGGGCGTTGGGGGCTCGTCTTGATAGCGACATCTGGTGATATTATTTGAGGCACAGTGTCTTCAGAGATATAGACTCAGGCTGCAGCAAGGAGACATCTTACTCTGGTCACGACGAGAAGTGAGTCTCACCCCGAAACAGCACGCCCTGAAGCGTTCGCATTGACAGACAGTCTCACACAATAGAAGAGGTAACCAACAATTTCCGATGGGCAGTTGTTTCTTTAACATTGAAACACACCATACATGTGTTTCCGATCTCATCTGTGCATCGTCAGTAGGATATAAAAAGCAAATATCTCTGGCTTCAGGGGTACGGTTCGCCAGGGCCTCATCCGAGAAGCCACTCCGCGCCAAGCCAACCACCACTGTCTAGAAGCCGCATCGAATCAACGATACATCTGCCATCTCCCGCTGACATACAACGTTCCCTCTTGTCACGTCGCTTCCTCGACCAACCAATCTTTCCGGGGGCAGCCGCAGTTCCCTCTCCAAGCCATCCCGTGGCTTCCTCCCATGGGAGAAAAAGCAACTCCCGAAGAGTCTAGACCCCCAAGCCACCCGCTTCTTCTGCCGGAACCCGTTCCCCGGCGTGGAGTCACACAAAGGCACGCATTGCCTCGAAGGAAACACGCATGAGGTTCCATACAGCGGCGTCATCCACTCGGAAGGGCAGACGGGAGGCTGCAGAGCATAAGAAAGCCTAATTCCGACCTTTTTCGCGCCCAAGATCTACTGGTGGGGGATGGACACATAAATACAGAGAGAGATTTACATGTACGCACGGCATGTTGAGAAGTACGGCATCTTGGATCCGTGAGCTCGCAGGGGTCGGCGTCCTACGAGGAGACACGAAGAGATACAGATGATCGTGAGTGAGACATGTGATGGTTAATAACTGATGACACCAGAGACAATCTTAAATTGAATGAATCCACGTGGTAGAGTGTAGAAGCCGAGACGTCTGGGATTGTCGTAAATGTTGTGTCAAGCCGGCAACATGGCTTCGTTGACACAGCGAACTGCACAAATCAAATTCCCAGAACACCGCCATGTATTACAAAACCAGTTCCAAGAGACAGAAGAATTCCACAGACTTGTGTTGAAGTGATCTCACACAGTTGAGCTTTGTGATGTCTCTAGGACTTTTAAGAAAGGTATATTTATTTCTTGTGAGGCTAAATAAGATCTGCAAACAACAAGATTGAGAAGGGGTAATCTTCGCAACAGCGCATAACACACATTTGAAAACGATATTTAATTCGTATTAGAGTTTAGCAACTAGTCTACGGACTAGAACAGCGAAATGGGTCAGTTCGAACCGACAACCGCTTCAACTTACTGCCTCCCAGAGACAATGGCCACGACAACTCTCTGCATCAAGAGAGGTGCGCTTCATCCCACGATCTTGTCCAAGACCGCAAGCTTCACATGATAATGCAGTCATCGTCATTGTCCATCTCTCAACCGCGACCCATCCAGAGTTCCAACATATGCCGCGTGATCGTCACTTCCCTCGAGTCAAGCGCTGCTCAACTTCAACAACTGACACGGGGACGGGAAGAGAACCCGCAGCATAGCATCATCGTCAACAACAACCAAACCCCCAACGTCATCTTGCATACTGACAGAAAATACCACAAGTCAGTTCGTCCTTTAGTCAGTAGTACTCCGTCACGTCAACTATTGCCGGCCGAGAAAGAAAAACGACAAGGCCGAGTAAGGAAAGGCAAAACTGTCCGTACTAAACAAACGCCACCACGGCAACGGGAACACATGCCATCCTCCCCCGTCTCTCTCTCTCACAACTGACTAAGGTCGACGTTCGATATCATGGACTGCAATGCGGTCAAACACACACACCACAGACCAAGCCCCATCCATGGCCCGACAAGTCCAATACCCGTCCCTTCGCAAGCAGCGCAACATACCCCGAGCCGAGAGAGTCCTCCTCGCTCCCCCAAATCCCGCTCCGAGCTCTATGCGCCTGCTCGCTCGCCCACAATCCGATCCCAGTAAGATCCAAGAAAGATCCAAGGCAAACATCAGATCACCAAGGGCCCGAGTCAAACACAAAAAAAGAAGAGAGCAAAGACACTTTAACGTCCACCTACACACACGCACACGCACATACGGGCTGGCAAATCAAAAAAGAACAAGAACAAAACAGAATTCCAGCTTGCACGCGCCAAGTCCACACGGACATACCAGCCGCAGGCACGGAAGATCCGAATAAACTCCAACTCAACCAACTGCCTTTCGTCCCTTCCTTCCGGACCTATCACGGCATCCCCAACCACAAACTTTTTGGTCTTTGCTCGCAATTCATGAGGCGAAAGACCAACACCAACAACAACGACAACAACCAACTGGAAGAAAAGCAGCTTCATTCAATGCCTCTTCCTACTTCCTCCGCACGGAACCTCTGCCGCAAAACTCGGTCCTCGTCCGTCGTGTCCGCCTCACTCCAGCTGAAAAAGAATACATACACACTTACACACGTACACACACCTTAAAAAGAATCCTCGGACTAACACCTCAACACAGCAACAGCAGTAAACCAGCCCAGAGTCAGAGTCAGGTCCCCTTGGTGGCCCCGATACCATTTTGCCCTGTTTTTTCTTCCTATCCGTCCGTGATTCCCGAGAACACCGTTCTAGAAGTGCAAGATTCAAACTCTATGTGCAGATCATACACACGCCGAGGACACGACGACAGGGCGCCCGGTTTGTTAGGCCCTTTGCCCCCCGTCAATACCGAACCAACCCGGACGTCGTAGAAAGCTCGCTCGCAAGCACTGAAAATAATTACCGCCAGTTCGGGCGAAGGGTAACATGCAGGGTAGGAAGAAGGCAGCAATTCTACCCTCGCCGGTATCTTCGCCGGATTCACGGCGCGGCAAGAGAAGGGGTCCTGTTCGTGCAGACAAGGGGGACGTTTGCAACATTATACACATACACGTCAACACGCCACGCATTATCTCTCCGTGTTCGTCGTCACCCGGGGAGGGTTGGGTAGACGATGGAAGAGGGTTCCGGGGGTTTGGACCGGCAGGAATTCAACGGGACAAGCACCAGTTGCGGGACGCGGGACGGAAGAGGCAGACGTCATGTAAAAGTATCACCTAGCAAAATGAAAGAAAAGAAAAACCACGAATGGGGAATGCTCATGCGTCTTCCCGCGTTGCGCTCTGGAGTCATGAATCTGCCGTCCTCCTCCCGGGGGCCCGGTGAAGGAAGAAGCAAGGCCTTCCAGTAGGCATCAACGCAGGCATCGGGAAGGGAGACCAAGGACGGCACGGCATAGGATCTGCTGATGAGGCCATGGACCAGGGCGGCAACGCCGTCATTCATGCCACCGCGTCCAGACACACCGAAGGAGGTGGAGGGGAACGCCGTTGGCCTTGCCTTGCCTTACCTTCCTGCGTCGTCGTGGCCGCCGCCCGCCCCGGGTATTCCATCTCGCTGACCACACCTTCCCTCCTCCTCCTCCTCCTCCGGCTTGGTAGGAGATAGAAAGCGGCCACAACACCGAGGATCAACGACAGCCAGCACCATTTTCTGGGCGGGTAACTGATCACCGTGAGAGCGGTGCCCCGGGTGTCGTCCTTCGCCCTTTCGCCCCCAACATTACTGACCCGCGTGCTGTCCCAGCCGGGCCTTTCCCTCCAGAGTGATCGACCTCGACCTTGCCGGCGCGCGCCAAGAGTGGGCAAAAGGGCATGAAAGTCTCGGCAAACCTTCCCTCCTCGAGAGTTCACAGCACGCCACGTGCGGGGACAGCAAAGGGAGGCCCGTCGCAATGCGTAGGTATCCATCCAAGTCCAGCTGCTGTCTGCTCTCGCGTGTTGTATACATCCCAAGGTCCCCAAGGAACGAACGTTCAACCACATCCCGCTCCCAGCCAGTCGGAGGAGACGCCCGGCAGGCCACCCCTTCTCCTCGCCGCACTCCCAAGGGGACCAAAAACGAGTCAACCGGACGCGAGGAGGCATGGGCTTGTTCCCTGCGAGGAAAAGGCGCCGGTGTCCCTGTCGTCGAGTCTGAGCGCCTACGGAACTTTATGCCTCAGGGCGGCATAAACCAATGGCAGCCGCAGGCGGGCGAGGTCTGCGGTTTCAGGAGTCGATCTCGAGCCAGGGGTCTACCGGCGGGACGAGGCCGACCAAAGTACACCACAGAGAAGAGCTCTTGCGATCTGGAGAGGACCTGGGCATGGGAGATCGCGGCTGCTGGGGTGGGCAGACACAAACGGGGATCATGGATGGTTCTACCGTACCGGTTCAGGGAAGAGGTCACCTTTTTTTGGTATGTGGCGGAAGGGCGGAAGAAGAGAGCAGCAAGCATGTTGACAAGGGCTAGCTTGATCGACTACGACTTGTCAGTTGAGCAGCTTGCAGTGGTTCGTTCGGGGTGGCGGCGGCGGCAAAGTGGCGCGGACGTGATGGCCGGCCACTGCTGTCAAAGATTCTGCCGTCGTTCGTCTCTATGTTTGGGGGAGACTAAGACGACGATGACGGGCAGGCCGACGTCGGGTAAAGGGGAGCTAAGGGCAACGGTGATGGAGCAAGATTCGGTTGCGAGATGGAAGGATTCCATGCAGCTCGGGAGGCTATGTCGGCGCTTCTTCGTCCACAGACTGGGGAGCTAGAGCAGTCGAGGCAGGTGTGGCATGGGCACGGCATGGCATGGCCCACGCCACGAGGCAGGCAGGCAAATGCGACGGTGGCGGCGGACGAGCGAAGGGGGACTACGTGATAGTGGGCGACGACGGACACAGGTCAGAACGTCTGTTGAGAGGGACGAGAAAGACTGAACAAGTTGTCTGTCATTGTTTCAGATATCTGCCCGAGTGCTACCTGTGCAACTAGGTCACAGCGTCAAAGCTCGTCAGCACAGTGGACGACGACGACGCAGGAGGAGGAGGAGAGGAAGTGTGCGCAACCCATGCCGTGCAGGAAGAGGAACCGACCAAACCTGGTGTTTGCCGCTTCGGACGAGGACTGGATTGAGAAGGACGGTGCGTGGTGGGATGGTGGATGCTGGCCCGGTGGATGGGAGTGATCCAGGCACAGATCTTCGTGTTCATGGGAGTGCTGGGCTACGAAACAAACGCGGCGATGTGAAACAAGAGCGGTGGGCGGCAGAAGGAGGAGATGGGTGGTGGTGGTGGTATGGGTAAAGAAAGATTTGATGGCAGACGCCGTCAAGTTTGAGATATGCCCAAAAAAAGATGTGCCTTGTCCAACAACACCACCAGGAAACAGGACTCCAGAAAAATAAAAATTGGAGACGAGAGTTGGGAACGGCGCGGAACTTTGGCCAGCTATTGTCTCGTCCACCCCCAACACGCGCAGTAGCGTTACGGCGATTTGATATCGATCCGGGTGATTCCTCCGAGTACGGGGGGCATTAGCGGCGGCGTCCGCGAGGCCCGCAAGGGGAGAGACAGAGAGAAAGACGAGGGCAGACGGACAAGGCTGGCGGACTAACACGATTCGAGGGCTTCTAGCGGGACGTCATAGCCTTTCACCGTATGCTTAAACTGCGCCTGACTGAAGCTTACCTGACTCTGGGGCGGGCTGCTTGTCCCGGCCCGCGAGGCATCAACCGCGAGGCCGTCAAGAGAGAGGACAAACTAGCACCAGTCCGTGACCCGCAGACGACCTCCCGGTCGACCGTCCGTTCCCATTTCGTTGAATCCATCAGAAGGATCCGTGACAGCGGAGCCTGTCCGTCGAGCGTTCACGATCGTCGTCGTCGTCGTCGTTGTTGGGCGGTGGGCTCCGTCAAGTCTTGCCGGACCTTTCTTGGACCAACCGGAACGCTCCAGCAGGATTCCCTGTCAAAAAGGGGACTCGAGCAACGACCTGTGGGCATGGGACGCAAGGTCGTTGCCCAGGCCCAGCCAGCCCTTTTCCCGGGGTCTGCCCTTGGGCCAGACGACCCGTGAGGGCTGAGAGAGCAATGTCCAAAGCTGACATAAACGGCCGATCGCTGCCTCAAATCGTTCTGGAAGGACGATGTGACATGTCCCTAGAAAGGCCGCTCGCTCGTGTTTCATGTACCTGAAAATCGCCCCTCTCGCCGTGTTTCGGGTGCTGCACAACATTGGCTCAAAGCACACCTTCACGCTTCCAGACCGCAGGCAGAGCAACGCGGCGGAGCAACCGTGAACAAGGCCGTCGGTTGCAGGAAAAAACTGGAGAAGCAACTGCGGGTTGACATCAACACGAGCTGCTTGTTCGTGCTTGCGCGATAGCAGTTAGAATCAACCAGCCCGCTGTCGTATCCTGGGTGGGGAGCAGCACACAGATAGGTAAGGAAACTGACGAGGAAAACCACGGCTGGAAATGGATGGCTGGGTGCATGCTGCTGCTGTCGCATCGACCACGGTCCTCTCTCTCCGCCATTACCTATCTCCCCAGGCACGAGAACTGCACTGGGTGGGAACAGGCAGGTTCATGCACGAATCAGGCACATCGCATGGCATTGGCAAGCGGCCGGCAAGGCTCTGGGCATAGCGGAATGCGGACAAGGCAAGTGACGAGGACGAGGTTGTCGTCGTGGTGTCCTGGCTCTCCGTGTCCCCCTCCAGGCTTCCCCCCATCTTCCAGGTTGGAGCTTGCCCACCACCAGTACCACGTCCAAATCCACATCCACGGCTCGAGAACGGCGGAAGTCGACGTCGAAAGTGTCATGTTTCGTCGACTCAGCGAGGCGAGGGAGATCGGCCGCCTTCCCTGTCGTTTCAGATTGGCTCTGGGTTTGGTAGACTTTCCCATCTCCACTTCGCCGTAGTGATCCCAGGGACTCGAGATCACACAGGCGAGGTGACCGTCCTCCTCCGAGGCGGCCAGCCCTGCGTCTGCCGGGGTTGAGAGTTACCAACCCCCCCTTCCAAAAGTGAAAGGTGTGAAGTCTGAAGAAAGGAAGTTTGCAGTAGCTGGTGGAACTCGCCCACATTGGTCGGGAATTATTGTGCAGATTTGACAGGTGACCCAAGCCAGGCACGGCAGCGGCGGCGTCGGCGGCGACCGTCTCCTTCTCATCACCCGCCCGGAGAAATAACAGAAAAGCGCGACGACGAGGTACTTGCTCTGTCAGGTAAGTATCCCATAGCCCGAGGGCTGAGAAAGGCGGCAAGCCCAGGTTGGTAGGTCGACTGCCGGCATGCTCAGATCCCCGTCCCTTTCGGGGTTCAAGTTTCATCTCATTGTGCAAGTCGTTCCTCACAGCGTGCCATTGCCGGACGATTCCCCATCGCGGATGGGCGTGGTAACCTGGACTTGATGTTTCTCCCCTCGGGTCATGCAGGTAGGCGAGCACATCGGAGCGTGATGTTTCTATTCCTGTGTTTCCCAAGGACAGCACAGCAAATACCAGGTCGGCGTCAAGACACCTCGGCCTGCTGGCGGCCGGAGCCCCGCGGCAGCGGTAGCGGTAGCGGTAGCAGTATCCCGTAGCGGCGACGGTAGCGAGTCAGCCAGCGGGACGAGTCGTGGCATCAGTCGTTGAAGGTCACGAGGCGAGGAGTTGCGGGTGATGAAAGTGCAGTGAAAGGCTGGTAGTTAATCTCAGCAACCGCCAGGCACGCACCGGAGACGGGACAAGGCGGTCGAAGTTTCTGCGACCCGATCTCACTCCCGCATGCGCCGTGCCCCGCATGCGCCGTGCAACGATTCCCAGATGAATGGCTGCGAGGTCGAGAAAGCAAAAGCTATTCTTGGCCCATGTCGAGTTGAGAGAATGTGTGTGGTCCGGTCTTGGGTGGGAGGAGGAGGTGGGACGGGAAGACCAGGCCAGACATTGGAAGAGAGCAGGACCACGTCTGTCGTGTGTGTGCTGTGTGTGCTGCACGCTGCAGAGCAGCAAAGCGCAGGAGTGAGTTTGAGTGGATGGATGTGGTGAGAAGGGAGTGGTGTGTGTGGTGGATGGAGGAGGTGTGGTGACGGCGGGACCACTTGTGACGAGCAGACAGACCGGTGCCCCATCATCCATCATGGAATGAATCTGAGGGAGCCAATCACCGTCCTGAGAAGCTCGTAGCGCTTGCAGGGCCAGCTCTTCAGGAGTCTGATTGGACGCTGCGGCTTAAGCTTAGGCCGAATCCACCAAGGGTCCTTTTCTGAAACCGCCCACCACGGCATCAGTCAGCGAGTGCCCGACTGGGCGGCATCTAGACTCTCTCTGCTGGAGACTGGATGGACGCGCCTCTTTCTTTCCTGCTCCTTGCCTGGCCGTGATCCATGGCGATCGTGCCTAGACCCAGCTACTGGCTAGACACAATCACCAAATGACGAATGATGGGGGAGCAACAACCCTAGCGTCCAAGGGCGAGACTGAGAAAGAGGGGAGGGGGTTGGACACTAGACAGCAGACTAGACCGGGTCGTGAGAATCTCAACACATGGCCCTGCTGCTCCTCCACGCGAAAAAGCTCCGTCGGCGGGTTGTTTGGTGGGGACGAACCCATCTGCCTGCATTCCTCAGGCGTTACGCTTTGTCTCTGTCTCTGCCTCCCGCTCTTCTGCCCACACGACGATGTCATTTCGGAAAATATGGACATCAACGTCGTTGACTGACAGACTGTTGACCGCCTGAGTCGGAGTGCGTAGGGCAATGACAAGGTGTCGTCAAGGCTGCGCGCGCCTGTGTGTGTTTTGGGCTTCGGGCTTTCTTGGGACGGAGACGACCTCCAGCTTATCCCACCATCCCGTGACGGCTCAAAATAGCAGCAGACGTCGAATGCCTCACGGAGCGAGTTGTCGGGTTAATTCGCAGACGCCCTCTTCCCACTTTCGCCCTCTTCCATGGCGACGCACATGAATAAGACAAGCCAGCTTGGGAAACTGGTCCCTGCGCGTCGTCCACTTGCGGTACTGCGTACGGGCTCCAGCCGAACTTCCCTCCCCTCATCCTCGTCACTGCATTTTCATCCCTCGGCGGAAGTCTCATGATGCTGTCCCCGCGGGACAGGATGCGCCTGTCAAGGAGGATAATGATCGTCGATAATTCTTCGAGAGTTTCCCGTCGCCCCTCTATTGTTTGTCGCTACCTGCAGGACCGCAGAAGACGGTAAACATTTAAGATTACGGAGGGGCTTTGCAGATGGTATCATGGCAGACAAGCCTGCGGGACAGGTTCCTCTTTCGGCAATATCTCCGTCCTCGTCGCCTGCGTGGTTGTGAACACAAGTCCGGGAGCCCGAACCGTGGATTCCAACCATCCCGACGGGCACCACACAGCACCGCAGCAACGACAGTGGTGGGAGGAGGGCTGCGAGGCCATCGTCAACGACTCGACGGTCGAGTCGTGGACAGGGCCGGCAGCACATCACTTCCTAGACGTGCGGATGATGTCCGGCCGTGCGGTGGGTGGACAGCGGTCAACGTGAACTCTCACAAGCTGACTGAACGCACTGAACACGGCCAGGGTAGCGGGACGATCAGGCGAAGTGGAGGATGAGCTGCTCGTCCTTCCCTCCAGGCCTGGGACCCGGACCTTGACTTGGACCTAGCGTGGGCTTGCCTTGCGTGGGACCTGCCACCACCACAACCATCATCCTCGCCCACGCCGACAACGAAGACGAACTGGACGGGGCGGCGGCGAGGTGGGTGTTCGGGCTCTCTGTCGCTCTCACTGTCGAGGCTGACGACTTGCAGCTGGCAGCTGCTGAGTGGGAGTTTCAGAAAGCTCGGGGTAGTGTGCGTCGCATTCTGCCATGGTGATCAAACAGCCACGACCATGGTCCATGGACGGTACCCAGGTTGCGAATGGCCACTGATGCGCCCCCCCCACCACGTATGTGCAAGCGCACCACGCCGGTTTGCCGTCTTGTCGAGAGAGTTTTTGGAAGGTTGATGCTTGAGATCTGGTACCTTGCATGGGAGGCACCGCGCTGCCGTCCGAGGTTCGGCCGTCGCCCCCATTTCGACGTCGACGTCGTGATATCGATCCATGAACGCCCTCCCAGTACAGAGTACCCATGCACCATCATGACCGCGATGTGTCTTTTTTTTTCCTCCTCGCCTCCGCAGCGCGTTCGGGTGGACCGTTGGATCCGTCCAAGGAGACTTTTGACATGCGGGAGCCGGCTGGAAAAATTGTGACAGCTCGGCGTACCATATTCCAGTTCTTCTGGTGCCGGAGGATGTGCGGTTTAATCCCCGAGGGAGATCCACTCCCGTTTAGTTCACATCCGTACTGGGTAGCAAGCGAGGAGCGGTGTTCCGTGAGACGACAGCAACCGTGATGAAGAGCTGCCCGGATCGGATGGCTTGCAAGTGCGAAAACGGGATGGCTCTCGAGCCCGACGTCTCCACATGGCCGAAATGGTGCTCTTAGTCAGTTGATTGGCAATGACGCGACTCAAGCAAAGCCCCTCCGTTGGTGACATTGCGCATATACAGACAGAAGCCGGGAAGAGGTTTCCAATGGGCGGGAACGTCGAGATTGGAGCCCAGCTTTGGGTATACTGCTATACGCAGGCATTGGCCATGGATGGTAGGCCGTTCAGGCTTGCAGCAGAGAGGGAGAAAGAGCCCAACGGTTGCCAGCAAGCGCCATAGAGCTTTGCTAAAGCTTAGGTTGTGTCTAATGCAAAGTGGGCTGGAAGAAGCAACATGCCGCGGGCAGCAATGGCCAGTATCAAGTTGTAGAGCGGACCGCATGAAGCTCGATGGGAGGGGACGAGCACCCAGTGACCTGCAAGACATGGGCCGTTGGGCAGTGGATTCGACGAGAGGTAGCTTTCTGCTGCGTGTGTGTGGCCAGAGGTTGATGGCATTCGGACGCCATTGGTGCAAGGCGGTCCAATGGGTCCTTGATGACCATCTGCACAGCCCGTTTTGCCGAATGCTTCTTTGGAGCGGATCGTGGCTCGTGGGAGCAAATCATTTCGTGTTAGCGGGAAACATGGTGTTAGTGAGTTGGTTGGTGTGGCCGGCCTGGCGCGGATAAATCGTCACGCTGAAAGCAAGCACTCACTCACTACGCACTTTTTGGGTAGGTATCTGGCTGAGGTGCCCTGGCGAGAGTGACTTCCTTCTGCTTCCGCTGGAGGAGGGGCGTGACGGGAGTGATGGGAGGGCAGTGGCTGTAGGTTTGGCAGGAAAGTATGGCTGGAAGTGGGTTAGCGCTGGAAGCTAGCAGCCCAAGCTATTTTCTGAAGCAATGCGCCAGGCATGTTTCACAATTTGCAGGGCTCTTCCCGCGACAGCATCAGATTTCTCCCACTCTCGGGGCCTGACGGACAAGGCAGGAACACATCCATGGAGGAGCTGCCACTGCCAGCCAGTCAGCCAGGGTGGCAGTGGCACGGACGCTGCTACCGCCGCTTTTTCTGCCCTCTCGGGCCTCCCGCTGTGAGATGAGTACCGCGCCGGGCCGCGCAACACACACACTCACACAAACCCCTCCTCCATCTCACCCCAAACAACGACACATAACCGCTGTCGAGCCGCCTGTAAAGCCTGCCGCCTCTAGCGACTTACAGGCACTGGCACTTGCACATGCTGGCCTGATGTCGCTGTTGAACGCTGTAGCATGCTTGGAGATTTGCTGACATATCTCACTGCTGGCCGGCGAGAATGAGTTGAGATAAAAGAGCCGTCCTTGATCCTGAATGCAATCTGACGATGGCTCACTCTGGCGACGTAGGCGTCTGCTGTTGTCTTGGCCTTATCAATCTCCTTTGTCTCTCTCACAGTCAGACACGGACGGTTGCGGCCCACTGTCCAAGTGCGGGTTTTTGCAAAAAAATGCCAAAGGGACTGGAATGCAGCCGTCTTGAAGCCCACGAGAGGGCGCACCAACGGCTGGCTCATTTTCCAACGGCCGTTCCCTCACTCAGTCAGCACTTACACACATCCCCTGCCAGCTGGTTGCAACTGTGCATTCCTCACTGCCCACGTTCAAACCTACCGTATAATCTCGACGAACGTAGAATCCACACCCCCCTACCCACCCCACTAACTAACCTAAAGCACTACCTTTTCTAACGTAAATACTACCTATTAACAGCGCTAAATTAGCTCTTTTTAGTAAGTAGTTAATACGTACTCTATTACTATTATTTCTTACTTATCCTATAATTTTCCTTATTTCTAGTAATACTAAATATATTATAATATATTAACTTTAAAGTATTATAGCTTAATATTACTTATTTATGGAGATTAATCTAAATATATAGCTAGGTCTATTTCTTATTATACTATTTAAAAGAAGCTATAAAAGTTTAAAATTATATTATATAAAGAGAACTAGTATATAATATTTAAGTTTATATAGAGATTTTAGTACTTTTACTCTAATTATAAGAAGTATAAAATATTAATATTCTTTAAATACTATTATATTAATATCTAACTTAAGTAGTAGTAATACTTCTATAATAATAAAAGTTACTTTAAAAATATCTACTATTAGCTAATATATAATAAAGCTTTATAATAATTTATTATACTACTATTAATAGTTATATGGTAGTATAGAGAGCGTTATACTGTTTTTAAGCTAGTTTTATATAAACTATACTATTAGCTAGATTTTCCCTACTTTAAGGCTACTTTCTATTAGTTATTTCTTAAGTAATATAATATAAACCTTATTGTCTCTATTAGATAGTTTTAATAAACTACTTAAGACTTATTTCTTATTACTTACTTATATTAATTTATCTTATATATTTTTACTTTTTTATATAGCTAGTTTTTAAATTTCTATTACTACTAAAATATTAGCTACTATTAAATTACTAAACAAGCTTTAAAATTACCTAAAAAGCATATTAAAATTACTAACTCTTTTTTATAGTTTTATTAATATATTAACTAGCTTATACTTATTTAGTTAGAAAGTTTCTCTATTAAGTATATATTTAATAAAGAGGTTAGTTAGTACTTTTTATATAGTTATATCTTTAATTTTAATAAAATACCTATTCTTTTTAAATATCTTAATAGCTTAACTTAAGTAATCTCTAGTAGTAAAACTATTACTAATAAAACTAATTATAGTAGTTAGAGTAAGTAATAAGCTATACTAATTCTATATATCTTTATAAATAAAATCTAATACTTTAAGCTTAAGTTAATCTTCTATAATAAGCCCTCTTTAATAAGTAGTAAGATTAAAACTAATAAGGACTACTTCTACTACTTTAATATTACTATTAAGTTTAATAATATTATATATAATAATAAAACCCTTTTTTTATATTAGATTAATAAAAAGTATATTTAAGTTACTATTAATAAAGAATATTTATTTATTATAAATATTACTAGTTTTTATAAAACTATAGTAATTACTAATAAACTTAAATAACTTAATATAATACTAATATTAATCCCCTTAAGTATAATATTATTTTTATAACCTCTTAATACGATTATTAATAAACTATCTAAATAGTAGCTTATTAAAGCTATAGAGTAATATAGTATTAGTATTAATCTTAATAGTAGTAATATCTTAAAGATTAGAGTTAAAAATATCCCTATTAAGTCTATTAACTATATAAGATAAGAGAACTTTAACTATATTACTTATATTAAAAAAGAGGTTACTAATAAAGAATTATCTAATACTTATATACTTATAGATATTAACTAATATTATACTACTGTAGAAGATATTTCTTATAGTATTTATAACATAGTTTTTATACTTATCAATCTACTTAATATATTTTAGCTTAGTTATTAACTTAAAAAAAGATACTTACTACTTCTTACTATTTATATTTAATTTTAAGCTTCTCATTTTATTTATATTACTACTTACTTAATTATTTAATAAAGTAGTTAATTAACTATTTACTTTTTAAAGTAAGCTTAATAATACTTTTACTATAATCTCTAACTTACTTAAAATACTAATTATTATTAGCTTTATTAGTATTAATTATTATAAGGGATATATTTATAGGAACCCTTTGAGAAGAGGGTTTTTAAAATATAAAATAATATTATTAGTATACTTTAAAATAAGAAGAGTCAGAGTAGTTATTAATCATATCTTATTAATTAATATAATCTCTACTTAGTAGAATATAGCTATTTTTAAATACTCATAGATAAAGTTAATTTATTTATAATTCTCTATTTTAATTATAATATATAAAAGTATAAGAATTTTTTTTTTTTAGCTATATATACTAATACTATAAGTCTTAGATTCTACTGTTTTTTTACTACTACTACCCCTAACTTAACCCCCTACTAGCCCCTACTACTACTTTAGTAAGCCTCTACAGCCCTCCTACAGCTAGCTAATTGGTCAAGTTGGGCAGGGGGGTGCGGATTCTGTGTTCGTCAAGATTATACGGTACCTACACGTGAACAACCTCGATCGCTTCACCGACTTCCGCCGTGGTGGCATCGCCAGGTCCTCGGACCTGCAACCCGTGGCTCAGCTGATATAAACAACAGCGTCGCATCGAACGGTACCAGCCCATCTCCTCGGCGTCAGGGGTCGCAACACGAGCGTCTTGTTGAGATGACCCAGCCCGAACTTCTTCAGCAAAAAGAACCCTCCGAGACGCGGGCAGAAAAATAAAAGAGAATTCCGACGCTTGTCACGAAACGGAGCATCTCCGAACGTGCTGATGGCCCTCTAGCAGCAGCAGGAGGGGAAGGGGGCGCGATTGGGAGCAGCCCGCCACGTTGTTGCACTGACGCTCAAGCCATCGAGAAAGAAAAGGCCGACTCTTGTTACAGAGTCAGTCGCTCTCTGCTTCGTGCATCTGCAGTCCTCAACGGCCAGACATATGTCGCTGCTGCTGCTGCTGCTGCTCCCTCAAGTTCACCCCGACTTTGGAATGGTTCCGTGGCGCTGAGCCCGTCACATTTCCGTCCGAGCTACATCTTGATGTCGAGACAGCTGTGCTAGTGCGGTCTCGTTCTCATCAAACTACATAACCACCAAAATGGTGCTCGGACTGGCTCCCCTCGCACCGGTCTTTCGTCTCTGCAAGTGCTCAGGAGAAGCCAATCTTACCACAATGACATAAGGGCAGCGATGTGTCAACTATTGCAGCGACCGCGTGTAAACCTGCATTCCGCGCCGCCGTTGGGCACCTGAAGGGTGGTGGTGGCAGCAGCTGCGTGTATCCTCTTCGCTTCGCACTCCCCCCGAAGAAACAAGCGATATTGCAATGTGGAGATTATTGGCCAAATCTCCTCAACTGCACGATAAACACTGGGGAAAGAATGCATTTACCGTTCCCTCTTAGCGGCAAAGCCTGGTCCAAACCTTTTTTTCCCTCTTGTCCCTGTTGCTTTGCGGTCAAATCTCCCTTTGTCTCGTTTATCCAATAAGACTCTTTCATCATCACCAAGAAATATGCAGGTCCGCGAAAGGCAAGAAAACAAGCAATGGAGACTCCGCCCCGGGGATCGTGTCCTGCAGAGGCCATCTTGATTCTTGAAAAAGCGCGCTGCCGGGCTGGCCCCCCCACCCCGCGCAACAAGGACTCGCCCTGTTCCGGTTCGCGGAAGACAATGGGAGAGTTCGCGACATGCGATGACTTGTCTGCGGATAGGTTAGGTTGCTAGGCGTCATAGAATATGTCAAATCCCGACAGAACAGACTTAATTCTTTCTTCGCAGAGTTCTGGTTGTAACGCAATGACCCTCCATTCGCCTGAGTAGTTCAGCAGTCTTTCTGCCCGGGTCTTCGGCGTAGCTCGTCACTTCTCCCCCGTAGATTCCGGAGCGCAGAAAAGGTACTTGGAGCGCATTCCCGTGTTCCTGCAGAAGGGAAACGGGGTTCAGGACAGGAACAAAAAGGTAATCCACCGTGTCTTTCCCCTTCTGGTAGCTGCATCGCCCATTGTCACCGGCCTGTTGGGTCACAGATTTCAATGGGCTCATCTCATCATCCGGGTACGGAAAGAGAGGGAAACAACAAACAACCGAAAGAAGATACGAAGCCTTGCCCACCCGTATCGGGCAAGGTCCGCGCTCCATTCGTTATCGAAAAATCTGACGACATGGGAAACGAAGGAACGAACGAGCACATGACTTGCCGGGCAGGCAGGACGGGGTTGCAAAAAAGACCCCTTGGGCCAAGAGAATTCCCAAAAGTCCCCAATGTAACTGTACCTTTCGGATTGTCTCGCCGTCTTTAGAAACAAGACGGCAGCGCAGCGTTCTGGATTCTACCATGTTGTTATTATTGCTCTTAATCGCCTACAGCTATACATACCAACAGCCAAGAGATGCCTTGCCGATAGCAGAAACATGGGGGGAATATCCATGGCCTCAAGCAAAGAGGCGGTCATCCGGAATAGTCTCCCGCCTGCAGGGCCATCATCAATCTTGGTCTGACATAGAACAATCGCGAAAAATGCGATCCCGAAAGACGACAGATTATATCGCCCATCGACCTGGTTCGATGATTATTGCCCCTAAGCATCGGTACATGCGTGTGACAACCACCCATCTTTGCCTTTACCTATTACCCGTATGTTCGGCATAAACCACCGACTCAAGCAACATCCAAGTGCCATTGCCTGACCAATCAGCGTCCTGAGACTGGCGACCAAAATCAGCACAGCACGTCTCATCAACCGCCAGACGCCGCCCATTGAGCAGCAGCAACAAACTTCTTCAACGGGATCACAGCAGGACACCACCACCGTCCACCACCACCACCCACACCCATTGCCACAGCCACAAAGAGAATTGGTTCTTGACTCTTGAGTCTTGTGACGTGACACGCAAATAGTAACCGCAATTAAAAGACAACAGCAGAAAATCTGCAGCGAGCGGATGTTGCGTATCCGCAAAAACCCTCGTGTCCGCCAAGGAAAAACACCCGCCTTCTGCGGGAGCGAGCACGAAAGAGAACGGCAATGACGACGGCCAGAAAAAGCTCAGGGTTAAAGTGGACGTCCACCCACGAGATGGGAATAGATCTTCCCCAAAAGACGAGAGAGTGTGTCTGAGAGAGCACTGTGTCGTCTTCTGAGCATCCACAACCCCTGGCTGCGTATCCCCAGTTTTCCCTCTTCCGTGCCATGGCACACCCCGGCCGCCGTTACTCGCGTCACCCATGCTTCCCATTTTCCGCGTGCTGGAAGGTACGGGAGTACCTTGCGGTCTTCTTGCCCGGGGGTTCAACAAGAGCAGAGCAAGAATTATCGGCACGCCCATGTTGCTCTGCTCTCATGGGAGCCGGGGGGTGGGCGTTGGTGGGTGGCAGCCAGCAAGGGGACCCGATGGCACTAGAGATTCCTCTCAGATTTGTTGATTTCGATTTGCTCTTTTTGGCTTCATCGCTAAAAAAGTTATTGGCACCCGCACACGCGTGGAAGAGGGAAAACTCCGCAATTCTTCTGCGTCGATGATGGACATATGCCCATTCTCCGGGGACCGAAATGAGAATCCCCTGGACTATCGAGATTAGGTGGTCGCGCCGTTTAACCTTTTGAGCAAGGCCTGGCGGGCGCGATTAGAAAGTGTGGCCCGATGGAGGGGATCTACTGCTAGACACATCGGGGGGCTTAGAGTGAGAAGCGCATATTAATCCCGAGAAGCAGTGGAGATGTAGCGCTGATGCTGCTGTTTCTGCGAGGCCCGGCCGCTGTCCCCTCGCCTCGCGCCTGGGAGCCGTCCCGTCTCGGAGGAGAGAAGAAGAAAAGAAGACAAGATGTCGGAGCATTGATCCCTCTCTTGCATCCCTGAGGAGCCCAGTCTTTCGAGATTTGCAGCCAGGGATCAGTCCATCGGTGCCGTAAAACGTCGAGAACCACTACCGCGTAAGGGTGCCGGATTTTCGATGACTTCTCGCCCCTTGGGCGTTATGTGTGTGCGGTGGATTTGTAGTGGATGCCGGCTCCAGAGGAGAGAGCCCTGACAGAAACGGAGGCAAGGTTGACGGCGGACATGATGACATGCGAGGTCAATTGGTGGTGGGTAGGCGAGAGTTGACCGCTGCCGCGTTGTGTAGGGGGTGAGAGCCAGCCTATCCGTAGAGGGAGAAGGGCAACGCAGGGACTTGTCACTGACCGAATTGACTGCCCTGACTTGTGGTCGTGGTTGATGCTACCGCCGTCACGTCAGGCAGGTCAAAGGCGGTAGGCGGGCGCGAGACAGGTCTGACTGCTGACTGACTTGGGCTTGACGGGCTTGTTGAAAAACGACTGAGCGGGACGGGGGACGACGAGAAGGCTACCCTTTCCGAGAGAGGTGCAGGAGTAGTCCGCAGGCAAGGGGAAGAAAAGGGACGAGCGGGAGCCAGTGTCAGTGTCAGTCAAGCAAGTTGAATTGAGCAGGGTCTCGGTAGGCTTTACTCTGCATCTGTCTGCTGGGCCTTTGACGTTGCTTCTGGCTCTGCTTCTATGCAGATGTAGAGCGTCTGCAAGCAAGACATTTGATGCTCAGTCCATGACAGACATATGTGCGGCATAGTACAGAACACAGCCCGGCGGTCTGGTGTTGTTGCCCGTCGACCGAGCCGACTTGCCAGTTGGGGTTGATGGTTGTTGGTTGTGGTCTGCCTGCCGCAGCAGCAGGAGCACAGCACACCCTCTCTTTCTCACAATGCGATATCCTAGCCCAGCTCAACTCAATCCGTGGTCTTTGAAGGGGTGGGCTGCCAAGGGTACATGTGTCTGGCGGGTAGTCAGCAGTGAACCGCAAGTACCGCTCACACGCGTCTGTCGATTTTTGTGGTTTTGACTTTTGCCGTTTTCCATGTTACGCTTTCTCGTCTAGCAGCTCTTTGCGCTAGGACGTGGACCATCTCCCACGACGGAAAATGCAGTGAACAAGCGGTCTCTGCCCCCCCTGCTGGGTCCGGAGGTAGGTAATCTTTCAACCGGGGCGGCGGGCGGGCGGGCGAGATTGAAGATCAAGCAGAAGCCGGACGCGAGCCACGCAGTTCGAAAGCCGTGGTGGACGGTGGACTGTGGCAGGGCAGCGCCGCAAAGCAGGGCGAGAAAAAAGGCCGTCGGGAGGGAAGGAAAGAAAACAAGCTGGAGGGGAGTAAGGTACTTCGAGGCAGGTACTTGGCTAAGCTGGCTGGCTTGCTTGCTTGGTCAAGGTGGAGGAGGCTAGTTCCATGTCCGGCCAATCGGCGATCCACAATGGAACCCCTGGACCCCCGGTCGGTACTTCCGCACCCTTTCCCCCTTCTCTCCGTGTGGTCCAGTCCAGTGCCTGCCTTCTGAACTTCTGAGGTGCAGGTGCAGGCTCTCGTCTTCGACTGCCCCTCCTAGAACAGGCACAGTCACGCTGTGGAAGCAGGAACCAGGCACAGAGGGGAGAGGGGCAGGCACAGGGCACGCTCCATTCCCACACTTGTTCTCGTCTAAGTTGGATCACTGCGACGGTCTCGCTGCTAGCCGCAAAGTACCGTCCCGCGGTGCCACAAGCGGCATCGGTACGTCTTCAACCATCAGTATCTACCTACGGATATGTATCTGCGGGAGAAGGGCTTGTAGTTGACCCTTTTGCCGCCACGGGCCACCACGATGGCGAGAGACAGAGACACTGGACTCACTCACTCTCACACTCTAGTCATCCACCGCCCTGTGACGGATACCATGTTATCCACATGCGCGACTACTACCACCACGCTCGTCCGCGTTCCCTCTCAATCTCAATCTCGCGCACGGAAACTAGCCTCTAGGGAGCCCTAAAGATGATCTCGCTCTGGCGGGAACCTACTCTACTTGTGGTAAGCTGAGGCTATATCGACGCTGCATTATTGCCCATCCTGCGTGGTATGCGCTGGGCTGGATGTAGATGGCCGCTTATTCCCTAACGTATACTACCGGCCGTGTTATACCACAATCACCGAACGAGAGACAATCCGGCAGCCTCCGGCGAGCTATGATCTATCAACTCGGCTTCTGCTCCTCTCCTGTGGGCTGTCGGATACGGGTACGGGCACTGGCACTGAGTCTAGACAGTTCGCAGAGACAAACAAACTCGTCATTGCCATTGTTCCTCTGACAATCCCCTGTTCGCCAGCACCGCGGATACAACACACAGCAGCCAAGACAGGACCTGCAGAAACAGAACGACATGGCAACTCGGAGGAGAGCGAGCAGAAACATTTTGCCGATACCTGCCAACGGCCATACCGCGTACATAGGCCTACTACTAAGGTATCGACGTTGGCAACATGGCCCGTTGTCTCTGTCTCGCTCTCTTTCTTCTGCGGGCGACTTGTGTGCGCGCGTGTCCTCCCCCCGTGTGCATGTGCGCGCGCGCCGTGTGCCTGTCCTGTCTCTGGCGCTCATTCTACCACGCAGTACTCTGTATCCGTACCAGCAGAAGTACATGCAAACTGCAAACTGGACGACTGGTAACTGACTGACTGACTGACTGACTGACTGACTGGGTCTTCGTCTTCCACATCCTTCCTGGACCTGGACCTGGACTGGCCCTGGCCCTGGCTCTGGCCCTGGCCCTAGTTGCTAGTGCCTCCCGTCTTTCTCTCCCATCCTCCACAATCCCATCCACAATCCAACCACGGCCCCTTGTCCAGCAAGTCCCATTCCCACTTCCCAACCAGGTCCCGGCCCAGTCCCTCGTCTAGGCAGATGGATGGCGTCTCCCCCTCCCTCATCCTCCTTCTCCTCCTCCTCCCCCCCTTCCCCTTCTTGTCTTATCGCACACCCCCCCTCTTTTCCCCCTTAAAC